>NC_064921.1:792759030-793064607 GCF_023897955.1 Schistocerca gregaria
TATACTAGCCTCTTCAAGCCGAACTCGGCACGGAGCGCTGCAGTTTCATCGCTCTGCGCCGTCCTTATTGCGGACGACCGCCATCTAATGGCTCTTTCCTCCTTCTTTATTAATTTGGAATGCTAATTTACATTTTTGATTTCCCTTTAAGGCAAGTTTATACAAACACTGAATTTCGTTGCGCCGTACTGCTCCCCTCGTGTCACATCCATTGTTTGCTATCCTAAATGCAAAGAGCGTCTACAAAACACAACATCACTACCAACCTACCGACACGAGAGTACTGCTGCTTGTTTACATTATACATAAAAAAGCTACTCTTTTCAAATTTTCCTTGTACAGATAAGAATCTAGCGTGGAAGTTACAGGAAAAGATCAGTTTCAGTCTTTGTTGACCAGCTCTAGTAGTTTGTTTTTATGGTAATGGTAATTTGTTTTTGTATTTACATAACAACACAACCTCTTTCAGGAGAGGCTGCTTCATCAGGTCATTACGGAAAACCTCTCATGAATCTTGGCAAACATGTCGAAGTAATTTTCGCTCCGATTTCTGTTCCTGAAATAAAAAACTAAAAACCAAGGCACCCTCCGCCGGAGGTTCGAGTCCTCCCTCGGGCATGGGTGTGTATGTTGTTCTTAGCATAAGATAGTTTAACTAGTGTGGAAGTATAGGGACCGATGACCTCAGCAGTTTGGTCCTTTAGGAATTCACACACATTTGAACTAAAAACCGAGATACAGAAGTGCTACACGTGAAATTACTATGAATTCGATAGAACAAAATGCCATGAATTTTTTAGTTTGTAGTACATGATAGACACCAGAAATACTGATAAACATTTAGTCAATCTCCTCATGCAATCAGCTTTTCTTTCCGCTCACTTCTCTATTACGCAAACAGAAGGAGAAGGCACGCCGATGACTAAAATCTTCAAATGGTTCAAATGGCTCTGAGCACTACTGGGACCTAACATCTGAGGTCATCAGTCCCCTAGAACTCAGAACTACTTAAACCTAACTAACCTAAGGACATCACACACATCTATGCCCGAGGCAGGTTTCGAACCTGCGACCGTAAGCAATCGCGCGGTTCCGGACTGAAGCGCCTAGAACCGCTCGGCCACCGCGGCAGGCAACTAAACTCTTCCTCGATGTGTATGTTGAGGTGTTGGTAGTCATCAGAAGAAAAACGATTTGATGCATCTCTCTTCGGTAGTCATTCTTGCTCAGGTGTCTTAATCTCTGCACAACTACAGTGTCCTATAACCATTTAAAGTTGCTTACAGTATCTAGTACAAGCGTGCATAAACCGTTGAAAATGATCAGGGCCTAAGATTGACTGTTTCCTCGCAGAAGTGTCGTTGAAAGTATTAGACTTTGAACATTCGTGAGATATTTTCAACATATATGGGATGGTACTTTTGTTTTCAGCTTCAGATCGTACACTGGAACAGCTAATGACATTATGTAGCAAATAAAGAGTATTCTGAGTCTTCACGGGTGCCCTGGATATCTGAATTATATCCTAGGATACTCGTAGGAGGCTCATTGTTTAGCACTTTCCAATGAGACTCTCACCGGCCCACAGTACTATAAATGTCCACCGAGAGAGAGAAGACTGTTATACGCTAAGAACGACAACGTACTGTACGAAGCGGTGAGGGCTCCAGCTGAATAATTTTAGAATCGCTGACGCAGCAGCCGACGTCCGCATTCATTGTTTTGTTTCCGTTGTCTTTCTGCTGTTGTTTCTTTCCCGAAGACGTCAGCTCGCTGACGGCCGGCAGCGAGAACTCGCTATCGACAAATAGACATCGGAGCATTACGACATAGGCCGGTGTTTCCTTCCGATGACTACTGAAACATTGTTTCCACTTCTTATTGTTAGCGTCTCCCCGCCTGCACCCCCCTGCAGCAAAATGGAAAATACCGGAGACATTCTCTTCAATGAACAAAAAGCGATTCTTTGGCCGCGTGTTTCCTGCAGGTAGTGAACAAAAGTGAGCCGTTGTCTTATTAAGAGCCACTTCGTTTTTTTTTTGGACACACTGTGACAGATTCATTTAGCTTGCAACAACTAAATGGGAAGAGATGTCTTCAAGTAATAAGCACGCCATACGAGAATGTTATTCAGAGAGATGGTATAAGCTTCCTTCCACCCCCTCTAAATCTCCTCTCGTCCTATGTACCAGATATAATGTAGGTTGAAAACCTAATGAAAGCAATATGAAGTTACTTGTTTGAAGAGCGGAGTTCACGTAAAGGTAAACATGAGAAGGTTGAAACCTATGTCCGCGTTGCGTAATACTCCTGTTTCGGTTCAGTTCTATTTTTTCTATCAAATTTTCAGTTGTATGAGAATGGTCTGAAGGCAGGGGAACCAGATCTGTCATTGACTATATAATAACAGATCATGAATTCAGGAAGGCTGTGAGGGACACACGTGTATTCAGGGGATTCTTTGATAACACTGATCATTATTTAATCTCCAGTGAAATTGGGATTGAGGCCGAAAGTGCAGGAGGTCAGGTCCATATGTAGGAGGATAAGAGTGGAGAAACTTCAGGATAAGGAAATCACGCACAAGTACATAACAGCAATCTCAGAAAGGTACCAGTTAGTTGAATGTAGTCAATTACAGTCATTGTAAAAGGAATGGACAAGGTACAGGGACACAGTACTAGAAGTGGCTAAAGAATGTCTGGGAACAGTAGTGTGTAAAAGTAGGATGAAGCAAACAGCTTGGTGGAATGACACAGTCAAGGCAGCCTGTAAAAGGAAAAAGAAGGCCTATCAAAAAAAGGCTGGAAAGCATCCACTCGACACCCTCACACCCGTCAGCATAACCCTTTCAAGATCAGCAGAACCCGCCAGTCATCGGACCATCTGGGTGGCGAGAGCCGCTGCGTGGGAAGTCCGCGTGTGAAGGAATAGCAACTTTTCACCGCATGCAATTACAGAGGAAAATGGAATTATTCAGAGTAAGATAGAAATATGAGAGTCATGTGTTTCATTGGCATTCTGTGTCAAGATTATGAACCCAGTTTCCCTGGACCAAATGTAGTTAGTTGTTAGTACTATTTATTAGCGGTTGTGGAGTCTTGGTGTGTTGCTGTTTCTGCCAGTACTTTATTTTGCAGCTGAGATTCACAAGACGTGATTGCTTCATTTCCTTTGCGTAATGTAGGTTCTGTCAGTTTCTTTATTTTATCGGGACCATATGTTGGTGCAGAAATTTTCGTGTGTTTCAGGTTACATTCTTATACAGGTCGACATTACAGTTTTCTTTTATACAGTTTATACACTTTTTTTTCAAACAGTTCGCACTGGTCCAGTCTACCGAGCGTGAAAATATTGATTTGGTTATTTATTGGCTTAGGAATGAGATCGGTTTTCACACACACACCGGATTCTTTTCAATTTCATGTAAGTGATGGGTCTTTCAGCTCAGTAGCACATTTAGTTTGTCAGATCACATTCCCAGGTTTGTATTTAACACAACACACTCAAGTAAAGGCTACCCACTTACAACTATTTCTGATTCAGTTCTATATAAAACTACTCCCCAATCCAATGCTTTCAGGAAGGCTTTAAAAAAAATTTAAATTATATTCGCTTTTAACGGATTCCTTTTTTTCAGGGAAGCATTTTTCCGTTTGCCACTCTACATTTCTTATTAAAATACGAGCTTCAGTAGTTGACTTCTACGTTAAGCGTCTCATTCTCTAATCCATTCCGTCAGCATCATCTCACTAATTCGTCTACACTCCATTACTCTTGCTTTACTTTTATTTATATTCGTCTTATGATTGGAAATGAAGTCCCACGCTTCTTGACAGAGCGTGGGGGAACGATGCGGGAGACCTGCACCGCCGTACTAGTCAAGGTGCTAATGGGGTTAGGTTGGCCGTTGACTTCCTCCGACCGTAATGGGGATGAATGATGATGATGAAGACAACACAACACCCAGTCATCTCGGGGCAGGTGAAAATCCCTTACCCCGCCGGAAATCAAACTCGGGGCCCCGTGCTCGGGAAGCACGCCGTTCCAGGCAAGGTCCTAATGGGGGTAGGTTGGCCGTTGACTTCCTCCGACCGTAATGGGGATGAATGATGATGATGAAGACAACACAACACCCAGTCATCTCGGGGCAGGTGAAAATCCCTAACCCTGCCGGAAATCAAACTCGGGGCCCCGTGCTCGGGAAGCACGCCGTTCCAGGCAAGGTCCTAATGGGGGTAGGTTGGCCGTTGACTTCCTCCGACCGTAATGGGGATGAATGATGATGATGAAGACAACACAACACCCAGTCATCTCGGGGCAGGTGAAAATCCCTAACCCCGCCGGAAATCAATCTCAGGACCCCATGCTCGGGAAGCGAGAAAAAAATTATGAAATAATTTGAGAAAAAGCAAGGGCAGGTTAGTAGAACACATCTTCAGGAATCAATAAATACAAATTTACTGTAGAAGAAATGTGATAGGGTGGAAGTTGTACAGCAAACAACGCCTTGAATACACTAAGCTGGCCGGCCGGAGTGGCCGAGCGATCCTAGGCACTACAGTCTGGAACCGCGCGACCGCTACAGTCGCAGGTTCGAATCCTGCGTTGGGCATGGATGTGTGTGATGTCCTTAGGTTAGTTAGGTTTAAGTAGTTCTAAGTTCTAGGGGACTGATGACCTCAGAAGTTAAGTCCCGTAGTGCTCAGAGCCATTTGAACCATTTGAACGGTAAGCTGGTTCAATTGGACATAAGCGATATACAAAAGTGGAACGTGCACCACAAACAGGAGAGGCATCAGGGGAGTAGAAGAAAAAGAGAAGAATGCTGAAGACTAGATTGGTACTATTAAGGGACAGTTTTTCACAAAACTGTTCTTCAGCTTAATTAATAACCCATTAATCAAATTCGACTACCAAATCAATCTAGAATTACTAGAGATGCATGAAACTATGTTGGTATATGAAAAAGCACCAGTGATTCCGAATCTGATAAGTACTTCTACATTTCATTTCTGTACGGTGTAGGATACCACTATTGTTTTCTGTAACCTGGGTGCACTGGTTGCTGTGGCAGAGTGAGGACCCCAATCTACAGGCGAGTCGTAAAGCTTTCCTTCACTGAAATACCGAGACCAGACCAGGCATACACTGAACATTCGGTTGCTGTCAAAGAAGATGTTTCACATTCCAGTATGAGCATCGCAGAGGGCCGGAGGCGTCAACTGGTAGACTGTAAACGCCCTGTGTGTAAATAATGCCGTCTGCAAGGAGACGAGAGAACAGGAGGCACTGAGAGCGAGAAGAATCTGCCGGACCTGAAGAAGGCCAGCAGTAATTGATGTATAAATTAGGTAAGAGAGCCCCAGATTGGTTCACCAAAATTATTTTTGTAGTGGGGATGAAGACTAGGAGTGCATACATGCAGCTGCTCCCACTAGCTGAAACATAAAAACCACGCCTATAGTGGAAGAGAATTTCCGCTTTCTCTCCTACTCTCTGAGAGATTTTTTTTGCGGCAACAGTGTTCTGACTGGTTTAAAACGGCCTGCCACTAATTCCTCTTCTGTGCCAGCTTCTTCATCTCAGAGTAGCTCTTGCGACCTATGTCCTCAATTATCTACTGTCTTCCTCTACAGGCCGTCTAGTACATGGAAGTCATTCCCTGATGTCTTAACATATGTCCTATCATCCTGTCCCTTCTTCTTGGCAGTGTTTTTCATATACTCCTTTTCTCGCCGATCCTGCGCAGAATCTCCTCATTCCTTACCTTATCGGTCCACCATTATAAAATTCTTGTGCAGCACCGCATCTCAAGTTTATCGATTCTCTTCTGTTCCGGTTTTCCCACAGTCCATGTTTCGCTATCATACAATGCTGTGCTCCAAACGTAGATTCTCAGAAAATTCAGGCCTATGTTTGATACTAGAAGACTCCTCTTGGGCAGGAATGCCCTTTTTAACGTTGCTAGGTAACTTTTCATGTCCTCCAAGCTCCGCCCGTTATTGTTTATTTTGCTGCGTAGGTGACAGAATTCCTTAACGTCATCTACTTCGTGACCATCAATCCTGATGAGTATCTCGCTGTTCTAGTTTCTGATGCTTCTCATTACGTCTTTCTTTGATTTGTTTTCAGTCCGTATTCTTAAAGCATCAGATCCTGTAAGTCTTCTTCCCTTTCCCTCAGGATAGCAACGTTATCAGTGAATCGTATCACTGATATCCTTTCACCCTGAATATTAATTCCACACTTCAGCTTTTCTTTTATTTCCATCATTGCTTCTTCGATGTCTAGATTGAACAGAAGGGCGAAAGACTACATCTCTAAAAAATGGCTCTGAGCACTATGGGACTTAACTACTGTGGTTATCAGTCCTCTAGAACTTAGAACTACTTAAACCTAACTAACCTAAGGACATCACAGACATCCATGCCCGAGGCAGGATTCGAACCTGCGACCGTAGCAGTCGCGCGGCTCCGACTACATCTCTGTCTTACACTTTTTTCAGTTCGAGTACTTCGTTCTCGGTCGACCACTCTTACTATTCCCTCTTGGCTCAAATTTTACACTTCCGACGCTTTTTCCAGATCGACAAATCGTACCAACGCGTATTAATTTTTCTACAGTCTTGCTTCCATTATCAACGGCAACGTCAGAACTGCCTCTCTGCTACGTTTACCCTTTCTAAAGCCAAACTGGTCGTCATCTAAGAGATTCTCACTTTTCTATTCTATTCTGATGGATGTTTTTCTTGTCAGGACCTTGTTTGAATGAGCTTTTACGCTGATTGTGGAAGAATTCGGCTCTTACTATGTTCGGGATTGTGTGGATGATGTTCTTCGCCGGTCGCTGTGGACGAGCGGTTCTAGGCGCTTCAGTCTAGAACCACGCGACAGCTACGGTCGCAGGTTCGAATCCTGCCTCGGCCATGGATCTCCCATAGTGCTCAGAGCCATTTAAACCATTTGATGCTGTTCCGTAAGTCTGATGGTTTATCGCAAGTCACATACATTCTACACACCGACATAATATTCGTTTTTTTCCTACTTTACACAAAGATTTTCGAAATTCCGATGGAATGTTATCGATCCCTTCAGCCTTACTTTCCGCAGTGGTCTCGCGGTTCTAGGCGCTGAGTCCGGAGCCGCGGGACTGCTACGGTCGCAGGTTCGAATCCTGCCTCGGGCATGGATGTGTGTGATGTCCTTAGGTTAGTTAGGTTTAAGTAGTTCTAAGTTCTAGGGGACTGATGACCTAAGATGTTAAGTCCCATAGTGCTCAGAGCCATTTGAACCATTTTTTCAGCCTTACTTCATCTCAAGTTCTTCAAGGCTCTTTTAAATTCTGACTCTAATACCGGATCCTCTATCTCTTCCTTACCGACTCCCTATTTCTATCAATTCATCAGGCAAATCCTCTCCGTCATAGGGACATTCATTGTACTCTTTCCACCTATCCGCTCTCTCCTCTGATTTAACGGTGGAATTCCCATCGCACTCTCAATGTTATCGCCGTTGTTTTTAATTTTACCGAAGGTTGTTTTGACTTTCCTTTATACCGAGTCACTCCTTCCGGCAGTCTAGCACATTAGACTCATATTCGAGCGGACGATTGTTCAAACTCTCGCTGGCCATCCTGATTTAGGTTTTCCGGTATTTCCCTAAATCGCTCCATGCAAATGATGGTTCCTTTGAAAAGACACGGCAGATTTCCTTTCCCGCCCTTGACACAATACGAGCTTTTGCTCCATCTCTAATGACCTTCATTTCGACTGGACATTAAACTCCCTTCTTCCAACTGTCACTTCTTTTTCGACTTCTCCATATTTTTCATGC
This sequence comes from Schistocerca gregaria, assembly GCF_023897955.1. Classification (NCBI taxonomy): domain Eukaryota; kingdom Metazoa; phylum Arthropoda; class Insecta; order Orthoptera; family Acrididae; genus Schistocerca; species Schistocerca gregaria. The sequence continues at coordinate 792,766,866 of NC_064921.1, forward strand.
AGCCATGAAGCCTTAGTCTCCCTGCACTTCCTATTTATTTCTGTACTCCTGAATTTCCCTGAACATTTTCGTACATCCTTTTTTCATCTATCATCTGAAGTATTTCTTCTGTTACCCATGATTTCTTCGCTATTATGCTGCTTGTACTTATATTCTTGTTTCCAGCTGCTGTGGTTGCCCTTTTTAGAGATGTACATTCCTCTTAAATGTAACTGCCTACTGAGCTATTCATTATCGTAGTATCTATAGCCTCAGAGAATTTCAAGTTTATCACTTCATTCCCAGTTCTTTGCACATTGTTTCTTCCTGACTAGTTTCTTAAACTTCAACCTTCTTTTCATGATAAGTAAATTGTGATCTGAGTCTATATGCTCCTGGATATGCCTTACAATCCAGTATCTCTTTTCGAAATCTCTGTCTGACCATGATGTAACCTAATCGATAACTTCTCGTCTCACCTAGCTATTATCAAGTATACTTCCTCCTCTTATGATTCTTGAACAGAGCATTCACTATTACTAGCTGAAATTTAAAGCAGAACACAATTAGTCCTACGCCTCTCTCATTCGTTCTATCAACACAATATTCTCATGTAACCCGTTCTTCTACTCCTTTCCTACAAAAGCATTGCAGTCCCCCATGACTTTAATGCTTTCAACTCTCTTTAGATACTGAATTACCCGTTGGTATGCTCATGTACTTTCTCTATCCCTACACCTTCTGCATGAGACGTTTGCCTGTATGCCTGAACTATTGTTATTGGCCTTGGTTTGCTGTCGTTTCTGATGATAGCAACTCCATCACTGAACTGTACACTGTAAAACACTCTCTACGCTACCTTCATATTTATAACAAATCCTGCTCCGGTTATACCATTTTCCGCTGCTGTTGATATTACCCTATACTCATCTGACCAAAAATCCTTCTCTTCTTTCCATTTCACTTCATTGACCACTGCTATATCTGGACTGATCCCTCGCATTTCTCTTTACAGAGTTTGTAATTTCCCTACCATGTTCAAACTTCTGACATTCCACGCCCTAACTCGTAGAAAGTTATCTATTCGTTGGTTAGTCGATCTTTTTCTCATGGTCACCTTCACACAGTTCTCAATCAGACATCCGAATAGGGAACCAGCTCAGAATCTTTTGGCAATGGAGACATCATCTTACACTTTTTCAGCTACTGGCCTCATGTCCTGTAGATACTCTTTACGTATCTTTGATGTAGTGGCTTCCATTGCCTTTTGCATCTTCATGTCGTTGATCATTGCTAATTCTTCCGCCTTTTAGGACACCCTCCCCCCTCTTCCCCCACCCTCCCAAAGAGCAAAGGAGAGCCCTGAACCTGTGTCTGCTCCTCGGCACTCTTTGACAAGGTCGTTGGCAGCATGAGGGGACTTCTTTTGCCAGAAGTTCTCAGCCGCTATTGCTGACAATTTTTATTCAAAATCTAAGCATTAGCGGGGTTCGATTCCGGGACGAAGGACGTTTTCATTTCTTGTTAATCAGAGCATCTTTATTAGGAGAAGAGAGAAAAATTGTTATAAATTTTTCACTGCTGAGATCTCGGAAGATCTACAGTGACTGCCTAATGAGAATATGGTGCTGAAAGAACAAGGAATATCTAAGATTCTGAGGAGAGCAGGCAGGCGCTTCATCTTAGCTCGTCAGTGGGAAGGAAGTCTTCGCCTTAGAACTGCAGAGACTGAGAACTTCATTCTAGAGATGATCATAGATGCTTCACTGTGACAGAGTTGTGCTGTGAACACATGTCTTTTTTCGATAGGGAACATGGTGAAACAAATATGTCTCGTATATTTGGTATTAACTGCCCTTCATACACCAATGTCAGCAATCGGGTTGCTGCAATTAAAATATAGCATTTCAGCAGTCAGATGAAGAGTGAAGTGGAAGGCCAACTCTAGTCAGAGTTCCGGATACATTGGATGCTGTTCATTACATGATCCTGGATAGTCGGTGGCTAACTACTAAAAAGATAGAAGAGACCCTGTTCACACCCCAAGAATGTGTGGGTCATATTATTCACGAGATTTTGGACATGAGAAAGCTGCCAGCCAAATGGGTTCCAAAATGACTCAAAGCAGACGAAAAACGTGAACACAAGGTCCTCTCACTGTCCATTTTGGACCAGTTTCGGCAAGATCCTGTGGGGTTTTTGGATCGTCTCATTACAATGTATGAAACATGGATACATACTTATGATCCAGAGACCAAAGAACAATGCAATGAAAGGAGACATAGTGCTCCGCTACTGAAAAAGAAGTTCAAAACGCGGAGATCAGCAGAGGAAGTGGTCTTTTGGGAAAAAGAAGGAATTCTGCTTATTGACTACTTACAACATGCTAAAACCATTACGGCAAAGTAACATGTTGAACTTCTCGACAAACTGAAACAACAGTTGATCTCCGGACGCCGAAGAAAGTTGAGAAACGGAATCTTGTCTCTACAAGACAACGCCCCGACTCATAAGGCGGCCATCACACAACGAAAATGGGCAGATCTTCGCTTTGAAATCCTTAAACATCCACCCCATTCACCTGACTTGGTCCCCTCGGACTGTAACCTGTTCCCAAATCTCAAGAAACAACTGAAGAGAAGACCATTTCTGAACACAGGGGAAGCCAGAAGGGTTGCAGGTGAGTGGTCTGCAGCACAGTCGAAAATTTATTTTAGGTAGGTTAAAGAAGCTGGAATAATGTGTTCAGCTCAGCGGGAAATATGTTGAGTAAATACATTTTTTCAAACCCATAAGAGCATTTTTCTTTATAAAGCCAAGGTCTTGTCAGCACCCCCTCATAATTTAATTATTTTGTATTGCCTACTTAGCGACTGGAATCAAGTCGACGCACTTTACTGTGATCTTGAGTGTCATTGCATAGTTTGTTAAAACCATCCTCATTATAGCTATGTGAGCTAAGGTACACATATATCATGTTTAACGGGGCCATTGCTATTTAAATTCCAGATCAGTCTGGTCACCGGATTCAGATCTCAGTACCACGGAGTACGCTAGATGTTCAGCCGTAATCTCACGGAAAGTCGAATGACTGAGAAGGAGCTACTGGACGGAATGTGGGAATCATCATATCTTTTGCGGAAAGAATGACGAAACTGTGCTGAAAAAGACTTCCGTGGGGCGCACTCCAAGTAGGGTAAGTATCAGGCGCGCCTCGTAATTAAAGACTCGAGGCGGAGCCGCCCCAAAATATATATTATAATAAATTTCTCAATAACGCATTACAGACTTTAAATTATCAGAACATATTTCGCAATTTCCCACACGGGTTTAAGTAACGCAGTTCAACGTTTTTCGTACTGTTGATATGTGATATCAGGTGATGCTTTTCGAATAGGTAGTATCTAGTCTTATGGCTGCGTCTTGAAATGCCGCTCAGACCCATGGAGCAGCTGTTTGGGGACTTGGCGTCCTCGGAATGCAGCCCTTATCGGCGTCGCGAAGGCCCTAGTGTTTCATTCTGAGGGTATCCTACCAACCCCACACACAATTTTGACTTTCCAATGCGTCCATCGAAAGCGTATGAACAGAGTTGGTGAAACTTTACTATCGAATCACTTTCCCTTTCATGTGTTATTAATCGATATTTAGCATTATTGTTTTGACAGTGTTTTAGACAGTTTTTTTTCTTATTGCCATTATCTGTTCTATATACCGCTGGAATAAATTGCAAATGTCCCGCCAGAGTTCAATAGACTACGGTAACATAGGTTACCTAGTGAGAATTTCACGAATGATTTGAGGAAGGAGCGAGCGAAATATCACCTGCGCGCGAAAAATGCCCCGTTACTTTAGGTTTTCTTGTTTACTGGCTGCGGGCAAACGGTCTTTTTTAGCAGGTATGAATGAGTTTAGTGAGTTTTTCTTTCTTGCGAATAACAGCAGCATACCACGAGGTTGAAAACAACACAATATGAATTCACTGTGCAATTTATTAGGTAAAACAGTGGAACTTGCAATGAGATGCAGGGGAAGTAAGTTGGTGTGCCCAGACCCGATGTAAACATGAATCAACAACAAACACAGGCATGGGTATACAAGCAAATTTAACGGAGCAATATCCAAAATGTAGCTGAGTGGTTGTGTGCACTATAGCACTTAAAATGCAAATTTTCGTAATACACAAGTATAAATACGACAAATATGGCATGTAAACTACCATGGCGATTGCTTTGGTTGCTCATGTCACCTAATCACAGCACATAATCCGTGAGGTCATGGAAAGATTGCTGTGTCGTCAAGCGAACTCGTAAACGCCGCGGTTTGAACGTACAAAACATAAAACATCTGAAGTTTCGAAATGGAAAAACTAAGAGCATTAAGTATGCAACGTAGCTAACATACACCGGATTAAAGATCTCTCCAAAACGCGTCTGTTACTGCTATTTGGGGTGGTAAACTATCGGGAAATGTGGCGTTGGAGGATACATAAGCTACCTGTGGATTTCATCTTGGAGTTATTGTGATACTAAGTTGAAACTTCTCCGTCTCCTCTGTATCTCTTCTGCTACACAACCTTCCCTTCTACAATAACCTATGAAACCTTCCCTTAGGATTTCTATCTCTTGCTTAATAATAACAAATTAAATCTTCCCTTTGAAATTAATTCTCTTTCTCAATCTTCGCAAACAAATTTAAATTCTGCTTATTAAAAGTGATTTTCTGATTATTTCGACGAAACATAGAATGTGTCGTCCTCGTGGCCCTCAGTCGTTACCTGCAATAACCCAAAACTGTTCCTTACCTTTCCTACTGTTACTGGATCGCCATCTGACTGCTACATCGAACTGCGACATGAATATACGTACTCTGTTTTACTATACTCTATTAACTGTTGGTGGGCTGTCATAATAAGTGGCTGTATTTATTACTAAAGTTGACGTTATTCTTTAATAGCAAATCTGACGGTATTCTTTAATTAATTTGACTGAAGTTACGTAATTCATAGTTAAACTTTTTCTTGACAACAATAAAATTTTCCAAAGTTTTACGTTGATGGTTTTTGGGATTGATTATAATCAGTAATGCAATATTGATGGCAAAAATTAATTATATTCTGAATGAAATGATTTTACAAATGTTCAAATGGGACTCACTTTTTACAATAATCTTACAACTAGCATTGCGCCAACATACCTTCAGTAGTCTTGAGTTTCTCAAAAAATAATTCAATAATATTAGTTCCTCTTATGATAATAGTTAGCTGATGTAAATCACAGCTGGTGGCTGGCAGGCACACCGCTCCTCTCGAACTCTCGCTTCAGACCTGCTACCGACTCGCTTCACTTCTCTCTTACTGCTGAGTTCCTACGAACGCTAAAGTGCGGTCTCTCCCGCCAACAATGCTTCCTGATGCAGACAATCCCTGCTACCATAACAAAATGTATCAATGCGCAGTCTTCACCGCTCTTTTCTTAAAATGTATCCATACGCGGTCTCTCCTGCCCTTTTTAAAATTATATCAATGTGCGGTCTCTCCTGCCAACAATACTTTGGTGCGGACATTCCCTGCTACCTGAATTATTATCAACATGACAAATATTAATTATTCCTACTTAATTCTATTAATAAAACATAAACATCTTTCATAAATTGTGGTTTGACAATAGACAATAGAAATATACACATCTTACAAGGTGAATGTAAGACACTGCGAAGTTCGGAAAAGTGTGCAATGAAATAAAGAACTCGCTATGATTTTACGTTTCGTGCATATTCCATTATATGATGTTCTGTATAAGATTTAGTTAAGGTATTGAATTTTTCTTTAGACTTGGTTATAGGTATCTATCTGTCACCAATCTCGAGAAAATTGATGTGATTTAGCACACTCATTTTCGATGGCGTCGCGCTAGTGATAAAGCCAGAGTGAAATATCCACAACGTTCCCCCAGAAACGGTTTCAGATATCGAAATGAGATTTTGCCAAATGTTAGCACGCAAGCGGGAGAGTATTTTACCATATCGTTACTACGTAGAACTTCAGTATCTACCGTGTCAGTCCAATAACTACGGACTTTTCGGCGAAAGAATGGAATTTTTAAGGGCTATCGATAGCTGGTGAAACGAGAAATGCTATGGGGTTTGGAACAACATATGTGAAGACATTACATGTTTTTTTTGTGCTGAGGATGTGGTTTTTATAAGCTACTGACTTTATTTTTCCTCAGTTCCTCACTCAATAAACTTAATAAACCACTGTTTCAGAATTCTCTCGCAGTTGCATCTGCACAACATGTCAGAGAGGCGAGACAGTGTACACTCCTCTGTGTTGGCAAAAGAAGCAAATGTTGACGTGGCAACCAGAGAAATGTGTATGTTTCACTCAAGATTCGGCCGGCCGCGGTGGTCTCGCGGTTCTAGGCGCGCAGTCCGGAACCGTGCGACTGCTACGGTCCCAGGTTCGAATCCTGCCTCGGGCATGGATGTGTGTGATGTCCTTAGGTTAGTTAGGTTTAAGTAGTTCTAAGTTCTAGGGGACTAATGACCGCAGCTGTTGAGTCCCATAGTGCTCAGAGCCATTTGAACCATTTGAACTCAAGATTCGCCGCTCATGACGCTTGTCTGAAAGTTACAAATGGTTAACAAGCCGGGCGAAAATAAATCGCTGCATTTTCGGCTGAGTTCTTTTTAGATACTAACGAAATCAGAGGGTACAGTCGATCCTTTTTGAATGGTCACCATTCAAGCGTGGGCGTGGAGGGGTCCCACTTAATATTTACAAATAATGAGAGTACAAGCTTCAGTTTAGAGCGGCACTTCGCCTACAGAGCTTTGAGCGACACCCCATCACTGCCGCCATCCCTACGCTACCCTGCTGAGTGCGCATCTAGCGGCCACGGCATTTTGTGCGCAGTAAAGTGACGGACTGATCTGCCCGAAGTCAAGCGAGGTTAGTTCCGATCGATAAATTTCGCAGCCTTTCCCAGTCTGGAAACCACGAGCCGCGCCTGGTTAAACATGTAGGCTACAACGTTCCTCTAAGGCGACACCCATGGGGACGGCGTGGGTACCAGGGACAGACAGAGAGAGACAGCAGTGTTGTGTGCCGTGAGCCAGTCTCCGTCAATTGACGCCCTTCGCAGCCCAGCCAGAGGCCACAATGGCTGCCTAAATAGACTCGATATCCCCCCCCCCCCCCCCCCCCCCCTGCTAGGCCCCCATCGCTGAACTCGGCGCCGTCCCATTCATCAGACTGACACTCGCGATCGCGGCCGGACGCTGATACGATACTCCGCCACCAGCGACTGAACAATACGGCCGTCTGCCTCTCGCTCCAAATCAAACTTTCTACGAAACAAAGGAACTCGATAACAGCAGGTTATACCGGCTGCAGCTCGGTACGGAGAAATGCCCTTCAGCAGTCGAGCTGAAGAGGCGCTCCTGTTCATAATGGGAGGTGGAGTGTTTAAAAAGTTTGATGCGATTTCTGGTCGGGCTAATATAGGGTAATATCAACAGCACCAGAAAATGTTATAACGAAAATAAGATTCGTTGTGAATGGGAAGTTAGGGGAAAGAGTGAACTACTGTAAAGATTTCAATGGTAGCGTTATTCTCACAAGAAACGACAGCGAACCACAGCGAAGAACACTAGTTCAGCTGTACATGCCTACGTCGCAAGGAGTAGACGAAGAGATAAAAGAACGTATATCAGGGTATCGAAGGCGTAACTCATTATGTAATAATAGTTTAATAATCTTGAGAAATTGGAAGTGGGTAGAAGGGGAAGGAGTAGAAGACAGAGTTACGGGAGAATATGGGCTGGGTATTACGATTGAGAGAGGGGAAAGGCTTCTTGAGATCTGAAATAAATTTCAGGTAGTAACAAAAATCACAAGAGGAGGACTTGGAAAAAGGAAGATTGCAGCTGGATTACATCATGGTCAGACAGGGATTCTCAAATCAGATACTGGCTTGTAAGCATACCCAGGTGCAGATATACACTCGGGTCACGACTTAGTAGTGATGAGGAGTGAACTTAAATTAAGAGTCTCGACCGCAAGAATAAATTCGGGAAGGAGGAGGTTACTCACGTAGTGAGTGAGGAATGGTAATATGTGTTTGAAGTACTCTAAGTCTGTAGACATTGCGATAATTGATACCTCAATTAGCTCATCAGTCGAAGAGGAATGGACATCTCTAAAAAGGGGAATCACTGAAGTTAAAAAGACAAACATAGCTGAGAGGAAATAACTGCGAAAAAACCTTGCATGACAGATGAAATACTTCAGTTCATCGACTAAAGAAGAAGATACAAAAGTTTTCAGAGAAAGACAGGAAAAGAGTCATACAAGTTACTCAAGAATGAATAAATAGGAAACGCAGAAAAGCAAAGACGAAATGGCTGTACCAAAAATGTGAGAAATCGAAAAAGAAGTGATCGTCGCAGAAACTGATCCAGCATACAGAAAAATCACTACAACCACTGGTAAAATTAAAAGCAAGGACGTCAACATTAAGAGAGGAACGGTAAGTCTACTGAAAAAAGCTGAGGAGAAATCAGACAGATGGAAGGAGTACACAGAAGGCTTCTAAGAGAGAGGTAATTGCCTGATGACGTGATGGAAGAACAAATGCGAGTCGATATGGAGGACAGACGGAATCCAGTGCTAGAATTAGAGTTGAACTGGGCTCTAGAACGCTTGCGATCGAAACAGGCAGAACGCAAAGACAATAGAAAAAAGCGCAGGTAACTCCAGTACATAAGAAAGGTAAAAGAACGGACCCGCAAAATTACAGACCAACATCCCTAACTTCTGCTTGCTTCAGAACCTTTGAACATATTCTCAGTTCGAAAATAATAACCCTTCTTGAGCCTGAGAAGCTTATGTGCACGAATCAGCACGGTTTTAGAAAGCATCGCTCGAGGAAAACTAACGTGATATACTAAGAAATCGGGCGGCGATTACCGCCGGAGGTTCGGTCCTCCCTCGGGCATGGGTGTGTGAGTTGTCTTTAGCGTAATTTAGTTTAAGTAATGTGTAAGTCTAGGGACCGATGACCTCAGCAGCTTAGTCCCATAGGAATTCACACACATCTGAACATCTATACTGAGAACTATGGATGAGGGGCAACAGGTAGATGGCATGTTTCTACACTAGTGGCCATTAAAATTGCTACACGACGAAGATAACGTGCTACAGACGCGAAAATTAACAGACAGGAAGAAGATGCTGTGATATGCAAATGATTAGCTTTTCAGAGAATTCACACAGTGTTGGCGCCGGTGGCGACACCTACAACGTGCTGACATGAGGAAAGTTTCCAAACGATTTCTCATACACAAACAGCAGTTGACAGGCGCTGCCAGGTGAAACGTTGTTGTGATGCCTCCTGTAAGGAGGAGAAATGCGTACTATCATGTTTCTGATTTTGATAAAGGTCGGATTGTAGCCTATCGCGATTGCGGTTATCGTATCGCGACATTGCTGCTCGCGTTGGTCGAGATCCAATGACTGATGGCAGAGTATGGAATCGGTGGGTTCTGGAGGGTAATATGGAACGATGGTGTACTGAACGACGAACCTGGGTGCACGAATGGCAAAACGTCATTTTTTTGGAAGAATCTAGGTTCTGTTTACAGCATCATGATGGTCACATCCGTGTTTGGTGACATCGCGGTGAACGCACATTGGAAGCGTGTATTCATCATCGCCATACTGCCGTATCACCAGGCGTGATGGTATGGGGTGCCATTGGTTACACGTCTAGGGCCACCTCTTGTTCGCACTGACGGTACTTTGAACAGTGGACGTTACATTTCAGATGTGTTACGACCCGTGGCTCTACCCTTCATTTGAACCCTGCGAAACGTTACATTTCAGCAGGATAATGCACTACCGCATGTTGCAGGTCCTGTATGGGCCTTTCTGGATACAGAAAATGTTCGACTGCTGCCCTGGCCAGCACATTCTCCAGAGATCTCACCAATTGAAAACGTCTGGTCAATGGTGGCCGAGCAACTGGCACGTCACAATACGCCAGTCGCTATTGATGAACTGTGGTATCGTGTTGAAGATGCATGGGCAGCTGTACCTGTACACGCCATCCAAGTTCTGTTTGGCTCAATGCCCAGGCGTATCAAGGCCGTTATTACGGCCAGAGGTGGTTGTTCTGGGTACTGATTTCTCATGATCTATGCACCCAAATTGCGTGAAAATGTAATCACATGTCAGTTCTAGTGTAATATATTTGTCCAATGAATACCCGATTATCATCTGCATTTCTCCTTGGTGTAGCAATTTTAATATCCAGTAGTGTAGATTTGCGGGAAGCATTTGACACGGTGCTCCAGTACAGGCTGTTAACGAAGGTACGAGCGTATGGAATAAGTTCAGAGATATGTGAGTGGCTCGAAGACTCCGTAAATAATAGAACCCAGTATGTTGTCCTCGACGGTGAGTGTTCATCGGAGACGAGGGTATCGTCAGGAGTGCACCAGGGAAGTGTGACCGACCGCTGTTGTCCTCTGTATACATAAATGGTTTGGCGGACAGTGTGGGCAGAAATCTGAAGTTGTTTGCTGTTGATGCTGTGGTATACAGTATGGTGTCGAAGTTGTCTGAATGTAGGAAGATAGAAGACGATTTACACGAAATTTCCGGTTGCTTTATGAATGGCAGATAGCCCTAAATGTGGAAAAATGTAAGTTAATGCGGATGAGTAGGAAGATCAAATCTGTAATGTTCGGATACAGTATTCCTAGTGTTCTACTTGATACAGTCTCGTCTTTTAAATATCTGAGCGTAACGTTGCAAAGCGATATGAGATGGAACGAGCATGTGAGAACTGTTGTAGGGAAGGCCAATGGTCGACTACGGTTCATTGGGAGAATTTTAGGAAAGCCTGGTTCACATGTAGAGGAGACCCCGTGTAGGACGCTGGTGGGACCTATTCTTGAGTACTCCTCGAGTGTTTGGGATCCGTGTCATGTCAGGTTGAAGGGAGACATTGAAGAAATTCGGAGGCGGGCTGCTGTAGTTGTTACGAGTAGGTTCGAACAACACGTAAGTGTTACGGAAAAACTAGAAATTTGCGGTAAGGACTATGGGACCAAACTGCTGAGGTCATCTGTCCCTCAGCTTACGCACTACTTCATCTAACTTAGACTAACTTACACTAAGGGTAACACACACACACCCATGCCCGAGGGAGGAGTCTAACCTCCGACGGGGAGTGTTACGGAGATGCTTCAGGAACTGAAAGGGAAATCCCTGGAGCGAAGAGGACGTTCTTTGCGATAAACATTATTGAGACAATTCAGAGAACCGGAATTTCAAATTGATTGCCGAACGATTCCACTGACACCAACATACATTGCGCGTAAAAACCACGAAGATAAGATACGAGTAATTAGGGCACATTTGGAGGCATAAAGACAGTCGTTTTTCCCTCGCTCTATTTGCAAAAAGGAAAGGAAATGACTAGTACTGGTACAGGGTACCCTCCGCCACGCACTGTACGGTGGTTTGCAAAGTATCTATGTATATGTAGATTCGTACATTCTTAGAAATTTCGTCCCAAATTAGGACCTATGTTTGACAGTAGTAGAGTTCTCTTGGCCTGTAATGCCCTTTTTACCATTGCTAGTCTGATTTTTATGGCCTTCCTGCTTCGCCCTTTATGGGTTATTTTACTTCCAAGATGGCAGAATTCTTTAACTTCGTTTACTTCATGATCACCAATTTTGATGTTAAGTTTCTCGCTGTACTCAATTCTCCTATTTCTCACAACTTTTGCCTTTTGTCAAGTAGTGTACTGTACACATCAGACTGTCCTTTCCATTCAACACATTTTGCAGTTCCACTTCACTTCCACCGAGGATAGCGATGTCATCAGTGAATCTTATCATTGATATTCTTTCATCTTGAATTTTAATCCGTCTCTTTTTATCTTCATGGTCTCTTCGTGTGACATTAGTAGCTGGAAGCAATACATTGCTTGACTCTTCAAGGAACGTACGCTGTTGGTAGCAGAGCGCTTCTCTTGGCAGTGTCTGCCACTGGAGTTGTCCGAGCATCTCCGTGAGACTTCCGCGCTTACAAGATGAACCTGTAACGAAAGGTGATGCTCATCTTTGACTCTTCTGTACTCCTCCTATCAATCCAGTCTGATACGGGTCCCATTCTGACGAGCAGTATTCAAGTAGTGGCGGAACGCGTGTTTTGTAAGCTACTTCCATTGCCGGCGGACTACGTTTCCTGAGGATCTTTCCAGTGAATCTCTGTCTGGCACCTGTCTCACCCGCAATGAATTTAATGTGGTCGTTCCAGTTAATATCGCTCCATACTCATACTCCTGGATGTGTTAGGAAGTAACTGCTGCTAGTGATTAGCCTGCGATAGTGTAATCGTACAGCAAAGAGTCTTGCTGTCTGTGTATTCACAATACGTTACATACGTTTACGTTGTGGGTAATTGCCACTCCTTGCACCAAGCATCCGTCCTCTATAGGTCTTCTTGCACTTCGCTACAATTTCCTAACGCGGCAGCTTCTCTGTGTACAGTAGCATCATTCGCGAAAAAAAATGGTTCAAATGGCTCTAAGCACTATGGGACTTAACATCTGAGGTCATCAGTCCCCTAGACCTAGAACTACTTAAACCTAACTAACCTAAGGACATCACACACATCCACGCCCGAGGCAGGATTCGAAGCCGCAACCGCAGCACGCGCGCGGTTCCGGGCTGAAGAGCCTAGAACCGCTCGGGCATAACGGTCAGCAGCGTCATAGAAGTTTCGACGTCATCCACTAGTTCATTTATACAGTGAAAAGTAATGGTTCTAAAACAGTTCCCTGGGGCACGCCCGAAGTTACGTCTACTCCTGAAGTCTACTCCCCGTTCATAATGACATGCTGTTTTCCGTTTGCTAGAAACTCTTCAGTCCAGTCACACAGCTGGTCTGATATACTATATGTTCATATTCTGCACACTGGGCTGCAGTGCGGAACTGTACCGAATGCCTTCCGGAAGTCAAACACTTGCTACGTGTATAACAAAAGAAACACTAAAAAATGTGTATTATCCCAAGGGCAATCATTGCTGCGATATCTTTGGGAGAAATTCGCCAATAAGCAAAAGCTGTTTCATAGCACGGAAGAGGATCATTACGACAATTGAAAAACCCACATTCAGAAATTCTTGCAAACCGCTTTTTAAAGCACTCCTAATACTACCGCTGCCATGGTTGTACACTCTTGAGATGATTACACTACTGGCTATTAAAATTGCTACACCAAGAAGAAATGCAGATGATAATCGGGTATTCATTGGACAAATATATTACACTAGAACTGACATGTGATTACATTTTCACGCAATTTGGGTGCATAGATCATGAGAAATCAGTACCCAGAACAACCACCTCTGGCCGTAATAACGGCCTTGATACGCCTGGGCATTGAGTTAAACAGAGCTTGGATGGCGTGTACAGGTACAGCTGCCCATGCATCTTCAACACGATACAACAGTTTATCAAGAGTAGTGACTGGCGTATTGTGACGAGCCAGTAGCTCGGCCACCATTGACCAGACGTTTTCAATTGTTGAGAGATCTGGAGAATGTGCTGCCCAGGGTAGCAGTCGAACATTTTCTGTATCCAGAAAGGCCCGTACAGAACCTGCAACATGCGGTAGTGCATTACCCTGCTGAAATGTAGGGTTTCGCATGGATCGAATGAAGGGTAGATCCACGGCTCGCAAAACATCTGAAATGTAACGTCCACTGTTCAGGCTGCCGTCAATGCGAACAACAGGTGACCGAGACGTGTAACCAATGGCACCCCTATGCCATCACGCCTGGTGATACGGCAGTATGGCGATGACGAACACACGCTTCCAATATGCGTTCACCGCTATGTCGCCAAACACGGATGCGACCATCATGATGCTGTAAACAGAACCTAGATTCTTCCGAAAAAAATGACGTTTTGCCATTCGTGCACCCAGGTTCGTCGTTGAGTACACCATCGCAGGCCCTCCTGTCTGTGATGGAGCGTCAAGGGTAACAGCAGCCATGGTCTCCGAGCTGATAGTCCATGCTGCTGCAAACGTCGTCGAACTGTTCGTGCAGATGGTTGTTGTCTTGCAAACGTCCCCATCTGTTGACTCAGGGATCGAGACGTGGCTGCACGATCCGTTACAGCCATGCGGATAAGATGCCTGTCATCTCGCTTGTTAGTGATACGAGGCCGTTGGGATCCAGCACGGCGTTCCGTATTACCCTCCAGAACCCACCGATTCCATATTCTGCCAACAGTCATTGGATCTCGAATAACGCGAGCGTCAATGTCGCCATACGATAACCGTAATCGGGAGAGGCTACAATCCGACCTTTATCAAAGTCGGAAACATGATGGTACGCATTTCTCGACCTTACACGAGGCATCACAACAACTTTTCATCAGGCAACGCCGGTCAACCTCTGTTTGTGTATGAGAAATCGTTTGGAAACTATCCTCATGTCAGCACGTTGTAGGTGTCGCCACCGACGTCAACCTTGTGTGAATGCTCTGAAAAGCTAATCATTTGCATATGACAGCATCTTCTTCCTGTAAGTTAAATTTCGCGTCTGTAGCACGTCATCTTCGTGGTGTAGCAATTTTAATGGCCAGTAGTATACATACATAAAGAAAATTTCAGGAACATGCAAGAACAACTCTCAGACAAGATGATCACTGCAAACTGTCAAAAACCTTTACAATGAACTTCCTCACGACATCAAGAAAATAAAAGAAACACTAAATTTCAAAGTGGCTTCGAAAACATTTTTACAATACGGGTGCCATTATACTGTAAATGGATATATGTGAAAATAAATGTAAATTATCTCCTTTGGTAAATGAATATCTGCTCAAAAAAAAAAAAATTAAATCATTTCGTTTCTGTATTATGTATCTGAAACTGCTTTTGTTATCTATTGTACTACATACTAGGTTGTACTTTAATGTATCGTATTTCTATTGTTTGATGGACTACTGTATCATGTATGTAAATTATTTATTTCATTGAATCAATGTTACTGTTATATAACATGTATATAAAATTGTGTACTAATGTACAAAGTAAGCTATGATGTTTCCTATAGCAAATATTTGATGAATGGATGCTTAGCAAATAAAAAAAGGAACATGGTCTCTACCTGAGCGACCGGATCTGTTGCTTTCTGGCTCTCGTGGCGATCAGAGTGAGCGCAGTTTCACACTATCGTTGTTTACGGAAGCCATGTTGGTTCCTGCAGAGGAAATTTTCTGTTGCCTCGACTGTCATAATCGCGAGCATAAAACATGTTTCAAAATTCTGCAACAGACCGACGTCAGAGATCGATACCTATAGTTTGGAGAGTCTCTCTGTCGACTCATGTTGAAAACGGGAATTATCTACGTTTTTTTCCCAGTCGTCAAAAACACTTCGCTCCTCGAAAAACTACTGTATGCTGCTGGTGCTAGGACAGGCGCAAGTTCTATCACATACTCTTTGTAGAATCGAACTGGTATCCCGTCAGGTCTATGGGCCTTCCCTCTGCATAGCGATTCAACTGATCTTCTGTCCCTTGGTCCCGTATTTCGATATCTGAACTTCGTGCGGCTTCCTCTGCGAAACAGTTTTAGAAAAAGACGTTTTGTATTTCGACCTTTCCTGTGTCATCATCTGTTTCAATGCCATTATCGTCGCCGAATTTCTGGACAGATGGCTTCGATCCGTTTACCGATTCAACGTAAGACCAGAACTTTTTACACTTTTCTCTCAAGTTGGTAGCTAGAATTTTACTTTCGTATTCGTTGAACGCTCCATGCATAGCCCACCTTATGGTGCATTCTAATCGAAGATGATTACGACAACTTTGCTATCACAGCGGTATATGTCGATCAGAAATTATGAGGACAATGTAAGACAGGTAAGGGAGTGTACAGGAGCAGTAATTTTTACCTCCCTCAGTACGTGAATCGAACAGGACAGAAATTCACTAATATTGATACAAAGAAGTACCCACTTCCACACACTTTACTGTGGCTTGCGGAGTAATGCGTGTGCAGACGTAGATGCTTGAAGATCTGCGCTAAAATTCCGTATTTAACACAGAAAATTGTCGCAAAGTCTGTTGATAGGTACTGAATAACTTCTCCTCCTCTTGCAGGCAGCATGCACTAGCCAATGCAAAATGCATGTTTCGCCTTCTGCAGTTGCAGGTGGAGTGTGTGATTCACTGCACGCTAAAGGTCGCTCTCCCGTCATGTCGCGGGCAACGTAAACACTGGTGCTCGTGTATGTAGTGTGTAACTCTGCTTGTGAGTCAGGCGTCTCTGTGGCTCGGACGTCATACTCTCTGACGTCACGATGTCACCAGCTGCTGGAGCTGCGACTCGATGACGCTTTGCTCCAAGAAATATAGTCTCCGAGTGATGCATTCAGTGAATTACGAAACAGTTCGTCATCTGCATTTTATAATTTTATTTGGTTCCTTCTGGCAAGTTTAACGAAGATTGTCAATTATTTTCGCAACTGTGGTGCACAAACCATTGTGTTCAGTAGCTCTCTCCTTTTAGATTAGTAAGTGTAAGCCCACTCCGACTTTCGGACAACAAACTGGCGGATAGGTTAGCAAAGGACACTGTCGTTACGGGCAGCCTTGAGTATGGGACGCTCTGGACTTCGAAGGCATCCTAAGACACATACGCACTGGTATGGTATGGGTCTGGAAAACTGTCAGCTTGAAAGCTCCTGCAGAAGAGAAAAAAAGATAAATGTCAGCATATGATGGCCTAACAGTTCCTGTACAGCAACCTTAAACACTTATACCACTATCGCTTAGAAAAACACTTTGTAATAAATAAATAAAGAATAGCTAAAATATACAATACGTATCACATATCATAGTCCTTTGGATCCACAAATTGTGATTAAGTGGCACGTGGAAAGATGCAAGGGATTCTTTTCTCACCATTCCCTCTCGTCTATATTTGCAGTTAATGCCATTTGTACTGCTCTTCTTCCTGCCACGGTCCTCGAAATGATTACTTTTTGCTTTGTCTGTAACTTCCTTTACCTTTACCAATATTCCCTTTTCTCTCACACTTTTGAAGCAAAACTAATAGGTTGGTGCTGCAAAGACATTACAATACGCTGTTTCATTCTTTTGTTTGGTTAGAAAATTTTATGATTCTACTCTAACGCTGAAGCCATTCAGCACAACTGAATAGGAAAGTAGGATTGCTGCAGTCACCACTCTTAAGCATAAATATGAGAGGTCTATGATGCACTGGTTGAAATAAATGAAGACGAAAACACAGACAGAATGGTTGCACAAGACGCTGGCTGTTTGGCAAACCTTATCCGTGGTTTTACGTCCCTTACGTATGTCATACTACTCTTCATTAATGTCGTCAGCAAAAAACACACAAAGTATTACCAGTCATATATCGAAAGCTATAGATTTACTCGAAAAGGCAGCAGTGTATTTCACAAACTACCGAGAGGAGCTCAAATTCCAAGATTATTCATTACACATTAAGAAACTTGCAATCCAACTCGATAGAGAAAACCCCACTATAGCTGGTACAGCACAGATATGAAAGAGACGGAAGAAGAAACAGTTCCAGTATGAGGAAGAAGACGAGAAAACCGAAGATCCAGAAATACAGTACGAAGTAGCATTATACTTTAAAGTTCTGGATGTCATGATAATATACGCTCTCAGTGAGAGATTTCAATAGCTTAAAAGTCGCAGCGGGTTTTTTTTATTTTTTTGTACGACATTAGTAAAATTAAGGACATGTCACCTGACGTTCTAAGTGACAAGTGTTCCAAAATGTGCGACAGCTGTTTAAGTATTGGACAGGCTAAGGACATAAGTCTTCTCAATTTTAAATATGAATTTCAGTTGGTCTCAATGTTGGTAAAGCCTGCGAGCACACAAGGTCAAACTTTGAAAGTCATGAAAGAATATGGCTTCGCGCACAGTGTAAGTATAGCTTTCATTAACGCAACCAATGGCAGTAGAAAGTGGAGAAAAAGTTTTTTGAAGCTTAAACTGATTAAAACGTATCCGAGGACAACAATGGGATAGGCACAACTGTGTGATGTCCACTGAACCACGAGCTAGATGAATCTCTGGATTTCAATGAAGTCATACAGGAGTCTGCTCGTACCAAAGAATGAAAAATATGTTTGGTATAAGGTAAGTTTGTAAACATAAATTTACCACTATTTTAGCTTTGATAGTTATTTATGTATGTCATGAATTTTCATTCATTTACTTAATAAAGGTTTGTTTTAGTGTATGCCCACTTTTGTTTTGTCTGACAGAGAAACAGGGTGCCAAACTTCACCCGCATGTGCAAACCCAGTGTTGGAGGTGCTATTTCACATACAACAGTCTGTTTACTTTGCGTTGTTCGCTGAGACCCATAGTTCTGCTCGGACCTCGTTGACATAAACCTCATCCAGGAACAAGAGTAGCAGGATGTTTATAGTGCTGATTACGTAGATGACAAATGTAATGCTTTCCTTAAAACATTTCTCATGTTCTTTGAGAGTTGCTTTCCATTAGAACATTCTAAACGGGGTAGTAGCAGTAAAAGGCAGCCCAGGTGGCTTACTAGTGGGATAAGGATATCATATAGAACTAAGTGGGAATTATATCAAAATGTTAGAAGTAGTCACAGTCAAGCTACAGTAGCCCATTACAAAGAGAACCGTAAGGTGCTTAAAACATTATTAGGAAGGCAAAGAGCACGTGGTATGCAAATAGAATAGCTAATTCACAGTATAAAATTAAAACTATATGGCCGGTTGTGAAGGAAGTGTCTGGTCAGCAGCAGAAGGTCGCCGAATACAAAGTCAGTTCGTAGTAAGACTATTACTGTTACTGATAAATCAGACATATGTACAGTATTTGACAATCATTCTCTGAGCATTGCTGGCGAATTAATTAAAAATTTAGTTTCTACAGGGAATCATATAACTCTCTTGGCAAATACCTTTTAGAGATTGATGTTCAAAATGGTTCAAATGGCTCTGAGCTCTATGCGACTTAACTTCTGAGGTCATCAGTCGCCTAGAACTTAGAACTAATTAAACCTAACTAACCTAAGGACATCACACACAACCATGCCCGAGGCAGGATTCGAACCTGCGACCGTAGCAGCTGCGTCGCCTGGACTGAAGCACGGCCACTTCGGCCGGCGAGATTGATGTCTGAAATACTCAGAGATACAGACAAGGGGGGACTGAAGACTGAGGTGTCTCATGGGTAGGATGGAGTCCCCAGCAGAATATTAAAGTACTGTGCTGCACATGTTAGCCCTTTATTTATCAATATTTGTAATTTTTCCTTTAGGAATGGCCAGTTTCCTGAACGCTTAAAGTACTCAGTAGTAAAGCCGCTTTATAAAAAAGGAGAAAGGGATAATGTAGACAGTTTTAGACATATTTCTACGCCATCAGTGATTGATAAAGCTATTGAAAAGGCTATGTATGTATGCAAGGATAACTGATCATTTTATATCAAACGATTTGCTATCAAATGTCCAGTTCTGCTTTAGAAGTCCTTTAACAACTGAAAATGTTATATTCTCTTATCTCTGTGAGGTACTGGATTGGTTAAACAAAAGGTTTCGAACGCTAGGCGTAGTTTTTGATTTAACTAAGGCGTTTGATTGTTTTTATCGCTAAATATTGCTCCAGAAGTTAGACCATTACGGAATATGTGGGGTAGCTCACAATTGGTTCACACCTTACTTTAGAAACTGACAGCGAAATGTCTTTATTCACAGTGTTGAGAATGGCTGTGATATCGGTTCTGAGTGGGGTACGGTCAATACGGTCAAATGGAGGGGGAGGGGGGGGGGGGGTGCCGCCGGGGATCACTGTTGGGGCCTGGGGCCAGTCCTGTTCCTTGTTTATATATGTTATAAGCCTTATGCCCTACAGTATTACGGGTAACTAAAATATTCCTGTTTGCTGATGACACTAGCTTGGTAGTAAAGGATGTTGAGCGCAACATTGGTACTCTTTCAGATAGTGCAGCTCGTGATATAAGCTCATGGCTTGTAGAAAATAAACTAACGCTAAATCACAGTAAGACTCAGTTTTTATAGTTTTAACACACAGTTCAAAAAAACCTGACGTTTCAATTTCACAGAATGGGTATATGGTTTGTGAAACTGAACAGTTCAAATTTCTACGTGTTCAGATAGATAGCAAATTGTCGTGAAAGGCCCACGTTCAGGATCTTGTTCAAAGAGTTAATGCTGCCATTTTTACTATTCTAACGGTATCGGAAGTGAGTGATCGTTCTACACGAAAATTAGTCTACTTTGCTTAATTTCATTCGCTTGTGTCGTATGGTATTATATTTTGGGGTAACTCTTCTCGTTCTAAAAGGATATTTTTGGCTCAGAAACGGGCGGTTCCAGCAATAAGTGGTGTAAGTTCGCGAACCACTTGTTGACCCCTGTTCACGAGTCTGGGTAGTTTGACATTGGCCTCTCAATATATACATTCCTTAGTGTCTTTTCTTGTTAACAATAGTAACTTATTTCCAAGAATAAGCGGCTTTCACTCAGTTAATAGTCGGGAGAAATCAAACCTGCATTTGGACCTGACTTCATTAACTCCTGCGAAGAAAGGTGTGCAGTATACTGCTGCATCCATTTTCAACAAGTTACCACTAGAATGCAAAAATCTTAGCAGTAATCCAAGCGCTTTCAAATCGAAACCGATGAGTTTCCTCATGGGTCATTCCTATTCTGTAAAGGAGTTCCTTGAAAAATTAAGCTGATTTGTATTGTTGATTGCATTTACTTAAGCTTATGGCATGACTTTTTTCTGGTTCATAAACATTTTATTTTTATCTACTGTTACTTTTGTGTTGTAATTTCATCTACTGTCACTTTCCATGACCTTGGCGATTTGTTCCTTAATTTTTTCTTACGGAACTTGAGGTGTAAATAAAATAAATAATTTGGGACGTTTCGTGCCATTTGCAACTTCTGCCAACGTATGCGATCTACCATAGTTCAGCGGTGCAGTGAACAGTCCTTCAGTATACAGTGAACACACGTGCGTTTGTTGCGTTGTCTTTGTGGTGTGCTACGAATACATACCACATTTCAAGATAGATGTACCGTATGCTGCCCTCTGGCTAGGGGACGAGGAAAATTGAAAATACTTTCGGTTTAGATTCTGAGAGTGATGTAACTTTATTTTAGTTGCCATAATTAGTTTTGAAGTTAAAACTCCAAATGTACTACACTGGAAACGTTTCACTTCTACTTCTGGGACCGATGGCTAAGTAGTTTGGTCCCCCCCACCCCCCCAACCCAACCGACCAATTTCTGCTTCACTGACCTGGTTCCTCATACTTGTCTCTCTTCTTAAGGACATATTTACGTCAGAAAGACGTAGGAATAAATATAATATGTTAAAATATAACGTCTGGGATGAACGACTTTGTGAAGAAGGCTGACTACATCTGAAATTGCTTGAAGCTTGAAGGGGGGAGGGGGGGGGGGGAGCAAGGACGAGTTTGAAATTTTCTCAAAGAGCGCCAAAATCCCTGGAGCTGTCCCTCATTGTATGTGCATGTGCGGTCTGCGCCGCGAAACGAAACTACGCTCATAATCGCCGCATGTGTCAGCGAAGTTGAGAGTGTGGCACGTTCTTCGCGAAGCACCAAGTGGCCCTCTAGACAAACTGTAGGTATTTATTAGGAAAGCCGTCATATTGATGACCACAGACCTCGTCCGTTCCCCAAAGCGCAGAAATTGTCACTCAATATAATACACTTGCGTTATATATATTGTTGTTGTGGTCTTCAGTCCAGAGACTGGTTTGCTGCAGCTCTCCATACTACTCTATCTTGTGCAAACTTCTTCATCTCCCAGTACCTACTGCAACCTACATCCTTCTGAACCTGTTTAGTGTATTCATCTCTTGGTCTCCCTCTATGATTTTTACACTCCACACTGCCCTCCAATACTAAACTAGTGATACCTTGATGCCTCAGA
Organism: Schistocerca gregaria; assembly: GCF_023897955.1. Lineage (NCBI taxonomy): Eukaryota > Metazoa > Arthropoda > Insecta > Orthoptera > Acrididae > Schistocerca > Schistocerca gregaria. Next base: position 792,788,914 of record NC_064921.1, read on the forward strand.
ATATGTCCAACTAAGCGATCCCTTCATCTAGTCAAGTTATGCCACAAATTTCTCTTTTCCCCAATTCTATTCAGTACCTCCTCATTAGTTATGTGATCTAACCATCTAATCTTCAGCATTCTTTTGTAGCACCACATTTCGAAAGCTTCTATTCTCTTCTTGTCCAAACTATTTATCGTGCATGTTTTACTTCCATACATGGCTACAGTCCATACTAATACTTTCAGAAACGACTTCCTGACACTTAAATCCATACTCGATGTTACCAAAATTCTCTTCTTCAGAAACGCTTTCCTTGCCATTGCCAGTCTACATTTTATATTCTCTCCAATTCGATCATCATCAGTTATTTTGCTCCCCAAATAGCAAAACTCCTTTACTACTTTAAGTGTCTCATTTCCTAATCTAATTCCCTCAGCATCACCCGACTTAATTCGACTACATTCCATTATCCTTGTTTTGTTTCTGTTGAATTCATCTTATATCCTCCTTTCAAGACACTGTCCATTCCGTTCAGCTGCTCTTCCAGGTCCTTTGCTGTCTCTGACAGAATTACAATGTCATCGGCGAACCTCAAAGTTTTTATTTATTCTCCATGGTTTTTAATACCTACTCCGAATTTTTCTTTTGTTTCCTTTACTGCTTGCTCAATATACAGATTTAGTAACATCGAGGATAGGCTACAACCCTGTCTCACCCCCTTCCCAACCAGCCTCAATATTTTTAATTGTATTTGATACACACTGTGTATCAAATACAATTAAAAATATTGAGACACATTAAGTTTTGCTCATTGTACGTGAAGTCTACCGTAATTGATAGTCATAGAGTATAGTTTGATACACTCTTGAGCACTGATAGACAATGTTGAAGGTGAATCATTGAAATGTCCTTATGTGATACACAAGCAGTCTTCTGCTTCTGAGAATAGAAAACCTCATATTCATCATCACCATCTACTGGCTTAAACACTTTAACTACAACAAATATATCATTTGCAAATTTTACCAAAACGTAGTTGCCTGTCACAACAACCAGATTCTAACTAAAAAGATCAAATGGGTAACTACCCTCTGATTCATTTAATGACACCTCATTTGTATTGCTTTTTCATAATTTTTGTCGTGCTTGAAGACCTCTTGTTAGCTCTCTTCACAGTCTTTTTCCTTTTTCATTCTAACTTTACCCTTTTCCTTTAACAGCTGCTTTCTCATTTGCTGAAGTAATACGATCCTTCTCGCTGTTGAGTGTCCAGTTGTTTTTCGGGAGGAGCTTTTGGAAAACAATGAAACTTTGTAGGTAAGATATATGATTGCTAGAGCCCCTGTCATACTTGTATAAATTTTCCACGACTGTGAAAAATGTCACTGATGAAGGTCAACATACAGTGATGTCAATATGGCGAAACCGTAGGCCTCCACGAAACTATGTTACTAGGTACAGCTGAAATCGAATGTTTCACTGTGTACTATTTTTAATTGGCTACCTTCCCTATTTCGAAATCTCTTCGACTCACACCCATCGGCTGCCCAACTCGTTTCTGTTTGGACGATAACAAGAACCAGAAAATAAAACTAGGCGGTACGAGGTTCTGAACGAAACGGTTAGTTTGAGAAGATAACGATCCATGACAGGAGATGTTTTGTAGAAAACTGTATTATTGATGCTCATTAACTCGTATTACTTTCGTCCTTTATGTAAAAGGTATCACTTTCATCTATAAAAACGAAAATTGTTTACTATCCACTTTGTGAAAATCCTTTGCTACAAATACTTCATTTATAAGGAAAATGTGAGCACTTAACAGATAAGAAACAAGAAAGAAAAATCTAGTGATCATGAGATTTGGTAAATATAATACATTGTATGAGATGTGTGCTATACAGTGGTTCTGTGGTGTAGTGGTTATCACGTCTGCTTTACACGCAGAAGGTCCCCGGTTCGATCCCGGGCAGAACCATAATATTTTTACTTTCTTGCATACACTTAGAATTTAATATTAATGACAACACATTACCTGGAAATATATATAAATTATGTGAACAAGATTCAATTTTATATAACAGTTGGTTCGCGGAGATGAACTAAGAAGCATACAAGTTAAAGTCATTTCAGACTGCTTCGGAAAAAAATGGAAGGCGTTCTATTAAAAGCAATATAAATACAAATGATGATAGCTTTAAAATTGTTAATTAGGACTAAAAATGCCCTTACAAATAAGTTACACCCTAGAATCACTTACACCTAATTGCAGTGTTGCTTGCGAATAATGAGATTGTGCAGAGTCGCTTTACAATTTTCGAACAGTATACAATTAATCTACGCTAATTTACACACAGAAAATAAGAGAATTTATAATACAGAAAACATATGCACTTAACTGTTGCACAGTGAAATCGAAGTTAAAATTCGGTCTCTTATCGTTTCAACAATTGTAATGAGGTATCGAAATATGTTGACGTTCTCTTCATCTACATCTACATCTACATCTACGTCTACACCTGCATCTACACCAAAGTTTCGCAAGCTGCTTTACGGTGCGTGGTGCAGGGTCCTTCGAGCAACACAATGATTTCCCTCCCATTCCTGTTCCATCCACGTATGATGCGTGGGAACGAGTGTTGGTATCCCACCTTTTGAACGTAATTTGGCGATTGAACATTTCACGAAATTTACATACGAGGAAGTAATATTTGGCCGACTCTTCCTGGACCTGAAACATGCGCTCTCGCCATTTTAACTCTCCGTGATGCACTATACTTCTGTTGCAGAGCCTGCCACTGGACTTTTGTTAGGCTTCTCTGTAGCGCTATCGTACTTACTACATGCGCATGTAAGGAAACGAGCTGCTTTTCTTTGGGTCTTCTCTGTCCAGTCTGTTAATTACACCCATTAAGGAAGTCACGATTGAAGACAAGCAATCAGCCGAGAGAGTGTTTTGTGAGCAACTCCCTTAGTAAACCATACACATTTCCTCAGTTTTTCAACGAATCTCATCTTGGCATTTGTTTTTTCTACGCCTAGTTATCTTGTCGTTCCACTTCACGTAGCTTGAGATGGATGTTTAACAGTTGCTACTGTTTCCAGTTTTTCGTTCATGAGTGAAGTCGAACAGTAATTGGTTTCTTCGCCTATTTGTGCGCAGTGAATCACTTTTATTGAAGATGAGGATCAGATGCGCATACTTGCACCAAGCGTCAATTCTCTCCTGTTTTGCCCACATTTCGCTACAGTTTTCTTCGATTGAAACTTCCATATACATGACGTCCCAGGAGGAATAATTAATATTCAGGGACATGATAGGAACGATTATTCGGAACACAAAAGCCTATTAAAGATGGGCTTTAAAATGCATAACTTAAGACCTAAGATCACGTCTCCATCGTCGATAGTGTGAAACAAATCTCTTCTACAACAAGCTCTTCGCCTTCCACATTTTGCGTGGAGATAGTATGGGCAAAATAAAGTAAAAATTTATGGTGAACATGTGCTGTGAGAGTCGAGGGGCATGAAAGAGAAGCAGTGGTTGGGAAAGGAGTGAGACAGGGTTGTAGCCTCTCCCCGATGTTATTCAATCTGTATATTGAGCAAGCAGTAAAGGAAACAAAAGAAAAATTTGGAGTAGGTATTAAAATTCATGGAGACGAAGTAAAAACTTTGAGGTTCGCCGATGACATTGTAATTGTGTCAGAGACGGCAAAGGACTTGGAAGAGCAGTTGAACGGAATGGACAGTGTCTTGAAAGGAGGATATAAGATGAACATCAACAAAAGCAAAACGAGGATAATGGAATGTAGTCCAATTAAATCGGATGATGCTGAGGGAATTAGATTAGGAAATGAGACACTTAAAGTAGTAAAGGAGTTTTGCTATTTAGGAAGTAAAATAACTGATGATGGTCGAAGTAGAGAGGATATAAAATGTAGACTGGCAATGGCAAGGAAAGCGTTTCTGAAGAAGAGAAATTTGTTAACATCGAATATAGATTTAAGTGTCAGGAAGTCATTTCTGAAAATATTTGTTTGGAGTGTAGCCATGTATGGAAGTGAAACATGGACGATAACTAGTTTGGACAAGAAGAGAATAGAAGCTCTCGAAATGTGGTGCTACAAAAGAATACTGAAGATAAGGTGGATAGATCACGTAACTAATTAGGAGGTATTGAATAGGATTGGGGAGAAGAGAAGTTTGTGGCACAACTTGACTAGAAGAAGGGATCGGTTGGTAGGACATGTTTTGAGGCATCAAGGGATCACAAATTTAGCATTGGAGGGCAGTGTGGAGGGTAAAAATCGTAGAGGGAGACCGAGAGATGAGTACACTAAGCAGATTCAGAAGGATGTAGGTTGCAGTAGGTTCTGGGAGATGAAGAAGCTTGCACAGGATAGAGTAGCATGGAGAGCTGCATCAAACCAGTCTCAGGACTGAAGACCACAACAACAACAACACAACATGTGCTGTGAAATACATAACTGGAAAGCTGTGAGCACTTGATTAGTGGACGAGATGTGTTTCACAGATAATAAGAACAAGTGCTCATAGGTCTTAAGATGCGCACTTTAGAACCCTTAGTTACTGGGCAATTTTTGTTTGTGGAAAGCAAGGAACTTGCAGCACAAGAGGTTTGTTTAACAGTATCGAAGATGATGAAGTGCTCGTAGCTTTTTTAGATCCCATGTCTACAAGACTTTTTTTCTTCGAATGATCGTTCCTGTCACTATCACCGAATAGTTACCATCCCTCCTGGGATACGCTGTAGACAACAGAATCGTCTGCCAACTGCTTCACAAAGCTTTAGACGTTTGCCAACAGGTCGTTTATATGTTTTATGGACAGTGACAGTCCCTATAATAGTCACGAAGTTACTGTAACACTGCCGATATTGTAAGGGTCGCATACTTTCTATTTGTTTGATTGTCATGTTATTCTCCCGAAATTTCGTTGAAGAGCAATTATGATACGTGTATGGAATCTACGGTTGCTTTAATAACAGTATCGAATAGCGATTACAAACGCAGTAAGATCAGCAATTATAAAGCATACGGCAGCTCCATCTTTTCTCTCTTTCATATTTTTTTGGTTTTGCTGATGTACCGTTAAAAGATCGTAGTGTGCAACAGTGGGTAAAACTTTCCTGGCACGCCATAGAGCTCTTTGAATACGGAAACTGAAATATTGACGTTCTGTTATGCAGTAGACGTTGTTCGCGTTTGGGGATTTTCTTCACTTGGGACTTGGTGCGTATGTTGTCCTCGTCATAATTTCATCCACATCAACGGGCAAGTCACCGAAGTGGCGTCAAAGCAGTGTCAGGTGGTCATGTCATTTAAATTTTTGTACGTCATCGATATGCACGTCAGAGAGAGAGAGAGAGAGAGAGAGAGAGAGAGAGAGAGAGAAGAGAAAATTATGTTACTGTTAAACAATTTTTGGTCTTGTCGTGGCACAGTCTTTGCCTCTGCGCAGTCTGATACATTTGTAGTTGAACTGCGGTACACGGGTGTGAAAGTTATATGGAAGAAGAGGCAACGAGCCACGTAGTTCCCACCAGACCACTAGAGGCGCTAGGGGGTTAAACGAAGCTGGAATTGACCAATGAGAACTATCCAATGGCGGTTGTTGATACTCTATCGTCTTGCTCTGACTAAAGTCTGCGGTGACAATCGTCTTCATATTTGTTTCATATTTACATACTACTGATCTCCATTATAAACAGATTTTTTCTTTAAATTTCATAAAATTCATCATGGAATTGAAAGGATTTTGTGCTGAAAAAATGTCTAAGGTAAAACATTTCATTTTCAACAAATAGTCTCGTAGTCAATAAATGAACTGCATTCTCTTCTATTGTGAATTAAGCTGTGTGGTTCCCATTTGTTTATTTAAATAACTTTGATATGTTAGTAGTAGTTTTAATTAATGAAGTATTTTATGTTTTTTAAGAATATTCAACACAACAAATTGACATTGAAATGCTCCTGTAAATTCTCCATCTGTTCATCTGGATATTACGTGCGTTCAACAGAGAAAGTTAGCAACAAGCATTTCTACAGGTTTCCAAAACAACCTCAAGAGTTGCTTCTGAAGTGGAAAAGTTTTGGAAACTGTCACCTGATGTGAGCTGTGCTACTTATTTTGCTTGTTAAGATCTTTTTTTCGAAGAAGATTTGATGAATATAACTAGGCATAGGATAAACAGGGATGTGTTTCCAAAACATGTGGCGGGTGTTCCTTGTGAAATTGCTAATATCAGTAGTGAATCAAGTGAAACTGGTGTTAATAGCGAGTTAGGCCTACCAAGCACTAGTGGTGCTATGGCAAATGTTCGTTACACAGCTGCTAATACCAGAAGTGAAACTGTGAAACTGATGTTTATGAACTGCAAAGCTTTAGTTGTGCTGTGATAAGTAGTTCTCATGCAGCTATATCACAGTTACAAGAAAATTTTTATTGTGTGCATGAGAAATAAAAATTAAGCTTTGTGTTCATTTCACTGTTTTTATCCACCTTTTCTATTTTTGGTACTCAATATTGATGTATTCTTATTTGTGTTGAAGCACTGACAATCTTAAGATGTAAGGACATTTTTAAGAAATTAATTGTCAGTAGTGCAAGTTTTCTGGGCAGTTACAAATTACAGTCCTGAACCATAGCTGTAACAAATTTTAGAATTCTTCATTAATTAACACTGCAATAAAGATTTATTAGTTGAACCTCTTTGACTGCCATGTATTATCTTAATAATAGGTTTTTGTTTCTTCATTGACTCCACAGCTTGGAAGAGTTCAAAGTGTGACACTATTCAGGATTATCTGTTGTCCAATTTAGCTAGTGCAATTTTTATTTAGCTTGTGACAGTTATTTAGACTACAAGCTTGTTTCGACTTACTGTCAGTTTCAAGTGTTACGTCTAGTTCTTATGATGGACGAAACATCCTGGAGCTTTCATATGTTGGTAGAAATCAATAAGTGTGTCAGTTTACAAATTTATTTTTGAAGTTTGCGTCTGACAATCGCTGCTCAAGAAAACATCATAGGAGCAGCGACTGGCAGACGCAAACGGTTTTTAAATCATTGTTCACTTTGTTAAGCACAGTATTCTTCAGATGTATGTTATGTGTGAAGATCACCCAAAGCTTTAATCTGACATATGTAATTCTAAAATCGTTGTCTTGGAATATCATTCCATAGAAATAGTTGATCTCCCCATCCAACTGCTTATCATTACGCATTACCAAATGCAACAGTTTGAATATGTATTTAGAAATAGGAGTCTAGCTAAGCCGTTGCCTGCTTGCTATTTGCCATTGCACTTTGGAGAAATCTGCAACAATGTTGTCAAGAAGCGAGGTAAGTTTTGATTAGGGGCAGATAATTGTTTTACTTAAGTTGTGCATTTACTATAAAGACAAGCTGCTTTCTGAAGTTACAGCTCAGTTCATATTAGGTTCTGTTTAGTCAAAGGTTAGCACACGAGTTTAAGTTCAAATGGTTCAAATGGCTCTGAGCACTATGGGACTTAACATCTGAGGTCACCAGTCCGCTAGAACACAGAACTACTTAAACCTAACTAACCTAAGGACATCACACACATCCATGCCCGAGGCAGGATTCGAACCTGCGACCGTAGCGGTCACGCGGTTCCAGACTGAAGCGCCTGGAACCGCTCGGCCACACCGGCCGGCTAGTTTGAGTTGGATAACAGTTTGTGGGTACATAGTTTTGGCAATACGCAGACTTTTATAGAGTGGGAGGTAAAGTTGGGTTAAATTTCGTACAGAAACAAATCTAGTGGGGAGGTTACAGCAGAGTACATCTCACAAGTACACGAGAGTAGCTACAATTAAACGGAAATGTCCAAACGTAACAACCAGTCCACAGCACTCGGAGTCACCGGTGTAGACGGTGGTGTCCTCAGATCTCCATCAATCACTCAGGGTGCGCTCTCCTTAACAATGTGTTCCAATGTCAGTACCTCTACACTGCAGTTGCAGTCAGCACATGAACGGAGACCCAACTTGTTCAGGGCATAATCACACCTCCCATGCCCCATCTTGATGCCGTTCAGCTTCCATAAAGTTTGGCGTGGTAGTTGGAATCCCTCAACCTTCTTTGTAGAATGTTGAACTAGGTGAGCATTGTTGGGTGAGTGTTCGTTCCAATATTGTCGCCACTTGGAGATCGTAACGAAAGAACTGACTCTTTTTGAATCCACCCCAAGTTGTTGGCGGGACTGTAAGCCATCGTACAAGGGTGTTCGTATGAGATGCGATATTATTGAGCCAATTTATCTTAGCTGTTTGTCTTCTTAGATCTTTCGGAGCAATATAAGCTAAGTCAGATAACCATTCAATGAAAGTAAATCTGATAGTAACGGTGATAACGGTGATAACTCTCACGGAATAGCAAAGAGACAGTGCTGTTGTTTCATCTCTGTTGGTTCAACACACCAATCTGAGCCTGCATTTTCAAGGCGGTTATTGTTCCTACCACTGACTTACCTTACAGTGTTGGCGCATTCCTGTAAAGGAAGGACTACGTCCGAGGTTACTTACAAGTATTTTGGGATAGAGCCCGCACTTTAATACTGTTCTTCTCTATGTTACCTTATAATGACTCCCTTCCCTGCACCTTTAACGAGATAAACACTTTTATAGATTTGAAATTAAAATATACACTCTTTGTAGCAATTGATAGTGCTACTACAGTACATTTCTAATATCATCAGAAAGATAGATATTACACATAACAAACTTGTTATATGAGTGTGATCTCATCTGTATAACAGTTCCAGTTTCGAGGCTGCTCTTTCCTTCGTTGTCTAAGGGTGCAATGAGATCCAGACTGTTCGAATTCAATAGTAAAGAAGCTTTTAATCGATCACAATACTGTTTTATTTCACATTTCTGATTATTGTTAGCATACCAACAGTTCACAAAGAATTTTTTTTTTTTTTATTGAAGGGAACTTCTTCATAATTGCAGCGTTTTCATGTTAACCACAACTCACATAGCATGCATGTAAACACAAGACGCATTATTTTCACTTACATGCTGCCAGATGGTATTTGAGAAGAAGAAAAAGCGCTTCGCGCCAAGTCATAAGGTTAATGTTGCCTCAAGGACGACCGTGCATGGGCTGGCGACTGTGGAGCGCAATTTGATCTTTATGTTAGAACATAGGTCCCTCTAATGTTCCAGAAACGATAGTTGTTCAAATTACAGTTGGTATTAATTTCCTGTTTTTCAGCAGTGAACAATTTTAAACAGAGCAACATTTTTTTGAAGTTTACGAAAATGTAAGGATAAATTTAATAGCACAGTTCGCTTCAAATGACTGAAGCATATAATTTTTAAGGTTTGTAAATACGCCAAGTGCTTAAGACAATGAATATTTGGCTTTTTTCCCATGTCATTGTATTTACGGAAAATTAGGTCTGTTTTGATATACAATCACAATGTTATATTCACTGAATAAAAAACTATTGTGAACAATTACGTAACTGATCTGTTGGCAGTTATCTAAAAATATGTGGCATTTTTGGTAACTCATGTAAAGTGGAATCTGTGAGATAACTAATTTTCTTAGCACCAAATTAATTCATAGAAATATTCAAAATTATTTTTAATATGCTGTGAATGACTTTGGAAAGACAGAATATTTTAGCAAATGCACCAATGTATAAAGTAAAGATGTGGCAACCATAAATGATCTAATTCGTAGCAGAAATTTAGGTAACACATTTCCGAAAAGAAGGTGGTATCGCAAATTTCTGTTATCTCCAGGAATTACCGTAAATCTTCGTTCGTTATAATCTCAAATCCTTTAAGTGTACGCCTTTTGCGGAGATGGAAGCTCCAAAGCAGTTATTTGTGATTGATTACACTTAAGATGGTTCTAAATATAGTATTGCTCTAGGGCTTTAGTTAGCGTCACTTCAACTTCTTCAAGAGCACTGTACGTCATTTCTTTTTGCGGTGCACTGCTAAGGACATATCTAACAACCAAAATATGGGATTTCTACAGGTTTACGCGACCGAACTCTGAAAAGTTTCGGTTTACAGACTGTTCTGTTCGTGTAGTATGCGTAGGATTTCGGTTCGAATAGCTCCACGTTGGCCTCACAATTTCCAAAGCAGGGCCCCGTTCCACATATCATACACCTCTGTGCACTATTCACTGTCAACATGTCGCATACTCCCCCCAACCCTTTCCAGTTCACGTCAGAAGGCCGGGCGCTAACCGGCGCCCAATGAAGCGATAAATCAGGCCTTCCACAACAGCTGCCGGCGACGCGCCTCGCTGGAGACTCATTATTAATTTCCAGTTTGGTAGCTAATTGCACTCCGCATTAAACTGCGAGCTATTCATCACCAGTGAAAGACAAAACCGCTTCGTGACGCTGTTTATGCACTGGGAGACGTGGACTTAATTAAAAGAGCTCATTAAATCGCAGCTTCTAGCCTTAGACTTCTTGCATGTGTCCATGGGCTGAAAATTCACACACAAGTCGTGGACTGCTTCCGTTCTGTTCTTAAAATTCTCACCTTTTCAATGTCTTCGAAAGATAAATGCCCGGAATATTTCACCAGTAACTTTTACAGACCTCGTCAGGCGTCGCTGCAATATCGTTGGAAGCTAAACTGACGTTAAAGGGTTTCAGCTGACGAACGAAGTACAGCTCTTGTAAAAAATTCATCGAATCGGGTCAGCTACCGGCAGGGTGCTTATAATTAAACTGCGGCTACTGAAAGCGGTCCAGTGCGTGCCGTAATGATCGTACGACAGCGAAACTTAGTAGGTATTCTAGTGCATTAACGCGCAACCAATTTACACTGGAAAAGAAGTAGTCACAATTTTGGCCACCAGGTGCAAATCTGGCGCTGTGAGTACAGAAAAAGGCTATAGAAATGTTTCCATATGTTGTGAGTTAGGAAGGGGGCGTGGGCAGAAAAGGTCAAACAAGTGAGAAAGGCATAATGTTGATTTTATTATTTGTATTTAATTCATAATGGATGCATCTTATTACTAACCGCTGCTTACACTATTTGTACAATATGAACACAGAAGGCGTCGACGAGATGCTGCATCTGTAAAACGACGTGCTCGTAGCTGTTCTGGTGGAGTCTGACCAACGTATTCCTCTATACTGGCCTCCAGCTCAGGTCGAGACCGAACGTGTACCTGGAAAATGCGTTCTATTAGATAACTCCAAAACCAAAAGTTGTAAGTGGGCTGCTTACGTGTTGGCAGTGCTATGCAGCGCTTTGCATTGGATCTCTGACAGCGCTTTCTTTGTAAGAGACTCTGTGGGTGGTCGGACTCGTTGTTGGAAGTTAATCGCCAGTACTGTTGGGCAGTTGGAAGTTAGTCGGCAGCAGTGATGGAAGTACTGTTGGGCAGTTGGAGGTGAACAGCCAGCAGTGATGGATGTTAGATGCGAGAAGTTAGCATTGATAGAGGGTAGAGGTCTGGAGTGTTAGCGTAGGCTAACGATGTGCACATGCTCGACTTGGAGATTGAATATTATTCATGATTATACACCTTTGTACTTGATGTCAATGACGATTTATATTCGTGTTTGAACTGGATGTCACATTATTAAGATAAAAAATACATTATTTGGTTTGCAATAAAATATTTCCTTTGCTAACCACATGCCTATTAGTAGTTAGTGGCTTTAGTAGTTAGAATCTTTTATTTAGCTGGAAATATTGGCGCTCACTGTATTGCTGTAGTTCGTGTAATGAAGATTTTTGTGAGGTAAGTGCTTAATGAAATGTATAGGTTACTGTTAGGATTTCTTTTTAGTCAGAGCCATTCTTTTGAAATAATTATTTGAAGTCAGGTTGTAATTTTTTTGAGCAGTCAGTTCTAAAATATTGTGGGTCAGTGTTGACATGATAAGAAAAAGTAAAGGGAAAGGAGGCTCAGTACGTTCAGTTTTACTCAGCTGTTTCAGAATCAAATAACGTAGAAGTTTCATCTTCTCAGTCATCCTGCAATTTAAGCGCAGACACACTCATTTAAACAAAGAAGTTTCCAAGTCACATAGATTCAGGTCAGGAAATCTTGCAGGCCAAGAATCTGGAAAGTCTCTGCAGATAACTCGTCCGTGGAAGATTGCAGTAAGTAGATCTTTCACTGGGCGAACCACATGAAATGTTGCCCCATCCTGCATGAAAACAGTAATTTTCACACAGTTACTCTCTTCCAAAGCAGGAGCGACGTGCTCTACAACGAGGTCTCGATAACCTGCAGACGTCACGATTCACCCGACATGTTCAAAATGGTTCAAATGGCTCTGAGCACTATGAGACTTACAAGGCCATCAGTCCGCTAGAACTTAGAACTACTTAAACCAAACTTACCTAAGGACATCACACACATCTATGCCCGAGGCAGGATTCGACCTGCGAGCGCACCGGTCGCGCGGTTCCAGATTGTAGCGCCTAGAACCACTCGGTCACGCAGGCCGGTTCACCCGACAGGCTCTCTGGGTGCTTTCTCTTCCAAGAAGGACGGATCGAGAATGAAAGTGTTTGTGAATCCACACCGCTCGATCACATACAGTGAATGCAATGGCCCTTCGTACACAACACGCGGTTAAAACAGTAACCCAAATTCGGCAGTTCTGAGCACTGACTGCACTCTGTAGTGTCAAATGTTCCTCGCCACTCCATGGAATATTGTCGGGCCACATATCGTCAACGTGGATCCCTGCCAGAAACCAAAGAGGAAATTGAGAACGTTGCTGCGGATTGTGAGGTTTCAGTTTCTGCACCGTCTGGGTCTTGTACGGGTACCAGTGTAAAATAGACCGCAAAACTTTCCGAGCTGTTGATCATGGGATGGACAATTTTCGTGACACTCCACGAGCACTAGAACTACCCTGGCCGTGTGTTACAAGTTCAGTTGCTACAACAGCAATAACTTGCGCTGGGGTAGGACGCCTTCCTCTTGCAATTGCCACACCAAGCTCACCCGTGTATTCGAATTTCATAATCGTCTTCTTTAAAGCATTTAATGACATCGCGTCTCTCCTCAGACTTTCAGTTGGCGATACGCTCTCAATGTAGCACAGTAATTGCTGCCATTCCCTCACGTTATGACTTGTCAAATGACAACGCGTATGTCATACCGTCATACAAACGGTGTGAAGGGCCAGATTTGCACCTGGTGGCCACAATTGGAACTACTTTTTCCACCGTAAACCGGTTCGCATCAACGCATTAGCATACCTACAAGTTTCGCTGCCACACGATGATTATAGCCAAAGCTGGGCCTACATGAGTAGCTGCACTTTAATTGTTGTCACCCGGCATTTGGGCATATAACTGCCAACATTTTGTGCTTAATACTGACGTGCGAGTTTTACTGAACAGAAACTGTTACGATATTTGAATTTACGTCCTGCAAATCACTGCTTCATTCCAAGGTTTAAGGTTCACAAGTTGTTAACGTGTTAAGTATGTGACGATTGCAGTCAACCAAGTGGAATTAACCGACAGTAACTATGACAGGCTTTAATGACTAATGACTTAGGCCCATTATAAGGAGGCAGTCTTTTAGTTTTTTTACATCACTAGTCCTAACCAGTTTTTTAATTGTTATGTGGAACCAACTCCTGATATAGAGTGATGGACAGATTCGTGGAACATTTGGTACACCATTGAAACAGAACTCATAGAAGTCAAGTTCGTAGTAATAATATCAGTATTAGTAATTTATTTGCCAAAGGGTCATTTTACAGTGGTAACCTATGATTTCGTCAGTAGAAAGGTGCCCTAAAACACTTACCTTTTCATTATTTGCTTCCATTATTTCCAGTTCGTCTTGGCCATTTGATTGCCCTGTGATCCATCCAGGAGAGCTGCCGTGATGTGCACCATCGGCCAGAGCACGTTTGTAAGCGAAGGGTGTTGTAAGACGTGGATCGTTGTTACGTGAGCAGTTTCATGTCGGTGCCTTTCACATTTACAGCTTTACTTTCAGAGGAGGTTTTTGGTTCTTTGGCAGATAACTTTCCTTGTTAGTTACATCTGATTCGTCACACACATATCGTGCGAGCGGACTACTGAAATTTTTCTCTCACCGCCTTCTGAATTAAACTTGCATTAATTGAATTACTTCCCTGTTTCAGTTGTAAATGTACTATAATAAAAGCTGTGGTTTCGCATACTTCGCTTTTCGTACTGAATGAGCTAATGTTTCTAAAACGAATTCTAGGAACTCCACATCTCTCTAAGAAGTTTCTGTGACGCAAATGCACTGCACTCTTGCACAGGGGAGAAGATCGCAAAAATAGTCGTGACTCACAAGTAATGTGCGGAATGCGACGAATCTTTACCGAAATGTAGAACAGATAACACGAAGCAAATGGAAGACGAAAATACAGATACTACACATCCACACAAAAGAAATTTAGAAAATGCGTGTGTCGGTTTGGTGTAACACAAGTATTGTCAGTATAGTGTGTTATGACCGCGGGCAGCAACGTAACACATCAGAGTATTCGTGTCAGCGTTGGTATCCGTGCGATGGGTGAAAGGCTGAAGAAATAAATAGGATGGCTAAATAAGTAAAAGAAACTCGACGGCAATATTATGGAAATCGCGTGTATCAGATCTACAACTGATATTCTATTAAGCTAACAGCTATGGGACACAGTTACCTATAGAAATGATTTCGAAATGAACCTTGTTTTAATCTCGTAGTTATTGGCGCCGGCCAGTGTGACCGGGCGGTTTTAGGCGCTTCATTGTGGAACCGCGCGACCGCTACGGTCGCAGGTTCGAATCCTGCCTCGGGCATGGTTGTGTGTGATGTCCTTAGGTTAGTTAGGTCTAAGTAGTTCTAAGTTCTAGGGGACTGATGACCTCAGATGTTAAGTACCATAGTGCTCAGAGCCATTTGAACCATTAAAAGAAGTACTCCAAGATTTACAGGAAATATCTACTTATACTTCTGCTCTACTTTAGCCTCTTATTAATTCTATTTGTTTCCCATTCATGAAGGGCTCGTTTTTTAATCACGCTGTTAACTTAAATCCATCAAAATCATGTGTTTGTGGAATGATCATTGCCTGTTTTGCTTGACTACCCACATGCTTATTCAATACTATTCCTGCGTAGCCCCTTACGCATATCAATTGTACATGTTGGCCAATCGCACTATTTTTTCCCACTTCTTGCTCACTATCCAGCTTATCTATTTGAGACGTCCCCATCATACTGGGCGACTGAAAAGACAGAGTGCACTCTAGCTGTCTGATATGATAAGAAGGTTCATAGGTGATATTGTTCTACCATACATTACTGCTTCGCTAATGACATGTGCTTTCGCGGGTAGCACCGACGTTTCTTTGGGGAGAGAAAAGTTCTGGTAGTACCCAGTGTTTTGGCGGAGTGGAGGAGAACCTGCATTGTTTCTGTCATGAGATTTTTCTCCGTCAATATTAATTTCGTAGAAGTCCTGGTGACATTTCGCATTTGTAGTACCGTACGAGCTACTGAGTTTTCTGTCTGAAAGGTAGATACTGTTCAGCTGGAGGTTAGGGTTGAGTATAATTAGTGGTAGATAGTGTCTTGGGTGTAGGATGCTAGTTGTTACCGTACACACCGGTGTGCAAAAGTTACGGACAAAAGGAACATTCGCATAATGTACCACTGCCAAGTAACGTGGCTCTATGAAACTTGGACCACACGTACAAACAACTGCTACAGTACAGTACAGAAGTTAACTGTAGGAAACAAACAGTGAGACGAACAGAAATGACATTTTAATTCAAGGACTATCATCACCCTGACGCCACCACGATTTATGAAGGGTTTGTTGTAAGGATCGTGTGCTATTCTTTGCATTGTGTAAGACTGGAAATAAATTAGCACTCAGATATCGATAGTAAGAATCTGAGGGCGAAACGTGGGAGCGTGGTTCTAAGCATTGTTGTGAGACTAGTAACAATCTGAGGGCGAAACATGGGAGTGCGATTCTGAGTAGTGTCGGCCGAGAGCTCGGAGACAGAAGACGTGTCACGCTGCCCTCACGTCGGTGGCGGCAGATCTTACCACACTCAAGGCCTGATTTCATTTATATGGCCAGGAGAGATTTAGATGGCTTAACTACGCTTGAAGATGGAATTCAAGGCAAAATTCGCAAGCGTAGCGTAAAGCGCAATTGCAGGGTTAGGCTCGTGAATGTTAATCCGAGTTTGCAATTCCCATGTTTTGTTTGTTAGTTAAAGAAGCATCCTTATTCTCCAAATAAATATGCTGTTGTTATTAAATGTTAATTTAATTTTGAAATTGAAATAATCTGTTAATCTGGCACTCGGCCATTATTGATACTTATGTCATTGTAAGGCATTTCGCCATTATTAATACTTGTCACACTGTTATAGGTCATGAGGATTTCTGAAGATTTTAAATAGACTGAATTTATGAAATCCATTATTACAAGTTATTTAGTTGTTAACAGGATGCAAGTAAACTCCATTTTATTCGATTCATTCTTAGTAAAAATAAGCTTTAGCCACTGCTGCTGCATGCTGCTGCGAATTGCTGTAAACCACTTGGAAAAAGGCAGTCATCTATAGAGATGAGTGCAAAACTTAGGGCCAAATGAGAGACACTGACACACGAAAACATTCATGTACTCTAATCCAGTAAATTCCATTTCACAAGTCGGATTCTGTATCACCTGTAAATTCTTGTTCAAAAACGCAGACAGATAGCCCAAGTATTCATTGTCACAGCTTCATTTGATCCTGTAGTTTTTCATATTCAAATATGCAGTCAGACAACTTATCCAAATATTAGTTTTAAGTTTTCATGTAACGATCTGTTGAGGGCTTAGATGACAGTGAAACTGACACTCATACAACTGGCACACAGTGTTATGCAGGTTATATTCCGATTACTGATAGCTCAGGTTGCTTATCGAGTCCATTTTCACAGACGAACATAGGCTTAACTTGTTGTAGCTACTCTGTATTAGTTGTAGGTATGTTACAGTGTTGTCATCATGTCCGGCAACGCATGCAGTGCAACGTGATAACACGGTGGCTACGAGGTTGGTGAGGAGTTCCTGTGGAGAGCGTTCCATTTTTCACCATAGTAATTTCAGATTGGTCGTTCGTGACTGTGGACATGCTGCAGTACATCTTCCCAATGTATCCAACTGGTGCTCGATGGGATTTAAATCGGGGCAAAGGGCAGGCCGATGCATTCGCGGAACATTCTCTCGTTCCAGATCTCTCTTGCAGCTGCCCTTTTCGGTGCTATCGCGCGTTCTCATCCATAACAATGAAGTCAGGCAGGCCCGAAGCACCTCTGAAAAGATGCACGTGGGGACCAAGTACAGCCGACCAGTGAGTGTGCCGAGTTTAAATGTTCGGAGGTAAGTAATCCCATGCAACCTTATGCCTCCCCACACATAAAACCCGGACCACCAAAACCATCATCTTAGACAATATTCCTGGATCCATTTCTTGTTCCCACCTCTCGCTAAGTGAATATTATCAGAGCTGTTCGTTTTAGTGGTCCAGTTGTTAATGGTGTGGTTGGAGGCATAATGCTGCTTGAACGTAGCGACCTTCAAATCTTAGTACACGGTACACTCACCGATCAGTGTACTGATACGCTGCATTCCTCCCCCACGTCCGTCTTTTCTGCTGTACATACGGTGCTGACCACATCAAAAACCTCAGATGACAGAGCTGTTGGAACCACAGGATATCCGGCCAATTGACTGGCCTGCTCCTTTCTCTGACAAGAATGGCCTCGAGCACGTGTGGGATGCGTTGAGGTTAGCTTAGATTAGATTACATTCAGTTTTCGTTCCAAAGACCCAAATATAAATGATTCTCGTGGGTGTGGAACAAGTCAGAGAGTATAACACAAAAATTATAAAACATTTTATGTAGCGCTCACTACCCTTATGATTCGTCAGGAGAATACATTACAGTAACCTAGAAATGCTAATATGTATAGAATTAATACACATTTAGAATCAAACACAGTTAAGCACTTTTAATAGATTTAACATACACAAAATAACTAATCTTGGCTGTCACACTGAAACCTAACAGACATTTTTACATAAGCTCGTCTAGCAGTCCTCGTTAAGATATTCATCTATAGAGTAGAAGGAGTTCCCTGTTAAAAAGTCTTTCAAACTCTGTTTAAACTGTGCTTAATCTGAAACCAAGTTTGTAATGATTGCTGAAAATCTATTGAAAATGGGTGTTCCTGAATATTGTACCCTTTTCGGTCCAAGATAAGTGCTTTAAGGTCCTTATGTACATTCTTCTTATTCCTAGTATTGATACTACGTATTGAGCTATTCTTTGGAAATAGAGACATATTACTTGCAAGACATTTCATTTAGGAATAAATATATTGAGAAGGAGTGGTTAGAATACAAAGTTCCTTGAACAGGTTTCTACATGATGTTCTTGAATTTACACCACAAATGAATCTTATCACACGCTTTTGCACCCTACAAACTTTTGCTCGGTTTGATGAGTTACCCCAGAATATCACCCCTTATGGCATAATGCGAGGGTTATTCGGAAAGTAAGGAACGATCGGTCGGATGGTAAATATAGTGAAGATCTGATGAAGCTTTGCACAGATGCGTTGGGCACTGTATCTAGTACGCCCGTCGATCGTATGATGTCGCTCTTTCCAGTTCTGAGCACACAGTGAGAACGTAAAGATGGCTAGAAATTAGCGTCTCGTGCCAAGTATGAGGACCTGGCGAAAGATTTCGCCTGAAGCTACGCAATCCACATAACATAACTGTCCCAAAGTTCGTTCTACACGACAATTCTCTGCCGCAATCTGCAGGGGCATTGAAGATGCTCCTGCAGCGTTTCCGATGGGAAGTGTTTGATCACCCACAATACAGCCCGTAATAGGCTACCCCTGAGGTTCATCTCTGCTCAGATGAACCGCTAGCTATGAAGACAATATTTTGACACAGACAACGAGCTGCAGTTCAGAGTAAAAAATTACCGAAAGCACTGGCGGCTGTCTTCTATAACGATGGAATTGAAAAGTTGGTTCAATGCTACGACACATGTCTAAGTCTGAGCGGCGACTGTGTAGTGAAGTAGCTGTAAGGTGTAGCTAACCGTTGCAAATGAAACAGTTTTGATTTCCACTGTGGTTTCTATTTCGCAACCTATCGTTTCTTACTTTCCGAATAATCCTCGTAGAATGAAAGTAAGCAAAGTATGCAAGGTTCTTTTTTTTAAATATATATCTCCTACACCTGACATCACTCCCACTGCAAATACAGACTTTTTTGGGCGCTTCAGCAATTCTGCAGCCCATGCGCATGCACAAATGACCATCCAGCAGTCGTCAGCCGGGCTGGTCGAACAATGGAACGGCCCATCACAAGAACCCCTCACCAACCTTACAGCCAGCTTGGGAGCACGGTGCATCTGTATCTCCTACACCTGACATTATTCTCACTGCAAATACAGACTTGTTTAGGTGCTTCAGCAATTCTGCAGCCAGTGCGAATGCAAAAATAACCATTCAGCAGTCGTCAACCGCGCTGGTCAAAAAATGGAACGGCCCATCACAAGAACCCCTCACCAACCTTATGGCCAGCACGGGAGCACGCTGCAGAGCATTTAGTGGCGTCGTTGGTGACCACACGCCCTACCAAGAACCATGTCCCATCTTTTGTACTGTCTAGATCTACATCTAAATCCATACTCCGCAAGCCACCTTGAGTACCTCTACCGGTTTTCCCCTCTATTCCAGTCTCGTATTGTTCGCGGAAAGAAAGATTGTCGGTATGCCTCTCTGTGGGCTCTGATCTCTCTGATTTTATCCTCATCGTCTCTTCGCGAGATATACGTAGGAGGGAGCAATATACTGCTTGACTCCTCGGTGGCCGGCCGCGGTGGTCTAGCGGTTCTAAGCGCTCAGTCCGGAGCCGCGCGACTGCTACGGTCGCAGGTTCGAATCCTGCCTCGGGCATGGATGTGTGTGATGTCCTTAGGTTAGTTAGGTTTAAGTAGTTCTAAGTTCTAGGGGACTGATGACCACAGATGTTAAGTCCCATAGTGCTCAGAGCCATTTGAACCATTTTGACTCCTCGGTGAAGGTATATTCTCGAAACTTCAACAAAAGCCCTTACCGAGCTACTGAGGGTCTCTCTTGCAGAGTCTTCCATTGGAGTTTATCTATCATCTCCGTAACGCTTCCGCGATTATTAAATGATCCTGTAACGAAGTGCGATGCTCTCCGTTGGATCTTCTCTATTTCTTCTATCAACCGTATCTGGTACGGATCCCACACACCAGGGAGCAGTATTGAAGCAGTGAGCGACAAGTATACTGTAACCTACTTCCTTTGTTTTCGGACTGCATTTCTTTAGGATTCTTCCAATGAATCTCAGTCAGGCATCTGCTTTACCGACGATGAATTTTATATGGTCATTCCATTTTAAGTCACTCCTAATGCATAC
Source organism: Schistocerca gregaria (assembly GCF_023897955.1). Lineage (NCBI taxonomy): Eukaryota > Metazoa > Arthropoda > Insecta > Orthoptera > Acrididae > Schistocerca > Schistocerca gregaria. The sequence continues at coordinate 792,809,404 of NC_064921.1, forward strand.
CCCCACATAATTTACGGAATTAACTGCTTCCAGTTGCTGACCTGCTATATTGTAGCTAAATGATAAAGGATCTTTCTTTCTATGTATTCGAAGCATATTACACTTGTCTATATCGAGATTCAATTGCCATTCCCTGCTCCATGCGTAAATTCGCTGCAGATCCTCGTACATTTTAGCACAATTTTCCATTGTTACAACCTCTCGATATACCACAGCATCATACGCAAAGCCCTCAGTGAACTTCCGATGTTATCCACAAGGTCATTTATGTATATGGTGAATAGCAACGGTCCTAAGACACTCCCCTGCGGCACACATGAAATCGCTCTTACTTCGGAAGACTTCTCTCCATTGAGAATGACATGCTGCGTTCTGTTACCTCGGAACTCTTCAATCCAACCACACAATTGGTCTGATAGTCCATATGCTCTTACTTTGTTCATTACTGTATCAAACGTCTTGCGGAAGTCCAGAAACACGGCGTCCTACGTGGGGACCTGTGTCCATGGCCCTGTGAGTCTCGTGGACGAATAGCGCGGGCTGGGTTTCACACGATTGTCTTTTTCGAAACCCGTGCTGATTCCTACATAGTAGATTTCTAGTCTCCAGAAAAGTCATTATACTCGAACATAATACGTGTTCCAAAATTCTACAACTGACCAACGTTAGAGATATAGGTATATAGATATAGTTCTGCACATCTGTTCGACGTCCCTTCTTGGAAACGGGGATGACCTGAGCCCGTTTCCAATCTTTTGGAACGCTACGCTCTTCTAGAGACATACGGTACACCGCTGCAAGAAGGGGGGCAAGTTCCTTCGCGTACTCTGTGTAAAATCGAACTGGTGTCCCATCTGGTCCAGCAGCCTTTCCTCTTTTGAGCGATTTTAATTGTTTTGCTGTCCCTCTGTCATCTATTTCGATATCTACCATTTTGTCATCTGTGCGACAATCTAGAGAAGGAACTACGGTGCAGTCTTCCTCTGTGAAACAGCTTTGGAAAAAGACATTTAGTATTTCGGCATTTAGTCTGTCATCCTCTGTTTCAGTACCATTTTGGTAACAGAGTGTCTGGACATTTTGTTTTGATCCACCTACTCCTTGCACATTAGACCAAAATTTCTTAGGAGTTTCTGCCAAGTCAGTACATAGAACTTTACTTTCGATTTCGTTGAACGCCTCTTGCATAGCCCTCCTCACATTACATTTCGCTTCGTGTAATTTTTGTTTGTGTGTAAGGCTTCGGCTATGTTTATGTTTGGTGTGAAGTTCCCTTTGCTTCCGTGGCAGCTTTTTAACTCGGTTGTTGTACCACGGTGGCTCTTTTTCCATCTCTTACGATCTTGCTTGGCACATACTCATGTAATGCATATTGTACGATGGTTTTGAACTTTGTCCACTGATACTAAACACTATCTGTACTTGAGATAAAACTGTCCACGGAACCAACATAAATCGCGGTGATTTCCGTGTAATTATTGTCTTTGAATGAAAGTATCGTTTCTTTTCGTCTCTCTGTGAATTTCCTGTGCTGTACAGTAGCAGTTCGTTCCATGTATTGCCTTGGTTTCATCGAGATAAGTTACTTCACAGCGACACATCATGCGGAAGTTAGGTTCTGCTTGCATACCGATGTATGCTAGTGCGATACGCAGCATGTGAATATGGCTTTGGCTGAGAAGGGGACTATATACAGGTTGACAATTATTGAACCATATGAAATGAAATCGTCCTAACTTGTGAACGGTTGGCGTTAGGACGTTCAAACTGCGCGGTTCGGCGCGGGGCATAATGGGAATTAGTATACGCAGCATCCTTTGGTTCAGGGTACGAAGCCCACTTTCATTCGGATGGGTTCGTCAACAAGCAAAATTGGCGAATTTGGGGAATTGAGAATCCACATTTCGCGATCGAGAAGTCTCTTCACTCTCAACGGGGAGACTGCGTTGTAGGTAATTCCAGTCACGGAATAATCTGTGCGATATTCCTTGGTGATACGGTGACTACCGAACGGTACGTAAAGGCTTTGGAAGATGATTTTGTAAAACGTGTATATTTCTGCTGTCTATTGTCAAACCACAATTTATGAAAGATGTTTATATTTTAGTAATAGGATTAAGTAGGAATAAATAATATTTGTCATGTTGGAAATAATTGTGGTAGCAGAGAATGTGTGCACCAAAGTATTGTTGGTGGTGGAGACCACACATTGATATAATTTTAGAAAGGGCGGGAGAGACCACGTACGGATACATTTTAAGAAAAGAGCTGGAAAGACCGTGCATTGATATATTTTGTAATGGTAGCAGGGATTGTCTGTACCAGAAAGCACTGTTGGCGGGAGAGACCGCACTTCAGCATTCGTAGGAAGTCAGTAGCAAGCGAGATGTGAAGCAAATCGGTAGCAGATCTGAAGCGAAAGGTTGCGAGGAGCAGTGTGCCTGCCAGCCACCAGCTATGATTTAAAAGAGATTATAAACGGATGTACAAAGACATCAGCTAACTATTATCATGATGTTGTTGTGGTCTTCAGTCCTGAGACTGGTTTGATGCAGCTCTCCATGCTACTCTATCCTGTGCACGCTTTTTCATCTCCCAGTACCTACTGCAACCTACATCCTTCTGAATCTGCTTAGTGTATTCATCACTTGGTCTCCCTCTACGATTTTTACCCTCCACGCTGCCCTCCAATACTAAATTGGTGATCCCTTGATGCCTCAGAACATGTCCTACCAACCGATCCCTTCTTCTGGTCAAATTGTGCCACAAACTTCTCTTCTCCTCAATCCTATTCAGTGCTTCCTCAATAGTTATATGATCTACCCATCTAATCTTCAGCATTCTTCTCTAGCACCACATTTCGAAAGCTTCTATTCTCTTCTTGCCCAAACTTGTTATCGTCCATGTTTCACTTCCATACATGGCTACACTCCATACAAATACTTTCAGAAAAGACATGCTGACACTTAAATCTATACTCGATGTTAACAAATTTCTCTTGTTCAGAAACGCTTTCCTTGCCATTACCAGTCTACAATTTTATATCCTCTCTACTTCGACCATCATCAGTTATTTTACTCCCTAAATAGCGAAACTCCTTTACTTCTTTTAAGCATCTCATTCTCTAATCTAATTCCCTCAGCATCACCCGACTTAATTCCAATTCCATTATCCTTGTTTTGCTTTTGTTGATGTTCATCTTATATCCTCATTTCAAGACACTGTCTATTCCATTCAACTGCTCTTCCAAGTCCTTTGCTGTCTCTGACACAATTACAATGTCATTGGCGAACCACAAAGTTTTTATTTCTTCTCCATGAATTTTAATACCTGCTCCGAACTTTTCTTTCGTTTCCTTTACTGCTTGCTCAATATACAGATTGAATAACATCGGGGAGAGGCTACAACCATGTCTCACTCCCTTCCCAACCACTGCTTCCCTTTCATGTCACTCGACTCTTATAACTGACATCTGGTTTCTGTACAAATTGTAAATAGCCTTTCGCTCCCTGTATTTTACCCCTGCAACCTTTAGAATTTGAAAGAGAGTATTCCAGTCAACATTGTCAAAAGCTTTCTCTAAGTCTACAAATGATAGAAACGTAGGTTTGTCTTTCCTTAATCTTTCTTCTAATATAAGTCGTAAGGTCAGTATTGCCTCACGTGTTCCAGTATTTCAACGGAATCCAAACTGATCTTCCCCGAGTTCGGCTTCTACTAGTTTTTTTCCATTCGTCTGTAAAGAATTCGTGCTAGTATTTTGCGGCTGTGGCTTATTAAACTGATTATTCGGTAATTTTCACATCTGTCAACACCTGCTTTCTTTGGGATTGGAATTATTATATTCTTCTTGAAGTCTGAGGGTATTTCGCCTGTTTCATACATCTTGCCCACCAGATGGTAGAGTTTTGTCAGGACTGGCTCTTCCAAGGCCGTCAGTAGTTCTAATGGAATGTTGTGTACTCCGGAGCCTTGTTTCGACTCAGGTCTTTCAGTGCTCTGTCAAACTCTTCACGCAATATCCTATCTCCCATTTCATCTTCATCTCTTCATCTACATCCTTTTCCATTTCCATAATATTGTCCTCAAGTACATCGCCCTTGTATAGACCCTCTATATAATCCTTCCACCTTTCTGCTTTCCCTTCTTTGCTTAGAACTGGGTTTCCATCTGACCTTTTGATATTCATACAAGCTCTTTTTTCTCCAAAGGTCTCTTTAATTTTCCTGTAGGCAGTATCTATCTTACCCCTAGTGAGATAAGCCTCTACATCCTTCCATTTGTCCTCTAGCCATCCCTGCTTAGCCATTTTCCACTGCCTGTCGATCTCATTTTTGAGACGTTTGTATTCCTTTTTGCCTGCTTCATTTACTGCATTTTTATATTTTCTCGTTTCATCAATTAAATTCAATATTTCTTATGTTACCCAAGGATTTCTACTAGCCCTCGTCTTTTTACCTACTTGATCCTCTGCTGCCTTCACTACTTCATCCCTCAAAACTACCCATTCTTCTTCAACTGTATTTCTTTCCTTTATGCTCTCCCTGAAACTCTGTACAACCTCTGATTCTTTCAGTTTATCCAGGTCCCATCTCCTTAAATTCTCACCTTTTTGCAGTTTCTTCAGTTTTAATCTACAGTTCATAACCAATAGATTGTGGTCAGAGTCCACATCTGCCCCTGGAAATGTCCTACAGTTTAAAACTTGGTTCCTAAATCTCTGTCTTACCATTATACAATCTATCTGATACCTTTTAGTATCTCCAGGGTTCTTCCATGTATACAACCTTCTTTCATGATTCTTAAACCAAGTGTTAGCTATGATTAAGTTATGCTCTGTGCAAAATTCTACCAGGCGGCTTCCTCTCTCATTTCTTAGCCCTAATCCTTATTCACCTACTATGTTTCCTTCTCTCCCTTTTCGCACACTCGAAATCCAGTCATGACTATTAAATTTTCGTCTCCCTTCACTACCTGAATAATTTCTTTTATTTCATCATACATCTCTTCAATTTCTTCGTCATCTGCAAAGCTAGTTAGCATATAAACTTGTACTACTGTAGTAGGTGTGGGCTTCGTATCTATCTTGGCCACAATAATGCGTTCACTATGCTGTTTGTAGTAGCTTACCCGCATTCCTATTTTCCTATTCATTATTAAACCTACTCCTGCATTACCCCTATTTGATTTTGTGTTTATAACCCTGTAGTCACCTGACCAAAAGTCTTGTTCCTCCTGCCACCGAACGTCACTAATTCCCACTGTATCTAACTTTAACCTATCCATTCCCCTTTTCAGATTTTCTAACCTACCTGCCCAATTAAGGGATCTGACATTCCACGCTCCGATGCGTAGAACGCCAGTTTTCTTTCTCCTGATAACGGCATCGTCTTGAGTAGTCCCCGCCCGGAGATCCGAAGGGGGGACTATTTTATCTCCGGAATATTTTACCCAAGACGACGCCATCATCATTTAATCATACAGTAAAGCTGCATGCCCTCGGGAAAAATTACGGCCGTAGTTTCCCTTTGCTTTCAGCCGTTCGCAGTACTAGCACAGCAAGGCCGTTTTGGTTATTGTTACAAGGCCAGTGCAGTCAATCATCTAGACTGTTGCCCCTGCAACTACTGAAAAGGCTGCTGCCCCTCTTCAGGAACCACACATTTGTCTGGCCTCTCAACAGATACCCCTCTGTTGTGGTTGTACCTACGGTGCGGCCATCTGTATGACACGGAAGCCTCCCCACCAACGGTTCATTGGGGGAGGGGGGGGGGGAGGGGGACTATTATCATAAGAGAAACTAATACTATTGAATTAATTTTTTGAGAAACTCAAGACTACTGAAGGTATGTTTGTGCAGTGCTAGTTGTAAGATTATTGTAAAAAGCAAGTACCATTTGAACGTTTGTAAAATCATTACATTACCACCAGTAAATACACTCCTGGAAATGGAAAAAAAAAAAAACACATTGACACCGGTGTGTCAGACCCACCATACTTGGTCCGGACACTGCGAGAAGGCTGTACAAGCAATGATCACACGCACGGCACAGCGGACACACCAGGATCCGCGGTGTTGGCCGTCGAATGGCGCTAGCTGCGCAGCATTTGTGCACCGCCGCCGTCAGTGTCAGCCAGTTTGCCGTCGCATACAGAGCTCCATCGCAGTCTTTAACACTGGTAGCATGCCGCGACAGCGTGGACGTGAACCGTATGTGCAGTTGACGGACTTTGAGCGAGGGCGTACAGTGGGCATGCGGGAGGCCGGGTGGACGTACCGCCGAATTGCTCAACACGTGGGGCGTGAGAGCCAAGACCGTAGGATCGTACGCAGTGCCGTAGGGGACCGCACCGCCACTTCCCAGCAAATTAGGGACACTGTTGCTCCTGGGGTATCGGCGAGGACCATTCGCAACCGTCTCCATGAAGCTGGGCTACGGTCCCGCACACCTTTAGGCCGTCTTCCGCTCACGCCCCAACATCGTGCAGCCCGCCTCCAGTGGTGTCGCGACAGGCGTGAATGGAGGGACGAATGGAGACGTGTCGTCTTCAGCGATGAGAGTCGCTTCTGCCTTGGTGCCAATGATGGTCGTATGCGTGTTTTGCGCCGTGCAGGTGAGCGCCACAATCAGGACTGCATACGACCGAGGCACACAGGGCCAACACCCGGCATCATGGTGTGGGGAGCGATCTCCTACACTGGCCGTACACCTCTGGTGATCGTCGAGGGGACACTGAATAGTGCACGGTACATCCAAACCGTCATCGAACCCATCGTTCTACCATTCCTAGACCTGCAAGGGAACTTGCTGTTCCAACAGGACAATGCACGTCCGCATGTATCTCCTGCCACCCAACGTGCTCTAGAAGGTGTAAGTCAACTACCGTGGCCAGCAAGATCTCCGGATCTGTCCCCCATTGAGCATGTTTGGGACTGGATGAAGCGTTGTCTCACGCGGTCTGCACGTCCAGCACGAACGCTGGTCCAACTGAGGCGCCAGGTGGAAATGGCATGGCAAGCCGTTCCACAGGACTACATCCAGCATCTCTACGATCGTCTCCATGGGAGAATAGCAGCCTGCATTGCTGCGAAAGGTGGATATACACTGTACTAGTGCCGACATTATGCATGCTCTGTTGCCTGTGTCTATGTGCCTGTGGTTCTGTCATTGTGATAATGTGATGTATCTGACCCCAGGAATGTGTCAATAAAGTTTCCCCTTCCTGGGACAATGAATTCACGGTGTTCTTATTTCAATTTCCAGGAGTGTATTTGGAGAATCGTTTTCAGAATGTAATTAATTTTTGCCAGCAATGATGCATTACTGATTATAATCCATCCCAAAAACAATCAACGTATACCTTCGCAAATTTTATTGTTGTCAAGTAAATGTTTAACTATGAATTAAGGAACTTCATTCAAATTAATTAAAGAATAACGTCAGATTTGCTACTAAAGAATAACGTCAGCTTTGGTAATAAATACAGCCACTTATTATGACAGCCTACCAACAGCTAAGGAGGAGGAGGACGAGATTAGTGTTTAACGTCCCGTCGGCATCGAGGTCATTAGAGACGGAGTGCAAGCTCGGGTGAGGGAAAGATGGGGTAGGAAATCGGCCGTGCCCTTTCACAGGAACCATCCCGGCATTTGCATGAAGCGATTTAGGGAAATCACGGAAAACCAAAATTAGGATAGCCAGAGACGGGATTGAACCGTCGTCGTCCCGAATACGAGTCTAATGTGCTAACCACTGCGCCACCTCGCTCGGTGCCCAGCAACAGGTAATAGAGTATAGTAAAACAGAGTAAGTGTACTCATGTCGCAGTTCGATGTAGCAGTCAGATGGCGATCCTGTAACAGTAAAAAAGGTAAGGAACAGTTTTTGGTTATTACAGGTCACGACTGAGGGCCACGAGGACGACACATTCTATGTTTCGTCGAAATAATCAGAAAATCACTTTTAATGAGCAGAATTTAAATTTGGTTGCGAATATTGATAAAGAGAATTTCAAAGGGAAGATTTAATTTGTTATTATTAAGCAAGAGATAGAAATCCTAAGTGAAGGCTTCATAGGTTATTGTAGAAGGGAAGGTTGCGCGACAAAAGAGATGTAGAGGAGACGGGAAGGTTTCAATTTCATCTCCATTACTCAGAGGGACCCTGATTTCGACAGGAGGTGATTCATGCAGGACGGTGCTCGACCCCAAGGAGGACTCTGACCCAGACGCCACTGGCAAGGGCCTCGACGGGGCGCCATATTGTCAGGATCTGAACACATGCGACCCCTTTTTGTGGGCCTGTATTAAAGAGAAAGTGTGCAGCAGTAACCCCAAAACCGTCGCTGAGCTGAAAACAGTCATTCAGGAGGTCATAGACAGCACCGATGTTCCGACACTTCAGAGGGTCATATAGAGTTTCGCTATTCGTCTGCGTCACATCTTCGCCAATGATGGCACGCATATCAAACATGTCATAATCTAATTACGAATATCTGTAGTGACGTTTACGTGCTGAATAAAGTGTGCACGCCGTAGTTTGTAACTAATTTACGTTTTTTTTTTTCACTTAGTTCTATAATTGTCACCCTGCATTTGACTTGACTGCCGGGCGATGCTACAAGGATCAAAATGTAATTGTTTTGGTCGTCAACCCAAATGCTGCTGTCCTTCCCTACCATTTGCTACATGTGCTCTTCACTCCCACACACACGCTGTTACTGACTAAATAATGAGGTGCCGGCTTGTCTCAGCACAGAAGGTGGGTGTGTTTAGCACCTGCTTCCCCACACCTGTACAGCAGTCGGCCAGCCAGCTAGCAGCCACAGACACGGCGTGAGATGGGCGCCGCGCACTCGCCGCTGCCTGCGCCGACCCCGTTCCACGCATCGCGCCGGCTCTCCGCTGACTCGCATCCAAATAAGGCTTTACTGTATATCTTTGCTCTCCTCTCCTCACCTCGGCAGCGTACGCCCGCAGGCGAGGGAAATCTCGCCAGTGTGGCGGCGGTCTGCCGATTTATGGAAACGATCGCCTGCGCTCGCGAGCTGTGATTTGAGAGGAGAGCCCTGCCTGCCTGCCGACCTGTAGCTGGCTGTCAGTCGAATAAATCTGCTGTGTCCGAGACACGATCGCCGTCTTACTGAATGCTCTCCTCTACCATACAGGGCTGGCGACGGTTGCCATCCCGCACTTCCGTCGTCCTAAACAACAACCTGTGAAGGTACATCCTATTTTTTATCACCAAAATGACCACTTTGGATCACTATATAACTTTATTTTGTCCTCTTTGTCCAGTGTTTCCTCTGTTCGTAATGCTTCCTCGTACGGTTGCTGTGCTGTTGTTTGTTCTTTCGGTCTATGTAGTCTTGTTTGGACTTGAAACACAAATATTGTATTCTGTTTATAACACGAGTGCTTTCGGGATGTGATGTACCTCTCAAGGCCTTCCCGAACTTCTGTAATCCACGTCTCCCTGTTGCAGACGTAAAGAAATATTTGATTCGGTAGGCTATTTTTGTCGATTCTGTACAGGTATCTAAGAAACATCAGCCTCCTTTTCCACACAATCTCCGAGATCATCCGCACTGTGGTAAGCTTCTTCGTTGCTCCAAAGTTTCCAGCTGATCTCAATCCGGATGTCACCCACGATTTTTCGTAGGATTGTCCTTTCCAGAATCTCCAACTTCTCTAGCTTGCACTTCCTCGAGAGGCGTTCAGCGGCGCACAGGCTTTTTTTGTTTTGTTTTTGACCATAGTAGTGTAGTGTCTTATTTGGGCTCTGCAGGACATGCAATTTTTGTTGTAACAGTTTTCAGTCAGACCATACGCTCTCCATTTTTCAGATCCGATGGCCTATCCCAGCTTTTTTTCGTCCATTTTCTTCTGTGGTCTCACCGAGATACTTGAATTTCTTTACCCTTGTAATCTGGCCTATCTATGTTTCGAGGAATTTCCGTCCACATTTATCATTTATCATAAATCTGGTCTTTTCTGTCGAGATCCTCAGTTCCGCTTCGCTGGCTATTCTTTCTGGTGTGTTGATCTCTATGGTCGCTTCCTCTGAGCTTTGCCAGGGGAAACTAAAGTCATCCGTGAAGCCCAGACATTTGACTTCAGTTCCATCGATTCTTTCCCTATGCATATCGGGCATATTGCTTTATTTTCAAGTTCTGATTTCCAAATTTTCTCAGTCTTTCCTAGACCACATCCTGCATAGTACCGGCGATAGGCTGTCAGATTGTCTTACGCTTCTCTCGATTTCAAAAGATCGGGACAGTTCTCGCAAGGATTTCACCGCGGAGGTTTTGCCAGTTAAGGGCTATATAATTATGTTCGTCAATTTGGCTTAGACCCTACATTTCCCGATGATACCTTCCAGTATTTCTCTGTCCACCAGGCCCAAGCTAAAAAGCCTGAATGTTGTTGTTGTTATGGACTTCACTCCGAAGACTGCATTGTTGCAGCTTTTCGCATTAGTGTACCCTGTGCAACCTTGTCCATCTCTGCATATCTGCTGCAGCCTACATCGATATGAATCTGCCTACTGTAGTGAAACCTAGGTCTCCCTTTACAATTTTTACACGCCACACGTAAGATAATGTCTCTTATCAGAGAATCCCCTCCTTCAACCAAGCAAAACAAATTAGTAAAGTCTGTCGCGCAAGTCCCTACCTGACAATAGAGAGCAGCCGCAGTAGTAGCAGGCTGAGGGTGGCGGACCTGTGGTCCCAACCACCTTTTACCCCTGTGAAACAACCCCCATGTTCATCTGACAGCAGCCTTTGTGCACCTGGAGGGACTGGAACGAGGAAGAACCCCCGCCCCTAATCGTGGTTGAACCGGGACCTTCAGTGCCGTAGTATGCCACTCTTTTAATCAAGTTGCATAATATATTTTTCATCTCTCTGAGTTGGTTGAATATCTCTTTATTAGTTACTCGATCTGTCCAAAACGTAAGTGTTGTCCTGTACCATCAAGTTGAAAGGCTTCTATTTTCTTCCTGTATGAAGTGTTTACCGTCTACGTTTCACTGCTGTAGAAAGATGCTCTTCAGACAAATACTTATAGATAAACTTTCTCACACAAATTTATGCTAGATGTTAAAATATTTCTCTTTTTAAGGAATGATTTTATTAGCGTTACCATTCTGGATTTTATATATTCTCTATGCTGACCATCGTCAGTTCTTTTGCTGCCCAGATGACAAAACTCGTCCCAGTTTTTTGGTGTCTCGGTTTCTTATTTAATCCCCTCGGCATCGCCTGGTTTAAATACGCCACATTCCATTACTTTTGTTTTACTTATATTGATGTCCGCCAAGACTCTATCCATTTCGTTCAAGTGGTGTCTTCTCTTAAGTCATTGGCCATGTTCGCAGTATTACAATATCATCGGCAAATTTTAAACGTTTTTATTTTTTCTTCCTTCTTTAATTCCCTTCCCAAATTAGTATCTGACTGCCTTTACTGCTTGCTCAATATATAAGGTAGACTGAATAACGTGGGAGATTGACATAACCGTGGCTAATCCCTTCTCAACTAATGGTTCCTTCGACTAATCTTCAGCTCCCTGTAATTTATCTCTGGTAACTTCAGAAGTCAAATAATACAGGCAAAATTAGAATTTGTTTCTTTATTTACAGTGTATGCTCACAAAAATCGTCTTCAGACTGTTTCCGTCTGTAGGAACCATCTTCAGCTCTGTTTAAAACATATCCTAATACAATGAAGCCAGAGTGGCAATAACGTTCTTAGTTTTCTCTTCGGTTTCCGGGCCGGCCGGTGTGGCCGAGTGGTTCTAGGCGCTTCAGTCTGCAACCACGCGACCGCTACGGCCGCAAGTTCGATTCGTGCTCCGGGCATGGATGTGTTTGATGTCCTTATGTTACTTAGGTTTAAGTAGTTCTAAGTTCTAGGTGACGGATGACCTCAGATGTTAAGTCCCATAGCGCTCAGAGCGATTTGAACCATTTTTCTTCGGTTTCCGGCACGGATCGAGTTTGATGCCATGTGGGTGGGTAATATTCCCGAATTTGGGGTACTGTTGAACCGCGTGTTGTTCACGAAGAGCCATTGCACTCGCCGTGTGTGATTGTGTGATGTGGATTCATAAGCGCATTTGTTCTCGATCCATTCTTGTTTGAAGTGGGGGGGGGGGAGGGTGTCAGGTGTACCGTGACGTCTGCACATTATCGAGACCTCCTCGTACAGCGCAGTTGTGTGGCAACACTGTTTTCATGCAAGATGGGGCAACACGACATATCGCTTTCCCAGTGTACTGGAACGTTCCACGAACGTGCTACCTCCAGAGGTTTTCCAGATATATGGCATGCAAGATTTCCGGAACTGAATCCATGTGACTTTGGGCTCTGGGGATGTCTAAAAGAATGCGTTTATCGGGGATACGTTCGGTCTATACCTTATCTGAAGGCCAATATAGGGGAAAACGTTGCTCAGATTCCATCGGGACTGCAACTGTTGACCAAGTTTTACAGCTGCAGCATCTACTCGACATCTCCAGTCCTCATATTCAGTAAACTGTGAAATCAACATTATGCCTTTCATACTTGTGTGACCTTTTCTACCTACGGACCGTTCCTAATCCACTACGGATTGAAATACTTACATATGTCTTTCTTGCATTGACAGCTCCAGATTTGCACCTGATGGCGAAAATTGGAACTAATTTTTTCCGTTGTAAATCTGTCCGCATTAACTCAATAAAATATGAACGAAGTTTGACTGTCACCCGATAGCTACAGCTCACACTGGGCCTGTGTAAGTAGCTGCACTTTAATTATAACCAGCCGGTATCAAGTGAGAATGAAGTGAGCTGCCCTACGCTTGTAAATGTCAGTAGCAGGTTCAAAATGGTTTAAATGGCTCTGAGCACTATGGGACTTAACATATGTGGTCATTAGTCCCTTAGAACTTAGAACTATTTAAACCTAACTAACCTAAGGACATCACACACATCCATGCCCGTGGCAGGATTCTAACCTGCAACCGTAGCGGTCACGCGGTTCCGGACTGAAGCACCTAGAACCGCTCAGCCACACCGGCCGGCCAGTAGCAGGTGACCGGCCGACTCGCCGGTCTAAACAGAGCATCGGGAGCTCTAGAGCAGCAGCAGTACGAGTCGCCCTGGGGTTCGGCGCCTCGTATGCAGACAAGACGGCTGCCCGCGCCGCGCGCCTGAAAGTGCGCGGCAGCCGGTGTCGGGGCTTCCGCGGAGGCGAGGCGAGGACTGCTAGTAACGGGGACAATGCCGGTGCGCCGCGCGAGTAAAGCAATCAGCAGCCACGGACGCAGCCTAATATGGACAACACGAGGCTCCAGCTCCAGCTGCAGGTGAAAGGCTCGCGGGCTCCAGAACCGGGCCGAGGACCCCTCGTACGCCGTCTATCCCCCGGGTACGCGGTTACACTGTGATCTACGGGAAGTGTCTGCTCCGTGACACGGCGTGGTGGCGGTGTGGGGCGGCCCACGATGTACTGAAGGCTCAGTTCTGCCTTAGGTGTCGTGTTGACGCCCGCGCACACATTCCTGTACATCTGTCAGGTGAACTGCAGCGTGAGCGTCAACAGATTTGTGCAGGCTGCAAGCTACCTCCTTCTTCTACGAGTGAAACCGACTGCTCCGACAAGAACTCGAACCTCGTTTAGAAATATTGTCTGAGCGTAATGGTGTAAGACTGCAGTGCTCTCCAGTGGCTCGTTAAAGAGTAATACTGTAATTACGATCTATTCTATTTGTTACTTGTATTACCTTTGCTTCACCGAAAAAACCTTGACAACAGCGAAAAAGCCTGCCGCGCGGGATTAGCCGAGCGGTCTAGGGCGCTGCAGTCATATACTGTGCGGCTGATCCCGGGGGAGGCTCGACTTCTTCTTCGGGCATGGGTCTGTGTGTTTGTCCTTAGGATAATTTAGGTTAAGAAGTGTGTAAGCTTAGGGACTGATGACCATAGCAGTTAACTCCAATAAGATTTCACACACGTCTGAACATTTGAAAAAGCCTGTACGCTTGCATTCTGGTTGCCAGCCACTAGAGTCTGAACAGGTCGCTCAAACAGCTTGAGACGCTGGCGGTACCGGCGGGCCGGCCGCGGTGGCCGAGCGGTTCTAGGCGCTTCAGTCCAGAAACACGCGGCTGCTACGGTCACGGGTTCGAATCGTGCCATGGGCATCAATGTGTGTGATGTCCTTAGGTTAGTTATGTTTAAGTTGTTCTAAGTTTAGGGGACTGATGACCTCAGCTGTTTAGTCCCATAGTGCTTAGAGCCATTTGAACCCTTTCTTTTCTTTTTTTTTACCCGGGGAGGGGGCGGGGGGGGGGGGGGTAACTACCGATGCGCCCAATGTCCTGCGTGAGGATAACAGGAATCTCCACGCCGTTCGTCGATATGCCAGTCACGGCACGTACTATAGGGGGCAGTAGGCGCCAGCAGAAAACCACTCCTACTACAGGGAAAGTAGTAACATTCCCAAAACTTCAACGATTTCAAAACTGTGACGTAATGTCATGCACAGTAGAAGTTTATGAAATATAATGGACGCTGGGCAACAAAATATACCAGCAGTCCGACAGAAAGGATACTGTAATCGTGGCCGAAACGTCAGTACTGTTCAGTAACATGTATTGTGCAATAAGAGCGCCACCATAAGAAGAGACAATTTTTATGTCAACTTATTCCAGCGACGAAAATCTAAGAAATTATACAAGTAACTAGCCACCAGCCCCGGCTTCGCAATGTTAGTATTAAGGAATGTATATACACCCCAGACGACTTCTGTGGCGTACCAGTAATAGATTATACCCCCCAAAACTACAGTGCTAGCTTCAACTAGTAACTGCAAACAACAGACGTGCACTCCACGAGTCAGCAATGTTAAGCAGTGGATCTGCGAGTAGTATATCATGGTTGTTGTGTGAGAAATAGCAATAGGGCAACATCTCTAAAATCAAGTGTTCCAGACATTCTCTAGAATGTTGTGACGACTCCCGTTTGTCACATCTCGCTAAGTGACAATATAGCCTGAAGCGCCAATAAAACTGGTATAGTGGTGGTTAGTGTTTAACGTCCCGTCGACAACGAGGTCATTAGAGACGGAACGCAAGTTCGGGTTAGGGAAGGATTGGGAAGGAAATCGGCCGTGCCCTTTCAAAGGAACCATCCCGGTATTTGCCTGAAACGATTTAGGGAAATCATGGAAAACCTAAATCAGGATGGCCGGAGACGGGATTGAACCGCCGTCCTCCCGAATGCGAGTCCAGTGTGCTAACCACTGCGCCACCTCGCTCGGTAAAACTGGTATAGGCATGCGTATTCAGATACAGAGAATACAGGCAGAATATGGCGCTGCGGTCGGCAACACCTATATAAGACAACACATGTCTGGCACAGTTGTTAGACAGGTTACTGCTGCTACAATGGCAGGTTATCAAGATTTAACTGAGTTTTAACGTGGTGCTACAGTCGGCGCACGAGCAATGGGACACAGAATCTCCGGAGTAGCGATGAAGTGCGGATTTTCCCGCGACCATATCACGAGTGTACCTTCAGTATCAGGAATCAATTAAAACATCAAATCTCCGACATCGCTGGGGCCAGAAAAAAATCCTGCAAGAGCGGGACCAACGACGACTGAAGAGAATCGTTCAACATGACAGAAGTGCAACTCTTCCACAAATTGCTGCAGATTTCAATGCTGGGCCACCAACAAGTGTCAGTGTGCGAACCATTCAACGAAACATCATCGATGTGGGCTTTCGGAGCCGAAGAGCCTCTCGCGATGACTGCACGTCTCAAAGTCTAACGCCTCGCCTTGGACTGTCAACACCGACAATGGACTGTTGATGACTGGAAATATGTTGCCTGATCGGACGAGTCTTGATTCAAATTGTATCAGGCGGATGGACGTGTACGGGTATGGAAACAGCCTCATGAATCCGTGAACCCTGCATGTCAGCAGGACACTCTTGAAGCTAGTGGAGGATCTGTGATGGTGTGGGTCGTGTGCAGTTGAGTGATATAGGACCTCTGATACGTCTAGATAAGTCTCTGACAACTGACACGTACGTAAGCAACCTGTCTGATCATCTGCATCCATTCGTGTCCATTGTGCATTTCGACGGACTTGGGCAATTCCAGATGGATAATGCAACGATCCACACGTCCAGAATTGATATAGAGTGGCTCCAGGAACATTCTTCTGAGTTTAAACACTTCCGCTGGCCACCAAACTACACAGTCATGAACATTGTTGCGCGTATCTCAGATGCCTTGCAACGTGCTGAAGAGATCTCACATCCTCGCACTCTTCGGATTTATGGACAGTCCTGCAAGATTCGTGGTGTCAGTTCCCTCTAGCACAGGTCCATTCCACGTCGTGTTGCGACAACTCTATGTGCTGCAGGCGTGACAGTTTCTTTGGCTCTTCAGTGTACAATCATTTTATCTTGTATTGTCATGAACTTTATGACTGGAAGAGCAGGGTTTGTGAATTCTGGCGTTTTAGCTTCTGTTTTTCCCATTTGTTGCAACGTGGCGAGAAGGTCCAGCTGGAAATGCGGGAGGATTTTTCCGGAAACTGAAACTAAGCCTCTCTGGGTATCTCCTAAGCCAGAATACTGCAGATGTGCCGTCGAAAGCAGTGCAAGCTACGTGAGTTCCCGAGAGAATTCCATAAAAGCCTAGGGTTTTCCTAGAGGCGGACGCAGTGAAAGAGTCACCATTATGTTTTCGTAAACTGCATGAGAAGCGACCTGCATTTTCACTCGCAGACGTCTTTCCGTCAATCATAAGGCTAGGGTCAGTACACTGCCAACCTTCAGTTCGGTTAATAGAGAGAGTAAATGCTGCACGGTTTACCTACATGCACGAACGGAGATGGAAATTTTCAATTGTCATGTGACAAAACCTCACAATTTCCTCCCCTCCTACGGTAATTTAGAGGAGAGTATGAGAATCTACACTCGGTCTGTAGCAGTTTGTGGGGTGAATGCAAGTTGGCTGTTCATGTCTCATCGCTAGAGAATCGCTGTTCAGTGCCCTTCTTCAGCCTGGTGCATCTTTTGCTGTTTTAGTGTAAGCGGCACGGCTTTAGAGTTTACGTTGTCTTTGCACTGCATAGCTCACAATTTGCGAGTCTATCTGGCAATTGCTAACTGCTTTTTTACCGATAGTTCTCTATCATACTGGGATCAAGAGTCGATGCTATCCGGCATATGATCCCTTGTGAGTTGCTCAGTCTCTGTAAAGTGATTGATTTGCATCTTAATTTACTGTCGTCCAGAGAGCATTCAGGTGCTTTCTGCACGATACGGTGTATCTGGATTTGGGTGTCACCGCTCTGGTGATTCAGAAAAAATTGACGTTGAACATATTTACCATTTGATGAAAGTAGTTGTAAATTAATCCACCCTCAACTTCAACAATATTCACTGAGGGCAAATACAATAGTATTTTGAAGATAACTTCTTCACACACAACGTTCTGCTGAGGCGAATCTTTTGATTATAATAAATATCGTCCGATGATTCTACTTCATTGAGCTGCAGTCGCTGTGAGGGTGTTTCCAAAATGATACAGGTGCCTCGTGAGTGTGGCAGGCCATCTGCACGAACGACTGCTATATCCCGGGCGACCTACACACCGCACAACACGATCAGACAGGAACATTTGAATGTTTTGAATAAGAGAAATGTACGTGCAAATTTTTTTCCCTCACACATTGACTCCCGAACAAAAACAATGACGTTTGGACGCCTGCGCGACTTTATTGAAGTGCAAAACTCGGATAATTCTTTTCTGGAAAAAATTATTTCGACTTACTGAACATAGCTGACAAAACCACAAATTATCAGTATGGGTTCCGTTGCTATTGTGTCTACGACATTTTCTGGTGGAGCGCAAAACGGTGGCAGGACAACGGGAGAGCGGAACACTGCTGGTGCCTGTCGCGGTTATTGAATTCACTGTCAGTGGGTGGGAAACAGCCTTAGCGCTCTTTTCTTTTCCCTACAGGCACGCTTCTGGCATTTCCAGCGTTTTCTTGCTAATGGAATTCTCAACTAAATTCGCGTGGCAGCAACTCATTGAGGGAATGTTCTGGTAAAGGCGTCGGAATTCTTTTCCTCCTAACCACTGGGGCGTGAGCTCTCTTTACAGTAACCTCTGTAGCAGTGCTTGGCAGTTCACAACTCACCGACATGGTCTCCGCTACGCTGGTGCAATACGTGAAACGTCAGATGAGGACACTGTAATAACTTTAAATTACGGAAGCTCTATTTAGTCATTATAAATAAATCAGTTTTCACATAACAGCTCAGCTCTGACGACATTTCTTGATTTTTGTAGTATCTCATTGTGAAGATACTTAGCTGCTTAGTCCTAGCAGCATTTTTAGCTCCACCGGGAAAAGTCTTGTACGAGACGGGACTCGTAAGCAACGGAAACGATGCTGAAAGCTTGTGAACTTTGAAGTCATCTTCAATTAATGGAGGACGCCTCCAGAACTGAATACTTTCGAGCCCACACACCTGTGCAGTGACCCTCTCATGAGCCCCATAATAGGACAGTAATCCTTGACTGTTATAATAAAGTATGTATGTATGTACTGCAATTAATCACACTGTTTAAGGGGACTGATCAGTGAATATCAGAGGAAACTTTGAAAAAAATTGTCAGATTTATAAATAGTGTAAATCAAAGAATAAGATTTGAAAGCCCACATAATGCTTACCATCTTTTAATATATATTTTGGGGACATTTTTGTGTATGAACTGCAGCTTTAACTCTAACACTTTTTTTAATTGTATTTTTTTTGTTACAAGTGAAATAAACCGTGCTAATTGTTTGTGTACATCATAGACACACATTATCCAAAAATACAAACAAAGTAGAACATTATTTTTTTCCTGTAAGTTCTTCGCAGTATTATCTTTAAAGCAGAATATTGAAAAGATGGTGCTGTCATAAATTGTGGTACAAAATATTTTAAGTATGATCATCAAAAATTTTGGAGATGAATTCAGGGTTTTTCTTTAAAAAAGCATTTTACGTTCAAAGTTAAGTCACAAGAGTAGCTTACTTTTTGGTGAAGCATGTTTTAAGGCAGTATACAAAAATTTCAGATTTCTGTCATTAATGGTTTTTAGACAAAGTGTACCAGAACATGCAATAATTTAACTTTTAGGAAATTCAAAAAGTTAAACTTGCTTTTTCTATTAATCTTGCACGGCACTAATGCATCCCAGGTCCATATTCGTCTTGTTTCCTGTGTTGTTCTTCCTCCCTTCTCTTTTTCACGCTTCTTCTTCTTAGTCTTGCTTCTTTGGTGGCTTCCAACACTGATTTTTCTGCTTCGAAGAGTCTCCTTCGGTCAACGGCTATTAGAAGTGTGCATATTTAGCCCACCAGGCACTCTGGTCAGCTTCATAACATTAAGCCTTGACACTGCACCGTCATTGAATCATAGAACAGCATCTAGCACAAAGTCCTATTAGGATAGTTTTTGGTATCTGTTCCCATATACAATTGTTGAAACTTTCATTTGGATTTTGAGTCCTACCATGTAAACATTTCTTTAATAATTTTGTGTCACTAAGATCCCTAGATATAGGTTTTATAATTTCCATTACAGCAAAGGGCAAAGAATGTTTCTGGTCGTAGGTCCCACCTTGAGTAACAGCCCTCTGGTAGCCACACCATGAATCCTTGCCAGGTGGGCAGAGAGCATGACATGGTTGTCATCTGTGGAGGATTTATGAAAGAAGGTAGCCAATACTGCCTTTTTCATTCCCTCAAGGTCCTTTTTATTTTGTCTTATGGCTTGTCCACAATAATACTTCAACCTTTCTATTTCTTCGTCTGTAACTTGACCACGTCTACTAATGCACTTACCATCAGCTAATTCCTTTCTCTTCAAATTACTCTTCAAGTTCCTTAATCTTGTACCTAACCTTTACTGGACATGTCCAACATATTCTATTTTTTCAATTTTTGTATCAGCATAAGGTTTGAATTCACAATGTTTTTGGCATCCTTTTGAGACTCCGTCTCCTAGATAAGATGTATACATCACACCATGTTACTTCACTGATCTGTGAAATATCTTCAAAACACCTTCAGATTCCATCCCTCCTCTATAACCATTAAAATTAATGACACATTTATGATTTTTAGTTCCATGCCGTGACAGTACTTGGTAATACATTCCACATCAATCACTTTACCATTGTCCAAAGAGGCAGCTATCACTACACCATTTAGGGGACTACGACCTCTTCGTTGCCAGGATGCGTCCAGGGCTGCAGACATACATGTATTGCCGGCCGCGGTGGTCTCGCGGTTCTAGGCGCGCAGTCCGGAACCGTGCGACTGTTACGGTCGCAGGTTCGAATCCTGCCTCGGGCATGGATGTGTGTGATGTCCTTAGGTTAGTTAGGTTTAAGTAGTTCTAAGTTCTAGGGGACTGATGACCTCAGATGTTACGTCCCATACTGCTCAGAGCCATTTGAACCATACACGTATTGCTGTCATTCATGTCTACACTTTCCTGAACAGCATTTTTTATAGCATCATTTGCTACATCTTCTAAAATCTGCAAAATAATTTTATTGTACCTGTTAAACTTTGTATGGGGAGGTAAGTCCATATGAGCACAGAAAAGCCGGCTGTTGTGGGCGAGAGCCTCTAAGCGCTTCAGTCTGGAACCGCGCGATCGCTAGGGTCGCATGTTCGAATCCTGCCTCGGGCATGCATGTGTGCAATGTCCTTAGGTTATTTAGGTTTAAGTAGTTCTAAGTTCTAGGGGACTGAAGATCTCAGCTGTTAAGTCCCATAGTGCTCAGAGCCATTTTTGCACAGAAAATTTGTGCACTTCTGTACCCTTTGCCTATACACCTCATAGCATAAGCAATTGTGATATTTGTGTTAGACGCTCTCTGTTTAGTTGCGCCACAATTGTTACCACATTCGCTTAGATCACAAAAGTTACAGACAATTTTTGATTTTGATGTACAATTTCTTCTAGCACGTATCTCCTCAACGACCTTCACTCCACTATTGCCACGTTCCTTACACTGTAAAGCTTTATTTATTGGTTCAGATAGAGCAGAGAGTTCAACAGTAACACAACCTGAATCAATAGTTGGCGTCTCTGTATTATCAGCATCAATACTGTCAAGCTAATTGTCCAAATATTTCAATTTTAGCTTCGAATAATTGAAGCTGATTCAAGTGTTGTAGCACGTTGTATTTCAGTATTAGCAGAGTTAATCCGTTTGGTGAACCAATTTACATAAGATTTACGTTGTTTAGCGCCGAACTTCTTAATTCTTCCCATTGCTTTCAAGCAGAATAAGAAACTCACGCACACAATAAGAAACTCACGCACACAATTACTTTTCTGTAAACAAAATATTCGCGCCAAAACAATGACTAAACTCTCTGTATAAACAAAACATAAGTAACTGTAAAGCTTTCGCAGGTTAGCCAACTTAAGGGACTAAGAAGTCATAAAAACGAAACAGATGAGAGCAAAACTTTATTTGTAACAGAGCTGACTGTATGGCATGGAGACGTCGTGTTGCGTGCAGCCACTTCTAATTCCTCTAACTTTGTACTTTCTGTGATCCATTTTCCTGGAAGTAAACTTTTTCTCGTTCAGAAAACTAAGGAGAATTTTTTAATACAAAAATCTAAAAAATTGATTTTTTGACAGTTATTCATGTACAAGTGCCGTTAAGATTACCAATCTTATGGCATTAACTTATTACTGCGCTTTAGAGCCAATAGTAATGAATGGCCCCAATCCAGACGTTTCGTTCTGTGAACCGCGTCAGAGGTACGCATACATCATGTCTCCGACAGTAAGGACCACTCTGCCCTCTGCCGCAGCCTCTTGGACACGTTTGTGTCGATAAAACACGTCCAGGGGATACTGCGAGGCCAGATGCCAGTTGCCGTGCCGTGTAGTCCTAAGGCGGTGCCGTCGTGCCCTTACAGCCAAATAACAGTCCTCTCTTTCTGATGTCAGACGTTTTCGGCCCTGTCCTGGTCTTCGGGATACAGTCTCTATAAACTGTCTCCACATCCAAGAAACCCCAGAACGATTCATATTAAGTCACCGGGCCAAATCAGTTTGCGACTGTCCTGCTTCCTTTCTTTCTATGGCCCTCCACAGCAGAGATCTGGTAGGTATCTTCTCTGTGCCGTACTTCACCGTCTATGACTGTGTACACAGCGATTGTGGGTAGAAACCCGGTGAACACTACCTCGTTTCATAGGTGCTGCTATGTCATCGTTGGCACGATTGTCCGTTGAGCGGAATGCTATCGTCCGTGCAGAACACGATAGTAGGGACATCTGGTTGACAGTTTGTATGATTGTATCGTGAATTATACGCAGAAAGAGGAAACAGCGGTTTGTTGCTTTAATTTTGGACACCAGTGTATTTTTGTACTGTCCATCACGATGAAAATAACTATCAATAAGTTATATATACTCGTTTGATTATAAATTACACCTGGTGTTTTACTTGAAAGGAAGGTAAGAAAGATATTCCCATAACCACACTGTTATCAGACACACTGAAGAAAATATCAAACGAAAAGAAGCCAGGAACATTAATAATTGAACACGGGCGAGCAGTTTGCCTAGACCGCCGACCTCGATCTGCTGCACACGCAGAATGACAGGTGCCCAAACTACAGCATGAAAACACGAAAACGTTAATAGCTCGAACATTACTAACTTTGGACTCTGTATTATAATAATAAAAGATATTTATTTTTAGACTGTCTTTCGATATATACTATTGGAAATACGATTTTCCGTCATCGACTTTGACTTCGATTCTTTTCCAGAAACTAGGGAGTGTCTAGCGAGAACTCGAAACACGTGTCTCTTTATTTCCAGTATAGAACGCCCATGTAAAACTTGATCAAAATCGGTGATCCATATGTCAGACCCTTTCCATGTTAAACATTGTGACTGGTTGCGGCAGGTGCATTATGTCCTTGAAGTGCTAGAAGCTGCGATTGCCGGTACCATCTTACGTCTCTGAGAAAGCCAGAGCTAAGCCGGGAGCGGCGTGGACGCGCTGCGATAACATCGCATCTCTTCCAGATTTCAACGACTCAGAATCAGGATTTAAAGTAGAAGAACGTTACAGGGACCACCTGCAGAGTCGGTGAACGCTGAGAAAGTTCTGTTCATTGGTATCCGGTGTCCAATAAACGCCACGCACCGGGAACTAGAGCTACACGGACTCCCCGCGCCTGCTGGCAGCGCGCCAGTAGACTAGAGTCAACTCGGGGGGACGCTGGGTAGCTGGGCGCTCGTTCTCGACACCAGCGAGTCGTGCGGGGCGGGCTCGTACGTCAGCCGTCGCGCTGAGGGCCGCGACCTCGGCCTGGGTTCGAGACCCGGTCAGGGCAGTCGCGGCTCTGCAGCCGAGGCCGCTTCACCTGCGCTGCTGCCAGCCAGCACCGTCCCTTATCCCGCTCTCTTCGACGAACACCAGCCTTACGGGGTGTTAGCGTACCCTATCTACAGGCACAGGTCCTTTGGTAGCAGACATTTCTGTGGCTTGTATATCTATTTGTTTCGCAAATAAAACCACCTCTCTTGCTATACTGTAATTCATTTCTCTCAGACGCGTTTCACTTTTTTTTTACTGTAAGGCATCTTCAGTGGGATAATTGGCTGTCATTTGCGTTCACCTCTCTGGTCTGGAGATCGCACTGCCACTTCATTTCCGAAACGGAAGCACAAGGCATCTTCAGTGGGTTAGTTTCTTGGCATCTGCGTTTCCTCTCACCTGGCCTGGAGGTAGCACTGTCACTTCATTTCTGAAACATAAGCACATTTTCATATTCCGAACATGTTCTTCACACTGTTCACCATGTTTATTCTTATTTTTGTGATTCACTATTACTCATTTGCCACTAGTTATATATATTTGTTCGAAAGGTGTTCTTTTAAAGACGTAAATATTGTGAGTTCATTGTGTGTTTCCTCCTGTTTGGTTTGGAATAATGAACTCACAATATTTATGTCTTTAAAAGCACGGTTTTCGAACAAATGTAGACAAGTACTGGCAAAATATTAATTGTGCACCAGAAAAACAAAGATAAACATGGTGAACAGTGTGAAGGAAATGTTCGGAATATGAAAATGTGCTTACGTTTCAGAAATGAAGTGACAGTGCTACCTCCAGGCCAGGTGAGAGGAAACGCAGATGCCAAGAAACTAACCCACTGAAGATGCCTTAGAGTAAAAAAAAAAGTGAAACGCGTCTGGGAGAAACAAATGACAGTGCAGCAAGAAAAGGCGATTTTCTTTAGTTATTTTTCTTTACTTTTTAGTGATACATGCACGGCTATGAACAGTGCACACATACGCAAATCGTCACTTACACTATTTGTTTTTCACTTACATTATTTGTTTTTGTAATATCTACACATATTACAGATTTTCATTCTAGAAACAAACAATGTAAGTGATGATTTGCACTTGTGTGATATTCTGTGTAATGGAGCACGCAGAACACTTGTAAAAAGAAAAAAAATTGTCCAACATTAGCATATATAAAAAACATTACAAGATTCATTTCTCCGGTTTTTTGATTACAGTAGAACCTCAAAAGGACACCAACAGTGCAAGAATGCACAAAATCACACATGCAAACATCACGAAAAATATTTGTGTAAACAAATGCACTTGGAAGTGATTATTTAAATCATGAAGTTAGAGTTTTCGTGTATCGATGACGCTACATATCGGTCAGTTCTCTAACAGACGTAGCTAGCGTTGTGAGCGATACATCTTGTTTACATCCACACTGGACTATGTAACTGTTACCGCTGACAGTCGCGTTGTATTGACACACAATTATGTCTGTATGACCACTGGACCTATGTATGATAAAAGGTGAACGTAGTAAATTTTTTTGTAAAAAATGACAACCTTTTACTATAGGTAAGATAATAGCTTTATAATATTTATCAAATACACTTTTGTATGTCTGTAGTTACATCACTATCTATCATATTTTCTAGTATGTGCAGGTACATACTACCCTTCGGTTTAATAAGAGCGTTTCAGCTGAAAAAATTATGACTGTGTGTAATGCCTGGTGACTGATGCACATTGAGCAAAATAATAGTTTTATATTGCTATGTATCTCGCAGTGGAATTTCAGGCGGTATGCATGCGACAGTATGCATACCAGTATATTCCAAAACGCCGCGCTTAAAACCGGGATTTTTCGGTGCTCATACATCTGGTTCTATTGGTGATGAAAAGGGAGGGTCAAGTGTTTTGGATAGCCCTTGGGCTAGGGACCACTTGTATACCCAGCAAAGAGGTCGCCACTGTCCTACAGGGTCAGAGTATGAATATTACACAGTTTCTCCTACTGAGACAAATGGACTGAATGCAGATACGCAGGGGCATGTAGTCAGCACTATGCTTACCCGGCGTTTGTCAGTTTTCGCAATCAGAGCCGCTACTTCTTAGTCAAGTAGCTCCTTAATTAGCCTCACAAGGGCTTAGTGCACCTCGCTTGTCAATCGCGATCGGCAGACCGGACGGTAACCCATCAAAGTGCTAGCCAAGCCCGATAGTGCTTATCTTCGATGATCCGACGGGAACCGGAGTATTATCCACTGAGTCATGGCCGTTGGCTTCCGATATCGAACAATCTTGAAAATTTACTTGATATCTTTTTCCGTTTCCAAGATACAGTGTTTCAAAGTTACCCTACTACTGCATGTAAAATCCAATATGAGGCGAAATCTAAATAATAAATAACTGTAGCAAATGGTTCAATATTTATCGGTATATTCTCTAGCCATTCACCTGGAACAGCTTTCTTCCTTTTTTCAAAAATCTTCATCCATTATCGTGAAAC
Organism: Schistocerca gregaria; assembly: GCF_023897955.1. Classification (NCBI taxonomy): domain Eukaryota; kingdom Metazoa; phylum Arthropoda; class Insecta; order Orthoptera; family Acrididae; genus Schistocerca; species Schistocerca gregaria. Next base: position 792,835,330 of record NC_064921.1, read on the forward strand.
ACTCCAAAAAGTTGTATTTTAGATACCAGAACCCACGTGCGGGTTCCGAAACGGCTATGCACAGCTAATGGCTGTAATTTTTATGATGTATTCCTACGATACCGATTTCGAAACCTTGAAAGTTTTCTTTATGTCTTTATACGTTACCGATATACGCATGTCCAAAATTACCCTACTTGTTCACGTAAAATGTGCACGCACTGATCCATTCTGAGACGAAAACGTAGTTTATAACGTGACGCAGCACGGAAAAATGTTGGAACCCCTTATTCTAGTACTGAAGCTCCAACAACAAAACCGGGTGGCAAATAAAAGCAATCGAGGCGGACAATAAAAAACTGTTGTACAACAATCGATTGTGGACTTCTTCCAAAGACAGTTCGTCAAAATTTGCACAATATTCATAGGCAGCAATGAAGCAATTAACTGTGTGATGCACTTAGATCGTGGGAACCCATACTAAAACGCCATGGCCGATATCCACACCAAGTGCTTTCCTTTCTAGGTGCAGCCGCTCGATAAGCGCGCCGCCTCCAACATCAGGTGCGTGCTGAGCTAGGGAGCAGAGAGAGTGCCCTGGCCACTGCCGGATGTGGAGCTGAAGCGCCGAAAGTCAGTGTGGGCGCCGGGCCGGCGTGTACACGCTGGAGCTTCGGTTGGGTCTTGTCCAGCAGTGGCGTCCGCTGGAATGCGTGCCACTCGGTCAGCGGCCGGCAGCTGGAACTGGTGGCTGGTCGCTCTCCAGGTCCCGCTGGAGCCGCAGAGACGTAGCAGCGTTAGCGTGTCTCTCCTGGCTCCTAGAACGCCACCTGGCTCGCGGCTGGAGGGAAAGTCAAGGAGTCGTCGAGCAGCGATGAACGGAGACAACGATTAATTTGTGAACACAGGTGTGCAATTACACTTAGTATTTATGAGAACTGCCTTGTCGCGGAGAAGTTGTTAAGAAGATGGCAAAGTGTGCCACTTGCCCTCGTCAGCCAAGCCGTTGGGTGGTGTTAGCTTTCGACTAGGAGGTAAGCAGCTCGAATCTCGACATTGACAGGAAGGCTGTAACTGGCTGACTACACTATCTGATTAATAGCATTCGGACACCCCCAGAAACATATGTTTTTCATATTAGGTGGATTGTGCTGCCACCTGCTGCCAGGTATTCCGTATCAGCGACCTGACTAGTAATTAGACATCGTGAGAGAGCAGAATGGGGCGCTCTGCGGAACTAACGGACTTCGAACGTAGTCGGGTGATTGGGTGTCACTTGTGTCATACGTCTGTAGGTGAGATTTTTACACTTCTAAACAAGCCTAGGTCCACTGATGCCGATGTGATAGTGAAGTGGAACAAAAGCGTACAGTCCGACCTCGTCTGTTGACTGACAGAGACCGCCGACAGTTGAAGAGGATGGCAATGTGTAATAGGCAGACATCTATCTAGACCATCACACAGGAATTCAAAATGGTTCAAATGGCTCTGAGCACTATGGGACTTAACTTCTGAGGTCATCAGTTCCCTAGAACTTAGAACTACTTAAACCTAACAAACCTAAGTACATCACAAACAGCCATGCCCGAGGCAGGATTCGAAACTGGGACCGCACGGTCGCGCGGCTCAAGACTGTAGCGCCTAGAACCGCTCGGCCACTCTGGCCGGCCACAGGAATTCCAAACTGCATCAGGATCAACTGCGAGTGCTATCACAGTTAGACGGGAGGTGAGAAAAATTGAATTTCATGGTCGACCGGCTGCTCATAAACCACACATCACGCCGCTAAATGCCAAACGACGCCTCGCTTGGTGTAAGAAGCATAAACGTTGGACGATTGAACAGTGGGAAAACGTTGTATGGAGTGACGAATCACGGTACACAATGTAGCGATCAGATGGCAGGGTGCGGGTATGGCGAATGCTCGGTGAACGTCATCTACCAGCGTGTGTAGTGCTTATAGTAAAATTCAAAGGGGTTGGTGTTATGATGTGGTCGTGTTTTACATGGAGGGGATTGCACCCCTCGTTGTTTTGCGTGGCACTATCACAGCGCAGGCCTACACTTATGTTTTAAGCACCTTCTTAATCCCTACTACTGAAGAGCAGTTCGGAAATGGCGATTGCATCTTTCAACACGATCGAGCACATGTTCATAATGCACTGGTCTGAATCCTATGGAACACCTTTGGGATGTTTTGGAACGCCGACGTTATGCCAAATTCACCCACCGACGTCGATACTTCTCCCCAGTGCAGCACTCCGTGAAGAATGGGCTGTCATTCTCCAAGGAACGTTCCAGCACCTGACTGAATGTATGCCTGTGAGAGTGGAAGCTGGCATCATGGCTAACGGTGGGCCAACAACGTACTGAATTCCAGCATTATCGATGGAGATCGCCACGAGTCATTTTCAGCTAGGTGTCCGGATACTTTTGATCACATAGTGTATTATGAATTGGCCGTTGCACCGATAAGGGTCATCTTCACCCACAAGGATTCTGTCATAATTACAGCGAAACACACGAACTATGGGATCGCAGCTGCAGACAACCGAGTTCTCGTAGGTCTGTCGAGAATGGTAATGACTTGAAGTATACTGCAGATGTCATAAAAAGATATTTACGATACACTTCTCACAGTAATAAATTTGCGAAAATATCGTAAAAATATACGAAATTAGGGATAAGACGGCAGTCATCGCTTCTATCGTGTAGTCCTCGTATGCGAGTATACATGATCAAACACGTCATTAATGAAGGATACATATGAAATATTAATCAAAATGTAGACTCAATACCTTCATATATTGCACCTATTTTTTTTCTTTTTTCTTGAACATCGTAATTAACTTCTTTATGCAACATGGATTCACACATTAGCAAGATACAGCCTTTTGTAACAGTTGCTGTACCATATCCTTATTACAAACACACTCTTTGTCTTAAAAGAGAAGTCCATTATTTCGAAAAGTTAAAGTGACAGCGCAGTATCTTTGTAAAGGAAAAAATACTGTTCTTTATTTAGAGAATGAAGCACAACATTACAACAGTCCTATGTTTGTAGAGTCCTCACACTCTGCTGGCAGTAACGGTAACTGTACGACATGCCAAGGTATTAATCCAGTTCTTCCACATCTACATTTGCATGACTACCCTATAATCTACACTTACGTGCCTGGCAGAGGGTTCGTCGAACCACTTTCACACTATTTCTCTATCGTTCCATTCACGAAAAGCCCGCGGGAGAAACCAACACTTAAATATTTCCGTGCAAGCTCAGATTCCTTTTATTATATTATGGTCATTATTTAACTCTATGTAGGCGGGTGTCAACAAAATTTTTGGCAATCGCAGGAGGACGTTGGAGTCTGAAATTCCGTGAGAAGGTCTCACGCCAACGAAGAACGCAACTGTTTTGACGATTGACATCCAACGTGCGTACAATGTCCGTAGCACTCTCTCCCCTGTTTCGCGATAATACGAAACCAGCTACCCTTCTTTGAACTTGCTAGATTTCCTGCGTCAATACTGTCTGGTAAGGATATCATACCGCGCAGGAATATTCTAGCAGAGGACGGACAGACCTTATATAATCGCTACAAGAATCTAGCAAAACGTAAGTGAAATCTGGCGTTTCTAGGCCCTCTGCTGTTCCATCGATATAAACGATTTTGGAGACAGTCTAAACAGACATCTTCAGTTGTTTGTAGATGATACTAACATTTACTGTCTCGCAGTCATCAGAGGATAAAAAATTATTTTGCATTATGTAAATGTTTTGCCAATAAATCTAAATCTTTGGATCGCTTTCCTCACAACGTTGTGTAGGTGACGGCTCCAATTTTAGTTGTTCATAATATTCATCTCTAGGTACTGAGTTGAGTTCACAGCCTTTAGATTTGCGTGATTTATCGTGTAATCCGGTTTCAATGGATTATTTTTAGTATTCATGTGGCTGACTTCATTCTTTTCATTATTTAGGGTCAATTGCCATTTTTGGTACCACAGAGGTATTTTGTCTAAATCATGTTCAATTATTTTTGATCTTCCGATGACTTTACGAGACCGTAAATGACAGCATCATCTACAAAGAATTGAAGATGGCTGCTAAGACTGTCTCCTAAATCGTTTATATAGATAAGGAACAGTAGATAGCCTATAAATCTTCATTTGGGAACGTCCGTAACCACTACTGTTTTTTCTAAATTTCTGTTGTGATTATGTGTTATTGGTGTGATGTTGTTGTAGTAGTAGTAGTTGTTGCTGTCTTTATTGTTGCCACGACGAACGGCACGAAGAGTGGTTACACTAGTCTGTCTTACGCAGTTCTCTTTACATCTGCGTAATTACTACAGCGTATAGTATTTGAACCTGTTACTTTATTATAGCCTTGGTCTACCTCTAAAATATATGTTTGTCACATCGTCCTCATTTACCAGATTATGAGTAATTATTACCTGATGCCTCAGAATGTTGTTTGCTAATCTGTACGTGGAGTTGTGTCATAAATTTCTTATTCTCCCCGTTTCGACTTCGCACGTCTCCTTAATTATACGATCTACCCATCTAATCTTCAGCATTCTTCTGTAGCTCCACAATTCACAAGATTCTGTTCTCGTCTTGTCTGCTTTGTTTGTTATCCACGTTTCACTTCATATAAATGCACGCTACAGGCAAATACTTTAATAAAAATTTCGCTGACTCAAATTTCTATCGATTTTAACAAATATCTCTGGTTTTTTAAAAAGTGTTTCTTGTACTTGTCAGTCTTTGTTTTCAATATTTCCGTCTTCACTATTTGCGTCGTCTGTTACTGTGCTGTTCAAGTAGCGAAACCCGCCTACCACTTTAGAAACTGATTTCCTAATCAATTCGCTCTGTTTCACCTGCCTTAGTTCGACTATACTACTGTCATATTTTATTTTAATTGAACTACAAGTTATAACCTGTTTTCAAGACATGGTCCATTCCTTTCAACTGACCTTGAAAGATGCGTTCTGTTCCTGACAGTACTGCAGAACCATCGGTAAACCTTGAAAATTTCAATTTCTTCTTACAGCAGAAGTACGCTATTCAGTAGTGTGCATCGACAGTTAGCACGGCGGCCGGCTCACTAATTGGCAGTGGCATCGTTGCCCGACGGACAGGAATAGAAGTCATCAATCTGCGCCGTGCTAACGAGACCTGGTCGGTTACCTCTGCCGCTCCAGCGTGACATTCCGCTCCGCCACGTGCGACGACCGTCGCCGCTACACTTAGCGCGAGCTCCATTCATTGGTAGTCAAGCGAATGAAAGCTAGGGAACTACAACGCAAAGGAATTGCAGGCATTGGCTGCAAGTAGACATAGATTTAAATCAATGCGGGCAGTTGGAAATTTGTAACGAACCGGATTTAAATCCGGGTCTCGTGCTTACTAGGCAGATGCTCTGACCACTACGCCATGCGGACACAGTGGTCACCAAACCTGCACAGACTACCCTAGCATGCCTCCCGTCGGACGCAAATTCTCAACTGATCCACACACTACTGATGTAGTGCCCCTGCCCATTATCCTCATTGCTTCCGGCATCTCGCCGATTCCCGTAATAAGAGTTCGGTCCTGGAGTGTATGTCCGAAGAAATGGACACCACATATATACACTAGTGTCCAAAATTAAAGCAACAAACGGGAATTTTGCAACGTTGCGTTTATTTTGAGACAAAACAGTATAAACAGGTAATAGTAAAATAGAAACAATGTAAAGAACACTGAACGTAAAGAGCTGGAACAAGCGTAAAAGTAGACAAAAATGTTCTTAATTTTTTCCAACTTAAACGGATTTGCACACACATTCCGACAACTGGTTTATGTGCTCCACCTCTGGCACCAATACAGGCCTGACGACGACGGGATGTGCTGTGAAAGATGTAACCGTTCTCATGTTGAGGCAATAACGCTCCATTCTTACTGCAGAGCTGCTCGCAGTCTTGGAGAGTGGTTGGTGGATGCTGACGTGATGCAAGCAGTCTCCCTAGTGCATCCCAGACTTGCTCTGTAGGATTAAAATCGGAAGAGCAAGCAAGACACGCCAAGTGTGCAATATCTTCTATATCTACATCTACATCTACATCCATACTCCGCAAGCCACCTGACGGTGTGTGGCGAAGGGTACTTTGGGTACCTCTATCGGTTCTCCCTTCTATTCCAGTATCGTATTGTTCGTGGAAAGAAAGATTGTTAGTATGCCTCTGTGTGGGCTCTAATCTCTCTGATTTTATCCCCATGGTCTCTTCGCGAGACATACGTAGGAGGGAGCAATATACTGCTTGACTCCTCGGCGAAGGTATGTTCTTGAAACTTCAACAAAAGCCCGTACCGAGCTACTGAGCGTCTCTTCTGCAAAGTCTTCCACTGGAGTTTATCTATCATTTCCGTAACGCTTTCGCGATTACTAAATGGTCCTATAACGAAGCGCGCTGCTCTCCGTTGGATCTTCTCTATCAACCCTATCTGGTACGGATCCCACACTGGTGAGCAATTTTCAAGCAGTGCGCGAACAAATGTACTACTGTAACCTACTCCCTTTGTTTTCGGATTTCATTTCCTTAACATTCTTAAAATGAATCTCAGTCTGGCATCTGCTTTACCGACGATCAACTTTATATGATCATTCCATTTTAAATCACTCCAAATGCCTACTCCCAGATAATTTATGGAATTAAGTGCTTACAGTTGCTGACCTGCTATATTGTAGCTAAATGATAAAGGACCTTTCTTTCTATGTATTCGCAGCACATTACACTTGTCTACATTGAGATTCAATTGCCATTCCCTACACCATGTGTCAATTCGCTGCAGATCCTCCTGCATTTCAGTACAATTTTTCGCTTCCAAGAAAACATGAACCGCTAGTGCTGTATGATGTCGAACATTATCATCCATCAATACGATTTCCGGGGCCACAGCACCTCGCAACAATCGCAAATGAGATCGCAAGGTGCCTGACAGCAGTTAAATATTGCCAATTTAACCGTACAATTTCATGAAGAGGTGTTCGAGTGTTCAAAGTAATCCCTGTCCACCCTATTAAGGATCTCCTCTATGTCGGTCTCTTTCCACAATGTTTGGGTCCCGAAATCGTGCTCCAGTTCTCTCCAGCGAATCACTCTCCATACTAAATCGGGTCTCATCTGAGAAAACAACATTGGCCCACTGTTCGACCGTTAAGGTGGAATGTTGACGACTCCACGCTAGACGTTCCCTTCTGTGAAGACGCGTCAGAGGTACACAAACGAAAAGTAAGTCAGTTATTATCCGCAAAGTACTTATAAAATTTTATTGCAATCAAATAGAAAACTTACAGATTTGTAGAAGCTTCCTGATGCCCTCAGAAAAGAAGGTTCTCGGTTGAGCTGCGAGCCATGAATGCACTGCTTCTTTCACTGCTTCGTCCGAGGCAAATCGACGGCCCCTTAATGCCCGTTTGAGTGGACCAAACAAGTGATAGTCAGAAGAGGCAAGATAGGGACTACATGGGGGATGATCCAGTGGTTCAAATTTCAGTTTCTGGAGCGTTTCAGCAGCGTGGGCAGCAGTATGCGGACGGGCATTGTTGTGCAACAACACAACATCTTTTGACAGCAATCTTCGGCGTTTGTTACGAATTGAAGGCTTTAGCCTGGCAGTAAACATCTCACTGTAACTTACAATGTTTATTGTTGTGCCCCTCTCCCCATAATGTTCCAGTACTGGACGCTATGCGTACCAAAAAACCGTAAGCAACAGTTATCCTGCGGACAGTTGGGTCTTGAACTTCTTCTTGCACGGCGAATTTGGATGTTTGCATTCCATACTCTGCCGTTTACTTTCCGGCTCGTAATGATGGATCCATGTTTCGTCACCAGTAATGATCCTGTTTAAGAAGTTGTCCCCTTCGTTACCGTAGCGATCCAAATGCTTTTTGCAGATGTCCAAGCGCGTTTGTTTACTCAACCGAGTGAATTTTTTGGGACCCATCTTGCACAAACGTTAAGAAACCCAAGTCTGTTGTGGATGATTTCGTAGGCAGAACCGTGACTAATTTGCAGACGATGTGCCACTTCATCAATGGTTAATCGTCTGCCTAAGAGACTCATTCCACGTGAACGCTCAATGCTTCCTTCATTTGCGGCGGTAAACGGTCGCCAGACTCCTTCATCGTGCGTAATACTTGTGCGTCCATTTCGGAATTTTTCAATCTATTCGTAGACACTCCGTTGTGGCAAAACACTGTTCCCTTACTGTATCGAAAGTGTTCGATGAGTCGTCACTTAACACTTCCGGGCTGAGATGCCGTGGTCCATACATAAGAGTGTCCCCTGACGTTTCGCCTTCGACTGCGGAAGGCATCCTCCGAGTCTAATGTATGGACCACGGCATCTCAACCCGAGAGTGTTAAGTGATGACAACACCTGCCGTGAAAGCCTTCATTCCATAATCTTCGATGAGTTTCGGCCCCTGATACGAATTCCGACCGCCAAAATCTCTGCCGGGACCAGCCGCACACCCCTTGACTGCAGCGCCAGAGACCGCTCGGTTAAACACGCGCGGCCGACCACAGAAAACGGATCACTGAACGTTGCTCTTGTTTGGTGCAAATAGACAGCGTTGATTAACAGTACGGCAGCGATAACGAAACTAACCAAGAAGCTTGAAAATTGCAAAGATATAACAACAAATAAACAAAGCATGCGTCATTAACGTAAAACGACAGTACTACCAAAATAAACAAAAATATAACTAAATTGAGGATAATAATTGACTAAACCTCGTATATCAGATCTCCGACGATAAAGACCATTCTGCCGAAGCCTTCTGCACACCATTTGCCTGGATACAACACGTCCAGTGGATACTGCGAACTCACATGTCAGCTGCAAGGCAGCAGTAAGGCGGTACTGTCGTGCCCTTACAGCCAAATAACGGTCCTCTCTTTCTGATGTCACACGTAGTCGACCCTGTGATGGACTTCCGGATACTGTATCGGTCTCTGTAAACTGTCGCCACATCCAAGAAACAAAAGAACGATTCACATCAAGCCATCGGGTCAAATCAGTAACGACTGTGCTGCTTCCTTTCTTTCTACAGTCCTCTACCTCAGAGAGTCTGGTAGGCATGTGACTGTGTGCAAGGTGATTGTGTATGTGAGGCTACTCGGCAAACACTACCTTCTTTCGTAGGTGCTCTGACATCATCGTTGGTACGGTAGCCCAATGACCGGAATGCCGTCTTCCGTGCAGAATACGATTGTACTGATATGTGGTTGACAGTTTGTATGATTAGTGAACTAGACACTGGACGGGGAAATTGCTGTTTGTTGCTTAATTTTGGACACCAGTGTGTATGGGACTGGTGGGAAGTTACAGGCGCAAAGATCGCGGGCGGTCGACTGATCTCCGCTGCTGTTGGCGTCTCTGAGGCGATTCGTGGACGGGCTGTGGCGCTCTGCCTGTAGGCTTAACACCGAGGCGTTTACCACATTTGAGACATTGGGATGCGTTAGGCAAGGCAGCGATATTAGCAGGTGTAAAATGGCTGTCAATGATAGATACAAGAGAAGTATGGCAGACCCTTTTGAATCCCCAGGTTACAGGGCAAGTTAAGATGATGAAGATATGCAACGACAACTATATCTATACTCTGCAAGACATCTTAGGCTGTGTGACAAGAAATACTTTGTGTATAACTGTCACTTCAACTTCCATCCTTTCCTTTTGCAGTAACGAGCGAGGTGGCGCAGTGGCTAGCACACTGGACTCTTATTCGGAAGGACGACGGTTGAATCTCGTATCCAGCCATCCTGATTTAGGTTTTCCGTGATTTCCCTAAATCGTTCCAGGCAAATGCCGGGATGGTTCCTTTGAAAGGGCACGGCCGACTTCCTTCCCCGTCCTTCCCTAATCCGATGAGATCGATGACCTCGCTGTCTGGTCTCCTCCCCCAAAACAACCCAACCCCACCTCTTCCAGTCGCGGAAAATGGATGCTAAGCCTTCCTGTGAGCTGTATTCTCTCAACTTCCTTCGTGATTTTTCGCGATTTTAACACTGCCAAAACTTTACGACCACTGCTCGCCGAGACAGTGAGGGCCTCGTTGTGGTGCTGAAGGCACTTCACGCGGTAAGGAAAGGGTATAAGCGGAACAGAGATGAATGGGGAAATCTATTGACGGTCGCAGCCACCATGGGGAATACCAATTACGTAAGCGACTTTGACAAAGAGGAGAGTGTAATTGCGCGGCTTCAGTAACTAGCATCTCGCAAACGGCGAAGCTGATCGAGTGGAATTTTCACTTGCTATTGTCGTGAGCCTGTACTGACAGTGGTTGAACGATGGTGAAACCACGAGTGGGCGACATCGTGTTGGATGTCCACGTCTCATGGCAGAACGTGGATAGGTGAGATTTTTAGCAAGCCTAAGGGCAGATGTAGACGAAGTTAAAGAGTACAATGCTGGTGCAGGCACAAGTCCATGGAAGACGACCCCTCCGTGTTCCCATTTTGTCCCCTCAGAATCGTCAATTGGAATGCGCGCGGGATCATCAAGATGAGACCTCGGATTAATGGAAAAGTGTTGCGTAGTCTGATAAATTGCGGTTATTGTTGCACAAACCTGATGGTCGTGTGAGGCTACGCCGTCATCCAGGCGAATGGCCGCTTGAAGCACGCACCTCGCCACAGGCGCAAGCCAGTGAGGACATTATGATGGTTTGCTGCATATTTACCTGTCGAAGGCACAGTGACCGCTGCAGACTGCGTGAACGTTATCGCGGACCAGCTGCAACCCTTCACGCTTGATGTCTTCCTATGTGGCTGTGGCACCTTCAAGTAGGATAACTATCTGTGTCACAGCGCCAGAGTCGTAGCACTGGGGTTTGAGGTGCACGATAGTGAGCTGACGCTGATGTCTGAACCCAATGAAACATGCCTGGGACAATACTGGCTCCCAAAAGTCCGGCGCGTAATTTACGGGCTTTGCGTGTGCTCTGCGTAGACATCTGGAACCACGTACCTCTGGAAACCTAGGAAAGACTTGCCGAATCCATGCCACGCAGACATGCTGCTGTATGCGTTCCAAACATGTAAAAAAAAAAAAGTTCTAGTATGTGTGAAATATTAAGGGACTTAACTGCTAAGGTCATCAGTCCCTAAGCTTACACACTACTTAACCAAAATTATCCTAAGGACAAACACACACCTCCATGCCCGAGGGAGGACTCGAACCTCCGGCGGGACCAGCCGCACAGTCCATGACTGCAGCGCCTCAGACCGCTAGGCTAATCCCGCGCGGCCCAAACATGGACCTGCACGCTATTAATCAGGTGGTCATAATGATTTGACTCCTTAGGATGTACAGGAGGGAGCAGTATACTGATTGTCTCTTCTGGAAACGTACGCTTTCAAAATTCCAACAGTAACCCACACCGTCATGCACAGCGCCTCTTCTGTAACGTCTGACACTGGAGTTGCGTGAGAATCGTGGTGACGTCGCCGCGACGCGCTGACTGAAAGATCCTGTAACGAAACGCGCTGCTCTTCTTTGGATATTTCCCGTTTCACTTGCCGGTTGCTTCTAGTAGAGGTCCCAGACTAGCGAACAAAAGTTTCGATCGAACGAGGGTTTTGTTGGCTATCTCCTCGGGATCTTCCAATGACTCTCGGTCTGGCATCTGTCTTTTATGTGATCTCTCCGGTATAAATCTCGTATACTTCCAGATGTATAATGACTGAGACTGCTTTCAGTGATTTTTCTGTAGTTCTGTAATCATAAAATAGGGGGTATTTCCTCCTAGTTACCGGCACTAGGTGTCCGCCTCGATTGCTGAGTGGTCAGCGTGACGGATTGCCGTCCTACGGGCCCGGGTTCGATTCCCGAATTAAGTTTTCTGATCGTAATCTGTCAAATATTATGCCCACCATCATCATTCGTGTGGCACACACATGTAGTACATTTATAATATGAATGAATGTCACAATACACTATATGTAGAGTGAATCAGAGCACCGACTGCATCGACCGCGAGTTCTGTTTAATTTGACCCACATTTATATTTCTCGAACCGTTCCCGATATGTTGGCAGTTCTTGTTCCAGACATCTCTTACTTTGATGTTAGTTGTAGCTAGCTGTTCAGAGTAAAGAAGTTTCGGGCGTCTCGAATGAAACCTATTTCTTCGTAAGTCAGGGAGGTCCTAATGAATAAGTAGTTCCTTATTCTCTTGTATATTGTGGTAATCTCTAAGAAGAGTGTCGGTCCTGCGAATTTGTGGTGGGTAGATATTGCTTAACAGGAGAAACCAGTAGACAGGAGTTGATCTAATTGTATCAGTAAACATGCACTTCGTGCTGATATGTCTAAAATCCTTGACACACTGATATACAGGGGAATAGAACTGACATTACTACTATTGCACTAATGTAAATGCTTTACACGATAGTTACAACGTGAGCGTATATAAATTGTGTATATTTCTATTAAAATGTTTCTGGCTATTTTATGACATTCATGTCGAGTGGAAACAAGCGTGGCTCCTATATTTGATAAAATGTTTCTCTTTTTTCTAGGTATAATCATAATGAGTAACAATTTGAATTAAATTTGCGATTTTACGTTCCAATTACTATCCAGACAGTTTGGTACACGTCAAGTACTGCATTTTGCCATCAGATTATCAACTCATAAGACTTGTCCTTTAGCAGTACTGAATAGTTTCATTATTTTTACTTTTGCGTTTGCATATATCTAAACTCTAACACAATCTGTAACACCAACAACTTATGTCACTCGTAATTTTCTCCTGTTTTACGTGTATTATGCGCATATTTTGTTAATATTTGTGTTGACTAGTGATTTTGTATTGAAGAAGGCCATTTTCTATACCTACACTGTAAACTGTAAAATATTATATAGTTTTTACTGATACTTTTATAGGGTGGATAGGACTCTTAAGATAAAACACGACTGGCTGGAGGGAAGTCAGTCTGTCTTACGGAGGGAAGAGGGCGCCAAAGGCAACGTCGGACAGCGCGCAGAGCTGGTACAAAGCACCAGCCATGAGACCCCACGCATCACAAATGGATGCGAGGCTGAAGTCTCTCCAGTTCGAAAGGATTAGATTCTCGCATGGATGTGGGTTCTGCATTTAAAGATGAGTAACGTTAATGTTATGGTCCATGACACTTGGTAAGTGGCAGGAAAACCACGTGTGGACGATGTCAGTGCTTTGGGTAAGCGAAATGGAGTATGCGACACGTCTGCAACTGAATGTGTAATATTAGTGCTGTCACCTGTTTGGGAATAGAACGCAAAAAGGTTTCACGTACTGAGGGTTGTTCATAGTACAATGGAGAGACACATCGCGTGAATTACGAGGGGAGAAAGGAAATAAAGTACATGCACCCTGTAAATAACTGGACTCGAAGACGTGTTGAAACCTGGTAGGAGGACAGAGGGAATTCTTTGCTGGATTCCAAGAGGCGCGAAAAATCCGAGACGAAGAGTTAGTCGAAGAGAGAGAAAAAAAAAAAAAAGGTGCTGTGCAGTAGAAGAATGTGAGACAATGAAAAATCTAGTGGAGGCCTTTTTGTAGTCGTGGACATCAACTGTCTGGTGATGATTTGGGTATTAAATATCAGAAATGGAAGCAGTGTGTCACGATTGATTGGTGTTTCTGCTGTTGTCTTCAACTGAGGAGTGATTTGATGCGGGCCTCTGCACTAGTCTGTCCCGTGCAGGCCTCTCCATCTTTGCATAACTATTGCGGCATACGTCCTTTTGAGCCTGCTCACTGTTTTCGAGCTTTGTTATCACCCTACAGTTTCACTCCCCTGGACTTTCCTCCATTACCAAATTAGCTATTCCTTGACACCTCGGGACTTGCCCTTCTATGTATTCCTTCTTTTACTCAAATTCTTTCATAAATTTCTGTTTCACACGATTCATCATATCTTCATGAATTATCAGATCTGTCAACGTACTGTTCAGGATTATCCTGTAATACCAAACTTCAAAAGTCCGTATTACTGCGCGAGTTTCAATCTTATGTAAGGCTACACTCTACACAAAATATCATTAGTGGGAGAATATTGTGGCGTGGGAATAACACGCGGAAACGGTCTGTGATGTAATGGGCGACCACCTGATGTAGCGGCATGCACTACGCTTTACACTAACGAAGGTAAACACCTAACAAGATTCTCTCGCCGTTTGTAGATGTTTGCACGGATAACGCAAAGTCGCGTTCCTCGCTCTTCCCGATTGAGAAGAAAACGAAGATGCGGAGTGCACTCACGGGCGGACGAACGGCCCTAACGAGCCGCATGAATATTCATCGCCCTCGGCCGGTGGGCGGCTGTCCTGCCTGTTAGGTGGGGTTGAGCGGGGCCTCCGTCCGCTGCCAGTGGGGCAGATAAGCGCCTCTCCTCGACAGCTGCCGCTGCCACAGCCTGCACTATCGCGACCTTTGCACTCCTGTCTGCGGCCGCAGCGGGAGGAAGCAGATACCGGCGGATGGGAATCCACCACTCTTCTCTCGTCTTGTCTCGTCTCCTACGAGCAAAAAGACGACCTTCAGTCGTGGTCTTCCTGCTACAGTTTCTGCCTAGTCGTTGCCTCAACAAGCAGCTACTCACGAGTGAATATCGCCGCTGTTCTACCAGTTAACCACGGACTCCGACCTGCGCCACATTCGAGCAGAATCAATACTACACTGCGCAACGAAATTTAAGAATCACTTTTTCTAAACCCCGTAATTGTCTCCCATTGCGACGCATAAGTTTGAAATTTGGCTCAAAGGTATCTACAATAGTTCTCTGTAATGGTGCAAAAGAGCAGTGCCCTCTGATGCCACCCTCCGTTTCAGCTACGCTACAAACATCGGGGTGTGCATATTCATGCGAATAACAGGCCATAGCTCAGAAATTCATGTGAGCTGTAAGGTGAGTTAATGGTGTCACATTGGCATCAAATTTCACTACTACACTGCCCAAAGCCCCATTTCACCCTTTCTGTTGATGCCTCCGCGATCGAGGTCAGAACCTCGATACCCAGCATTGAACCACGCGATTTTCTTATGGATCAACGAGGAAAACATCCCACTCAGAATCGACACTAAACGCCTCAGGAAGCGTCGTAAAGTGCGTCAGTGAAACCACTCTTTACCCTGGGTCGTTGACTCCCATACATTCCCCCCGGCGGGATCGACAGTTCACAGTGGTCTGTGCAATAGGACGATGTTCTCACAACACGGTTCGAAGCTGTTGCCACCCGCCGGGCGTTTCAACCCTACTGTAAGTACATCGTGGAGCTGCAGCTCCACTGACTATTATCTGACCACTTTGGAGAGTACTGCGACCCCAATATTTGCTCTAGCACACAGGATGGAATCACTAGGGCCGCTCAGAACCATTCGACGAAAGTTGGACGTCTTCCGAGGGCCGTCCTGTAGCGTGATAATTGAGAGCAAGGGGGACGAGGGGGCCCTGAAACATTAACACGTGCATGAGTAAAACGACAAAGGGTCCCTGTAAGACGTACCAGCCCCGCAACACGCTTGGAGCCACCCAAGCATCTTTTATTTATTTTAATTTTAAACGTCTTGTTCCGTAAGACCAAATGGAGGAGCAATTCTCTAAGACCATGACACGAGCCAGACAATGAAATTACAACATAAAAGTAATAACAGATAAAATGAAGTGTTTGTGAACCCCGAAAAAGACAAGCCGTAAGTTTATGCAAAAGCAATGAACAATATAACACAGGAATTAGCTTAATTTTTCAAGGAACTCCTTGACAGAATAGAAGGAGTGACCCATGAGTAAACTCTTCATTCTCGATTTGAAAGTGCATGGATTGCTGCTAAGATTTTTGAATTCGAGTGGCAGCATGTTGAAAATGGATGCAGCAGTATACTGCACACCTCTTTGCACAAAAGTTAAGGAAGTCCGATCCAAATGCAGATTGGATTTCTGCATAGTATTAATTGAGTGAAAGCTGCCAATTCTTAGGAATCAACTGATACTGTTAACAACAAACCACAGTAAAGAATATATATATTCAGAGGCCATTGTCAGAATACCCAGTCTAATGAACAGGCGTCGACAAGAGGTTCACGAACTTACACCACTTATTGCCCGAACCGCCCGTTCCTGAGCCGAAAATATCATTTAAGAATGGGCAGAGTCACCCCAAAACATAACACCACACATCACAAGGGAATGAAAATATTCAAAATAGATTACTTTTCGTGTCGGATTATCACTTATTCAGATACCGTTCGAATAGCAAAAATGACAGCATTAAGTCTTTAAACAAGATCCTGAATGTGGGCTTTCCACGACAGTTTACTATTCATCTCAACACATAGAAATTTGAACTCTTCAGTTTCGCTAATCATATGCCCATTCTGTGAAATTAAAACATTTGGTTTCTTTGAAATGTCTGTTAGAAACTGTAAAAACTGAGTCTTATTGTGATTTAGCGTTAGTTTATTTACTACAAGCTTGGAACTTATGTCATGAACTGCACTGTTTGAAACAGTGCCAGTGTTGCACAGGACATCCTTTACTACGAAGCTAGTGTCATCAGCAAACAGAAATATTTTAGATTCACCTGTATTACTATATGGCATATCATTTATATAAATGAGGAACAGAAGTGGTCCCAGCACTGATCCCTGAGGAACCCCCCCCCCCCCCCCCCCCCCCCACTCAGACCCCACATCATACCCGTTCTCTACACTGTGGATAATGACTTTTTGTGACTTTTTGCTGTCTGTTGTTAGAGTGAGAGGTGTACCAATTGTGAGATCTGCCTGTGCTCCACAATGGTACAAGTTCTGTAGCAATGTTGCTTTGTTGAGCAATGCGCCTGCCAGAAACTTCGACACCAACTGTCTCGCGGCTGCTGTAGGGACTGACGGTTAGGCAGCCCCTTAGACACCTCTTAAATGGGGTTTGCCTATCTTCAGGTGCTAGAGGAACCGCGAGGCTGAATTAGATTCAAATTTTCCGTCAAGTGTGTTTATAAAATGCTCAGCAAAGGTGCACAGGTGGCGCCGAGGGTGTTTGGAAGGTTTTAGATGCAACCTTTCTACATTTTATTCACGCAGATATTAATGTTGCAGCGCTCTCCCATGATCATGTTAGAGGAGGACCCAAAGCAGGAGCGCTCAAAAAGTGTAAGCACCATTTGCTACTTCGGATCACGTTCATACACTCCTGGAAATTGAAATAAGAACACCGTGAATTCATTGTCCCAGGAAGGGGAAACTTTATTGACACATTCCTGGGGTCAGATACATCACATGATCACACTGACAGAACCACAGGCACATAGACACAGGCAACAGAGCATGCACAATGTCGGCACTAGTACAGTGTATATCCACCTTTCGCAGCAATGCAGGCTGCTATTCTCCCATGGAGACGATCGTAGAGATGCTGGATGTAGTCCTGTGGAACGGCTTGCGATGACATTTCCACCTGGCGCCTCAGCTGGACCAGCGTTCGTGCTGGACGTGCAGACCGCGTAAGACGACGCTTCATCCAGTCCCAAACATGCTCAATGGGGGACAGATCCGGAGATCTTGCTGGCCAGGGTAGTTGACTTACACCTTCTAGAGCATGTTGGGTGGCACGGGATACATGCGGACGTGCATTGTCCAGTTGGAACAGCAAGTTCCCTTGCCGATCTAGGAATGGTAGAACGATGGGTTCGATGACGGTTTGGATGTACCGTGCACTATTCAGTGTCCCCTCGACGATCACCAGAGGTGTACGGCCAGTGTAGGAGATCGCTCCCCACACCATGATGCCGGGTGTTGGCCCTGTGTGCCTCGGTCGTATGCAGTCCTGATTGTGGCGCTCACCTGCACGGCGCCAAACACGCATACGACCATCATTGGCACCAAGGCAGAAGCGACTCTCATCGCTGAAGACGACACGTCTCCATTCGTCCCTCCATTCACGCCTGTCGCGACACCACTGGAGGCGGGCTGCACGATGTTGGGGCGTGAGCGGAAGACGGCCTAACGGTGTGCGGGACCGTAGCCCAGCTTCATGGAGACGGTTGCGAATCGTCCTCGCCGATACCCCAGGAGCAACAGTGTCCCTAATTTGCTGGGAAGTGGCGGTGCGGTCCCCTACGGCACTGCGTAGGATCCTACGGTCTTGGCGTGCATCCGTGCGTCGCTGCGGTCCGGTCCCAGGTCGACGGGCACGTGCACCTTCCGCCGACCACTGGCGACAACATCGATGTACTGTGGAGACCTCACGCCCCACGTGTTGAGCAATTCGGCGGTACGTCCACCCGGCCTCCCGCATGCCCACTATACGCCCTCGCTCAAAGTCCGTCAACTGCACATACGGTTCACGTCCACACTGTCGCGGCATGCTACCAGTGTTAAAGACTGCGATGGAGCTCCGTATGCCACGGCAAACTGGCTGACACTGACGGCGGCGGTGCACAAATGCTGCGCAGCTAGCGCCATTCGACGGCCAACACCGCGGTTCTCGGTGTGTCCACTGTGCAGTGCGTGTGATCATTGCTTGTACAGCCCTCTCGCAGTGTCTGGAGCAAGTATGGTGGGTCTGACACACCGGTGTCAATGTGTTCCTTTTTCCATTTCCAGGAGTGTATTACTTCGAATGGTTTTCAACGGTCCCTAGTGGTACACCAGAGCAAATACTGGGGTCGCATTACTCTCGAAATGGGTCAGATCACATTCAGTGGGGCTGTAGTCGCATGATGTAGAGTCGGGTCTGAAACGCCCAGTGGGCGGCAGCAGCGTCGAACCTTGGCAAGAACGTCGTTCTATTGCTCAGAGCACTGCGAGCCGTCGATTTCGACCGCGAAACGTGTAGGACTCAACACACCAAGGGAAGAGGTTGTTTCATTGCAGCACTTTATGACACTCCCTGACCCTATTCGTGCAGGTTCCGAGCGGCGGTGTGTCTGAAATGTTTTTCTCGGCCGCTCATTAGAAACACGCGTGATTTCAACGATGGGTTTCGCAATTTCGACTTCTATCACAGAGGCGTCGAAAGAAGGGGTGATATCTACATCTACATGACTACTCTGCAATTCACATTTAAGTGCTTGGCAGAGGGTTCATCGAACCACAATCATACTATCTCTCTACCATTCCACTCCCTAACAGCATGCGGGAAAAACGAACACCTAAACCTTTCTGTTCGTGCTCGGATTTCTCTTATTTTATTTTGATGATCATTCCTACCTATGTAGGTTGGGCGAAACAAAATATTTTCGCATTCGGAAGAGAAAGTTGGTGACTGAAATTTCGTAAAAAGGTCTCGCCGCGACGAAAAACGTCTTTGCTTTAATGACTTCCATCCCAATTCGCGTATAATATCTGCCACACTCTCTCCCGTATTACGTGATAATACAAAACGAGCTGCCCTTTTTTGCACCCTTTCGATGTCCTCCGTCAATCCCACCTGGTAAGGATCCCACACCGCGCAGCAATATTCTAACAGAGGACGAACGAGTGTAGTGTAAGCTGTCTCTTTAGTGGACTTGTTGCATCTTCTAAGTGTCCTGCCAATGAAACGCAACCTTTGGCTCGCCTTCCTCACAATATTATCTCTGCGGTCTTTCCAACTGAAGTTGTTCGTAATTTTAACACCCAGGTACGTAGTTGAACTGACAGCCTTGAGAATTGTAGTATTTATTGAGTAATCGAATTCCAACGGATTTCTTTTGAAACTCATGTGGATCACCTCACACTTTTCGTTATTTAGCGTCAACTGCCACCTGCCACACCATACAGCAATTTTTTCTAAATCGCTTTGCATCTGATACTGGTCTTCGGATGACCTTACTAGACGGTAAATTACAGCATCATCTGCGAACAGCCTAAAAGAACTGCTCAGATTGTCACCCAGGTCATTTATATAGATCAGGAACAGCAGAGGTCCCAGGACGCTTCCCTGGGGAACACCTGATATCACTTCAGTTTTACATGTGGGTAAGAGGAGGTGTGACGCCCTTCCCACCATGTGACGCATCCACGGTGGCGTTGGGAAATACTGATGTGAAATTTGGTACCAATGTGACATCGTTAATCCTACTTACAGCTCACGTGAACTCCCGAGTTATAACCATTTTTTGTTACACGTCAACAGCTTGCTCTCTCAAGCGTCGCTGAGTCTGACGATGGTGCTGCAGGGCTCCTCGCTTTTGCACCATTACAGAGGAAGGTCACGGGCACCTTTCAGCCGTATTTCAAACTTCTGCTTAGCAATGGGAGACAATTACAGGGTTTCGAAAAAGTGATCCCATAACTTTGTTGCTCGTTGTAGGACCGCCTCAAACTACATGATCTACAAAATACGCTTCTCCAATGAGCAGCTGTCCTGTTTATGTGTTGTTTTGCCCGCTGAAGACGTGGCGCTTTAAGAGTCAAAGTGAGCAATGGTATTTTGCAGGGTACCTGGTACCAACCGTCCTGCACGTGCAATATGCTTCACAATGTTTGCTCGGAAGATTGTTGGTATGCAACTGCATCCACCGTCGCGTTTCGAATTGGTTGTTGCACTAGTCTCCTATCTTTGTCGGTTACGATCTATTTGTATCACGTCAAGTGCTGTGAATGGTACACCATTTCTTGTAGACGCATTGGACAGTCCCTGTTGGTATACCGACAAATCGGGCGACTTCATTCACAGTGTGGCCATAGACACGGACAAACACGATAGCTCGTTTCTGTTATTCTGTCAGGTCGAACATAGTATTGCGCTGATTCCATATAACCGACTGGCACATGCTCTTCCATGGCGCACGTAAGGGTTGGTGGGTCACGCTGACGTCTGGTACCCTTCCCACAGTGTCTACACCGTCCTAGAACGACCAGTGTGCTGTGTTAAGTTGGTGGCTAACATATTGGCCCGGTGAACTTAAAAACGGCCTCTTTGCTAGCGTCTGTGCGTATCATCTGCTGATATATTACGCATTACTAGGCGCCTGGGAAGGTCCGACTGGTGCTAAAATATAAAATTCAATGTATTGATCTCGTTTCATGGGTTTATTATTGTCTTTCATGTCAACGAATAATAAAACACAAAAACTGATGATCGCAACTTCGGCCACTATAAAATAATGCCAACAGAGCTAAACATTACGAAAACCGTTAAATAAGATCAGTATTGCGGTTGATAAGAATGAGAAAGGATACTAGCTTTGCGACGACGCTGGAGAATGACAGTAAATAATAAGGAAGAAAGCTGCGCACAGTTTGGGGTGAACATTGTTACTGAAATAGCAAGTGTTGTTCATCGGTTATACTGTGGCGGCGATTGCTCCACTGTCGGACGGGTGTTACAGCAGTAGAATTCGAGAAAGCAGCTACGTGATTTTCGCTTTGGTATAACGACTGTTCGCTCTTAGCCTCTTGAAGAATGCAACCGGAAGGGTAATATTAAGATTTACGAAAACTGGATGTTCTTCGTAAATGTGACCTCTTCCTAACATACGTATGAGCGACTGAGACAAAAAACTGTCGGGCCTTGCAAGTACTTTCACAGCACCTGTTCCTGTCATAGATATGTGTAAAGCATATGTTAACGTAAAGGTGAATAGCCCATGATAATATAAGGATAGATGGTGTGGGATCTGGAAGATTGTGTTGTCGCACGACAAGCTACATTACCTCCACGTTGCTTGGTGCAGGATAGTTAATACGGAAACTGTTTAGAAGATGCTGCCACATGGCTTTCTAGAGAGATAACACTCTTAATGAGAAAAGACATTAGGCGGGACATTTTTCCAGTTCTCCTTTGTTTAAACTCGTTACTAACTACGTAATTATGGTTGGAAGAGGGGAGGGAGGATGCAAGTCGATACACTAGCAGTGACAGAGGTGCGTTTTTCAGGGGAGGCTAAAAAGATTATTCGCTTCAATTACACCGCTTGCAGCCATTATTTACTCACAGAATACTTGCACGCTATGGTGCAGTTCACTGGACATATTATAAGATAGCGACAGAACACTCGTTCATTTAAACCGGAAGTGCTTATGAGCAGAGAATCGCCCGCAGATTGTCCTATGAAAGGTTTTTACTTTAAGTTCGCTCATTAGCCCAACATATTCGGAAATTCCTAACATGTTTAACCCTAAATGGGTCAAATATCAACTTCTTCGGCAAAGAGTAATAATAGATGAAAATCTAAGTAGGACTGAACATGTAACCTCAATGTGAAGGCGGCATCAGATCGCTCCATGACCTACAAAAATATAAAAAGCTATCCCTTCTTGACCTGAAAAAGAAGCTTGCACACATACGTTCAGTTATTGATTACAGCGACGTCATCCTGCAAGGTTTTTCTCAGGAAAGGTCACCTCGCCTGCAACTGGTTATGAATGTCTGTGTTCGTTATACCTGTGATGTTCGACTCTTTGATAACATTTCACCATCACATGCACAGCTATTCTGGCTGCGTGCAGACAAGCAGACCCCCTGTCTTCTCTACTGTCTTATCAAGGTACACCGTCCCCCATACCTCTCCCCGACCTTACCGCTCTTGTCTAAACAACATGGCAGAAACAACCGTTCCCAGGATAAAATTAAAACCATATGGTGAGTCGTAAAGGAAGTGGCTGGTCTGCAGAGACAGGTCGAGGATATAGAATCAGTGCGTAGTGGGAATGTCCGTGTCACTGATAAGTCGCATATATGTACAGTATTTAATAATCACTTTCTGAATATAGCAGGTGAACTAAATATAAACCTAGTCCCAACACGGAATCATATAGCGCTCTTAGAAAAAAGTGTTCCGAGACTATTACCTGAAATGCTCCTCCGCGATACTGACAAGAGGGAGATCGAGTTAATAATTAAATCACAAAAGACCAAGAACTCTCATGGATATGACGGGGTATCTAGCAGAATACTGAAGTATTGTTCTATGTATGTTAGCCCAATACTTAGCCATATCTGTAACTTTTCCTTTAGGAGTGGTCGGTGTCCTGACCGATTAAAGTACTCGGTAGTGAAGCCACATTATAAAAAGGGAGACATTGGTAATGTTGACAATTTTAGACCTATTTCTTTGCCATCAGTGTTTGCTAAAGTTATCGAGAAGATTGTATATACAAGGTTACTGGAGCATTTAAATTCACATAATTTGCTGTCAAATGTTCAGTTTGGTTTTATAAATGGTTTAAGAACTGAAAATGCTATATTCTCTTTTCTCTGTGAGGTTTTGGACGGATTAAATAAAAGGTTGCGAGCGCTAGGTGTTTTATTTGATTTAACGAAGGCTTTTGACTGTGTTGACCACAAAATATTACTGCAGAAGTTGGACCATTATGGAGTAAGGGGAGTAGCTTAGAATTGGTTCGCCTCTTACTTTAAGAACAGAAAGCAGAAGGTAATTCTCCGCAATATTGAGAATGGTAGTGATGTTCAGTCCCAATGGGGCACTGTTAAGTGGGGCGTTCCCCAAGGGTCGGTGCTGGGGCCACTGCTGTTTCTTATTTATATAAATGATATGCCTTCTAGTGTTACAGGTGATTCAAAAATATTTCTGTTTGCTGATGACACCAGCTTGTGTGTAATATTGAAACAGTATCAAATAATGTAGTTCATGAAATAAGTTCGTGGCTTGTGGAAAATAATTTGATGCTAAATCACAGATTTTACACTTTCTAGCTCACAATTAAACAAGAACCGATATTTTGATCAGACAGAATGGGCATATTATAAGCGAAACGGAACAGTTCAAGTTCCTAGGCGTTCAGATAGATAGTAAGCTGTTGTGGAAAGCCCATGTCCAGGATCTTGTTCAGAAACTAAATGCTGCTTTATTTACCATTAGAACAGTATCTGAAATAAGTGACACTTCAACACGAAAGGTAGTCTACGTCGCATATTTTCATGCTCTTAAGTCGTATGGTATTATTTTTTGGGGTAATTCTTCTGATTTAAAACGGGTATTCTTTGGCTCAAAAACGGGCTGTTCGAGCTATATGTGGTGTAAGTTCGAGAACCTCTTGTCGACCCCTATTCAATAGTCTGGGAATTCTGACATTTCCCTCACAGTATATATTTTCTTTAATGTCGTTTGTTGTTAGCAATATTAGCCCATTCCCAAGAGTTAGCAGCTTTCACTCACTTATTACTAGGCAGAAATCCAATCTGCATGTGGAATGCACTTGCTTGACTCTAGTGCAGAGAGGAGTGCAGTATTCTGCTGAATCCATTTTCAATAAGCTACCACAAGAACTCAAAAATCTTAGCAGTAGCCCAAACTCTTTTAAGTCTAAACTGAAGAGTTTCCTCATGGCTTACTCCTTCTATTCTGTCGAGGAGCTCCTGAAAGAGCTAAAAAATTAGGCAAATTCCGGTGTTACATTGTTGATTTTCTTTATTTAAACTTACGACTTGTCACCTGAATGTTTTTTTTATATTTCATTTTATCTGTTTCTAATATCGTGTTATAATTTAATGTATTGACTCGTTCCATGACCATGGAGACTTCTCCTTAATTTGGTCCCACGGAACAATAAATAAATAAATCAGAGCAAAGTCCTTACTGTCCCACTACATCACTCAGCCACTTTCACGAAGTCCTTCTCAATAGCAGGAACCCGATTCTGGAATGACTTCCCGCATTACATTAGAGACATGAATAACATCTCCAGCTTCAGAATACAGTTAATGACATATCTACTAAAGCAGCAATAATGATTACAATTGTTCTTGTACGCACTAGTTATCCTTGTACTTCATTCTTTACAACCAAATCTTACTCGTTTCCCAGTAATTTTAGCTGGCGCAGTCTCCATGAATTTCCTACTCGTTATCTCAGAAAACATCTACCTTGTACGCCTATATATTCTTTGTAGATCTGCCACTATTATAGTTATTCCGAGTATTATTATTATGATTATTAGTGGCAGCAACTTGTAATGGTACTTGAATTACATAACTATTACGGCACCTCAACTCAACCTCTCGATACCAGCAATATTCTACTGTGCTTCTGTAAAGTAGTTGACATATTTCTGAGACAACATTCAGATTTGATTTCATTAATGTAGAGGTACTTTGATACATCGCTATGTTTGTGTTGTAATGATATTATTCTTATGTGTATTCTTTCTTATGTCACTATGATCTTTGACGTACTTGTAACTCTTGATTTTTGGGCGCGTAAGCGATTATTAGTTAGTTGTTAGAGAGTCGGACCTTGAAAAAGTCAAGTCTTGAACGTCATGTTGGAAAGACGCATATTGTAGTCAGTTTATAAAATGTGAACTTTAACAGAGAGGAAGATGCTTTCAAGTATGTTTTGTGTGTTACGTGACATTGCAACAATTGCAATAAAAAGGAAGTGTAACTTAAATTCGGAGTTCTGATTAATTTTTTTACATCACCATTGTGCTAACTTTCAAAGGTTTAATCTTCAAGAATGGTTTGTGAACCGCAACTCTTGAATATAGCAGAATAAAACCTAGGCCTCTTTGCATCCGAGCTTGGAATCATTACCACCTAGATTTTCGACGATTGAGCCATGATTTTGCAACGAGACCAGCGTGAGAAACACGAAAAGATGAGTGCCTAGTTTATTCATTATTACATGAAATGACTTTATTAACTGTGCTCTAATGACACCTGCCACATAATAACATTGTTGTTGCCCGAAAATGCAGTATTTAGCAGCGTGAGCAACACCACAATCATTATTAAATTTTGTGGTAGGCTTGTTAGAAACTGCAGTAGTAGAACTACTGCCAGTAGTAGCTTTATCAGTTCACACTCAATGTTATTAACTCACGTTGCCGCTTTAGACATTCAAATCCTTTTAATACTATTTGTCATATTAAGATAGTTATTTCTTAGGAAACTATGATGTAACTGAGGTACTTCGTGTTTGAAACCGTCATCTAAAGTAAAAGTGGGCCTGATGGCCATAATCACGTCAGATTAAATAAATAAACAAAACAACAGTTCAGGTTGAAGAAATAAAAAAAATTAAGATTTGCCGATGACACTGTAATTCTGTCAGACGCGCCAAAGAACATCGAAGCTTAGTTGAACAGAATGAGTAATGTCCACAAAAAGATTATGAGGTGAACGTCAATAAAAGTGAAACACGGTTCGTAGAGAGTAGTCATATTAGGTCAGATGGTGGCGGGAAGGAAATCTGATTATGAAATGAGACCCTAAATTAAGCGGGCGCTTTTTGTTATTTGGTCAGCGAAATAACTGGCAGCGGCAGAAGTTAAGTGGAGATAAAACGCAGATCAGCAACACTAAGAAAAGGCTTTCTGATAAAGAAGAATATAAGCGTTACGAAGTATTTTCTAGAAGTGTTTGTCTTGGATATAGCTTTGCATAGAAGTGAATAAACAGTACTGTCAAAAGATAACAGATACTTCTGAAATGCTGTGTTACGGTAGAGTGATGCAAGTTAGATTGGTGGATCCTGTAACCAGTTGCTAAAAAGAAGTACTGAATCGAGTGAGAGAAAATAGAGAAGGCTGACGAGGCACCAGGGAACATCTGGTAATGGAGGGACTGTGGCGATAAAAACTGAAGGGAGACATCAAGGCTTGAACACTGTTTGCAGGTTGGAATGCGTGTGGGTGCAGTAATCATGGAGACAAGTAGAGGAGACTTGAATAGGTCAGATTAACACGGACAGCTGCATCGAAGCAGTCTTCGAACTGAAGATTTCAACAACACCTGGTAGTTCAGTTGTCATACATTGAAACATAATTACGGTGACTGGTCTGCCTAGCAGCCATAGTTGGCATTCTGCGCTCTCAGCAGGTGTGCAAGAATTTCGAAATAAAACTGTCAAAGCGTGATCACAAGTTTTCTGACGTTCTCCTGACAGTCGAAACTCACTATATCATGGATGCGCTAAAGAGTTTTGGCTGGGTATTGTTATTTCTGGTAAATTAATAGGTTCCTTCATGAAACATGAAGTAAGTGCACTGACACACGTACCTATTAGTAGTCTATGTCATGCAGGAAAATTGCTTCCTTTTTAGTACTGTATCTTCTAAGGCAATAAAAACTTCCGTCAGAGCTGGGTTTTGAGTGAATTGTACATTTCCTATGACTGTAAAGTGAGTGTGGAAAATTAATATGTATTTTATGAAGAAAAGTCCACCAAACCGTATCAGTTTTTTTTATTTACTTATACGTATTTAGGAGCAAAACTTCCATCTGTAGGATGTACAAGTTTCAATTCAGGCTTTTCAACATGACCTGGTGAAGCAGATGTATTTAGGGGAGGCTTTACTGGTGTACGAAAACATTGTTCATCTAGACCGGGTGATTAAAAAGACAGTATAAAGTTGAAAACTGAATTAATCACGGAATAATGTAGATAGATAGCTACAAATTGACACACATGCTTTGAAGGGAATGGGGTCTTATTAGAACCAAAAAAATACAAAAGTTAAAAAAAATGTCCGACAGATGGCGCTTCATCTGATCAGAATAGCAATAATTAGCATAAAAAGTGAGACAAAGCAAAGATGAGGTTCTTTACAGGAAATTCTCAATATGTCCACCATCATTCCTCAACAATAGCTGTAGTCGAGGAAGAATGTTGTGAACAGCACTGTAAAGCATGTCCGGAGTTATGGTGAGGCATTGGCGTCGGATGTTGTCTTTCAGCATGTCTAGAGATGTCGGTCGATCACGATACACTTGCGACTTCAGGTAACCCCAAAGCCAATAATCGCACGGACTGAGGTCTGGGGACCTGGGAGACCAAGCATGACGAAAGTGGCGGCTGAGCACACGATCATCACCAAACGACGCGCGCAAGAGATCTGTCGGACATTTTGTGAACTTTGTTTTTTTGTTTTGTTCTAATAAAACCTCATGTCATTCCAAGCATGTGTGTCAATTTTTAACCTCTCTACCTACATTATCCCGTGGTTTATTAAGTTTTCAAATTTACCCGGTAGTTCTACTCTGTCACAGGTTTCACAATTTCTTACCACTGCGAGAAATCAGGTAAATCATAACAAAATGAGCAATGAAGGTTTCATATGGAAGTGCTTTTAGTAGAAACAGTGACGAGTTGATTTCAGAACAAGAAGAAGAAGATGAAGAAGAAGGAAAAGAAAAACGTGAAACAGTAATCTTTCGCAAGTGGGATTCTTTAAGCCAAAGTTTCTAAAAATGATCAAACAGTGCATGCTTTCACAGTTCTTATACCTAAAATCACCAAGAATTTCTTAAATGTGACTATGCGGTTCTTTACTTATAAAAATGTTTCCTGTACTGTCTCAGAGTACTAAGTGAAGCCATTCTGGATTCTTTAACAATATGAAAAGCAGGAAACTTCCACCTTTTACACACCAGTAAGATCGTGTACTTATTTTCACACTTTGAGAGCACACATCCTCTTTCATGATCAAGCTGTCAGTTCACGTCAATCCACGAAAGGTTTGCATGACGTCCATCTACTGTACAATCTTAAAACACATTCTGAGCATATGCTGAGGTACCTCGACCAGAATGACCTCTTTCATGCTAACAAGTATGAATCCCGAAACTATTGGTTATACGAAATCCACCCCACACTTTTCTTACCTAACATCGTGGAAGCCATCTATCAAGGTGATCGAGTGGATGTAGCATTTGTTGACTTCCGAAAAGCATTTGACTAGCGTTTATTACCAAAAATACGACCGCGTGGGTATCAAACGAAGTTTGTGACTGGATTGAAAATTCCTTAGTAGAGTGCACGTTATCTCGGATGGAGAATCGTCGACAGATGTACGAGTAAAAACAACTTCATGCGTTCCATGGGAAACTGCGTATGGTGCATATTAATGGTCTGGCAGACACTATTAAGAGTATCTGGCTTTTTGCAGATAACGCAATCATCTATAATGAAGAGCTATCTCAAAAAAGTGAATAAATATGGCCGAATTGCTACAAATGTACAGAAGAGGAAGAATGTGCACCTAACATAATGATGAACAGTATTGACCGCAATATCAATATGTCACGTCTGGACGTTCTACTCAGAAAATTCAGTCCGTCTAGAAAGGAGACTGCTTACAAATTACTTGTAGTTCCCTTGCTGGAGTGTTGCTGGAGTGTGTGAGACGAATACCAAATAGGACTAACGGGGGATACTGAACGTATTCAAAGGACGTGCAGCATGAATGATCACAGGTTTGTTTGCGTCACGGGAGAGCTGGAGAGCTTCATGAAAATGCCGAAAAACCTGGAATGGCAGACGCCTGAACATAGGCTTTGATTTATCTTTTACTGTCCTGAGAAAGCCTACTTACTAAGTTTCAAAAGTCAGTAAAGTGAAGAATCGAAGAGTATACTTCAGTCCCGTAAAGATCTCGAAAACAAAATTAGACTAAGAGAGAGCCTGAAACAGCGACCCGTCTGGTTGGCCGTGCGTCAACACACCGCCGCCTCCGGGATTCGGGGAGGCCCGGTGGACTGAGAAGGACGATCCCCACATCCAAGTAGGTAAATACTTGGGCTGGCTGCCACGTCCCGCCTAAGGTACAAGATATGTAAACACTTAGAAAACGATCTGACACTTGAACATAGATTTACTGTAGACGCAGACAGAAGTGGTACACGAGTTCTGTTTCGCAGGGGAGGGGTGATGTCAGGAAGGGTATCCGTCCATGCACTGATACCAACTTTGCTTCAACGTGTAGTCGAACAGGGCGAGGCAAGGATGAAGAAGAAGAAGAAGAGGAGGAGGAGGAGACTTTGAAACAATCATTCTTCCAGCGCTCCCTTCACGGTTGGAGTGGTAGATAACCCTAATGTATTATTCTGGATGGTTAAACAGTATTTTACAACAAGAAGACGCACTTTTTCTTCGAAAAATTGCCTCCAAAATTCAGGTGCGTCTTATACTCGAAATCGGTATAAAAACGTCCAGTGTTCGATTTAAAATTTCCGCCAGTCTTAAAAATCGCCATATATTCGATGCCGCCGGAAACCTGTCTCTATCTGGCAACACTGGATTCAACTGGCAGCAGCAGTGCACCGATGTGAACATGTGTTGCGGGGATTCACAAGCTTCTAACACTGTATCCCTCCCGCTCGCCATCACAAACCCAGGACACTGTCTCGACTATGATGTGTACGGTGCTAGTGAACTTGAACTGAAAGTGATTTGTGCTATCGGTAACAGTGCAATATTTTTATTAGTAGCTAGTTCCATAATGGAAAAACATGAAAGGTATTTATATGATGTGGGCTATAAACTGAGAGTAATAAAATATGCAGAAGAACTTGGAAACAGAGCAGCTGAGCGGCATTTTGGCCCTCCACCAACAGAAAAAAACTATTCACGGTTGGCAGGCTACTAAAGAAGAGCTGAAGAAAATGAGGAAGACTAAAAGTGCAGATAGAGAGCTGAATGCAAAATGACCAAAACTAGAAGATAACGTATTGAAATGGATTCAGAGACGCCGTCAAAATGACATTGGAATTAATACAAAAACGTTTCAAATACACTCTCGTAAGCTAGCGCTACAGTGGAACTCAACAGACTGTAAGGTTGGTGTTGGTTGGTGCTAGAGGTCTAAGGAGGTTCATGGACTTAGAATGCGAACCAAAACCAAAATATCTCAGAAAATATCACGTGAGTATGAAGAGAAAATATTATCTTTCCATCGCTTAATTATTCAACATAGAAAGAAAACCAGTGTGGAACTAAGCCAAATAGCGAATATGGACGAAACTCCTCTGGCATTTGATGTGCCGAATAATAGAACTGTTGCCGTGACAGATACTGAAACTGTATCTAGAAAAGCAAATGAACACAAAAAGTACACTACACTGTCGTCCTTTCATATTGTGCAGACGGTACTAAACTGAATCCAATGACCATTTTCAAGTGCAAAACAATGCCAAAACCGTCTGAAATACTGCCAGATGTTGTTCACGTACATGACTAGAGCTGGATGGACGAGGCTGCTATGAAATTATGGATCGACAGAATTTAGGAGAGGAGGAAATGTGCATTACTGAAGAAGAGTTCTCCTCTTGTGCTAGGTCAGTTTAGCAGTCATTTGAAATATTCTATCAAAGAGAAACTGAGACAGGGAAAGACAGATCTTGCTGTTATTCCGGATGGACTTACTTCACAGTTGCAACCTCTTGATCGCTCGATAAATAAACCATTTAAAGCGTATATGAGAGAGCAATGGAACAAATGGGTGATGTACGAAACACATCAGGAATTCAAGCCGAAGGGAGCATTAAAACGACCTACAATGATACAAGTGTGTCAGTGGATAAAACAGTTGTAGTGTAGAGTAAGAGAAGACATTTTTGTTAAATCTTTCAAGAAGAATGGCAGTGTAGACCATCTTACACAACGACGACGACAAAGAGGAAGAGGAAGAAGAAAGTTCAGATAGCGATTTTCAGTTATTTTAAAGGTCAGTTGGGTTTTATAAACGAAGATTTTTTTTAGTTTGGCTTTGTAGTTGATAATAAAAATGAAAAAATGTTATTTTTAAAAAATAATTGGTTAAAAATTAAGGTGAATCTTACTGTCCGTAGTGTCTTGCAGTCCGTAAAATACGGTAATTGAAGTACAGCTACTCACGGGGATCCAGTGTGTACTGTAGTTATCGTATGGCAGCGAAACTTGATACACATGGTGATGCGTCAATGCGGAACCGATTTATGCTGGGAAATAATCAGTTACAATTTTGGCCGCAGGTGCAAATCGTAAGAACATTCTGCTACTCACTTCACTGCGGTTTGGAACGTATGTATGGAAGCTGTTTCTGGAAACACTAAATAAAAGCAAGTGATCGGTGAGAAGTGGGTTCCGATGTCCACGTTTCCGCTAGCCCACAGTGCTATTTCTGGAACCACTAGTCACATGTGTCGGGTGTGACTGAGCCTACGAGAGGAGCTGCGAGGCGTGGTATACCACTTTAGCGTCGCCCGCAACGGGAACACGCGTCCATTAGCAAC
Organism: Schistocerca gregaria; assembly: GCF_023897955.1. Taxonomy (NCBI): domain Eukaryota; kingdom Metazoa; phylum Arthropoda; class Insecta; order Orthoptera; family Acrididae; genus Schistocerca; species Schistocerca gregaria. The sequence continues at coordinate 792,867,292 of NC_064921.1, forward strand.
ATTTTGTGCGTGCGGGTGCACTCTCCCTGCGGATGACGCAGACGGATGCCACCTGTGCGTGCATGTGTGTGTGTGTGTGTGTGTGTGTGTGTGTGTGTGCGTGGCCGGCCGCCGTCCGTTAGCGGAATCCGGAAACACGGTGGACCGACCGGTCTGCGCGCTGGACGCAACACGCACGCAGGTCAACCTATCTGCTCCCTGCGCTGAGAAGACGCGCTCCTACCGCCGGCGCCTGGCGAAGCGCAGTCAGGGATCGGTATGGCGTTTTACTGCGACGAGCGTGGAGGATGGTTTCAACACCACAATGCTTCAGTAGGACTGCTGATGATGGATGCGCTCTACCTATTCATGTCTTCCTCCGAGCAGAGAACCCATTTACGCAGCCACTCAAACTAAGACCTACAGTGTCACGAGTGAAGTTCATCGTAGTATAACCTGATATTTTTTCGCACTCTTGCGCAGACATGAAGGTCATTTTCATTATAAAAATTAATCTATCATCTCCTGAAACTATTCGGAATTGTACGCCTTACTTTTCTTTTTGTAATCCCACGCTCTCCCAGCCAAACTATCCTACTTATCTGAGGTTGCCATTTAGAGGTACTTCTGTGGACTGTTCTTCTTTCTGGCTCATCAGTCTTCAGACTCGTTTCATGCGGCAGACGACTTCTTCGTCTCATAGTAGCACTTACACCCAACATCATCAGTTACTTGTTGGTGTATTCCAGTCTGTCTGCCTTCCTCTAGTCTTTTACCATCTGCAACTCCGTATAGTACCATGGAAGTTATTCTCTCATGTTTCAACACTACATCTATACAACTCCGTCAAGTGCCACAGAAGTTATTCTCTCATGTCTTAACACTACATCTATGTTCCGCAAACCACATTACGCTGTGTGGCTGGGGGTACTCCGTGTACCTGTATCACATTTCCCTATTCCTGTTCCAGTAGTGTATGGTTCGCGGGAAAAACGATTGCTGGCAAGCCCCCGTGTGAACTCAAATCTCTCTGATTTTACATTCATGCTCTTTTCGTGACATACACTTAGGAGGACTATTCCAGAAACGCACACTTTCCGCAGCTCAACAGTAAACCACACCTTGATGAAAATAGCCTCTCTTGCAGCGTCTGCCTCTCAAGTTGGCTGAGTATCTTTGTGACGCTCTCGCACTCACTAAATCAATCTATAACGAAATGTGCTGCTCTTCTTCGGATCTTCTCTATTTCTTCTATCAGTGCCCTCTGGTAAGGGCGGAGACTTACGAACAGTACTGGTCGAATGAAGGTTTTGTAGGGTACCTCTTTGTCGATGGACTGCGTTTCCTGACAATCGTCCAATGAATCTGTCTGGCACCTGCCTTAACTGCGATTCGTTTTATGTGCTCATTCCACTTCACATACCTACGTGCACTTTCTCCTAGTTATTTTTTGGATGTGAGTACATCCAGTGATTTCTGTGCAATTGAGTAATCATAAGATAACGGATCTTTGTGTCTCATCATCCTGTCCGTTCCTCTAGTCGCTGTTTTCCACAAACTCTTGTCGTTGCCGATTTCCTATCTTGTCAGTCTACTTAATTTTTACCGTCCTTTTCTGACACCGTATCTCTAATGCTTCGATTCTCTTCTTTCTCGGTTTCCCCCCACAGTCCATGATTCACTACCATACGATGCTGACTTCCAGACGTACTTTTTCGTAAATTGCTTCCTTCAATTGAAAGCCATGTTTGATGCTCGCGGCCTTCCTTTACCGAGATACACCCTCTTTGCATACCCTGGTTTCCTTCTTATTCACTTCGCCTAGTCCCGTCATTCGTTATTTTGTTCAAGGGCAGTGGAAGTCCATCACTTCCTCTACCACATGGTTCCCAATACTAATGTTCTCCGCCGCGATAGCTGAGTGGTCAGTGCGCCGGGCTGTCATGTCAAGGGTTCGATTCCCGGCTTGGTCGGAGATTTTTCTCCGCTCAGGGACTGGGTGTTGTGTTGTCCTAATCATCATCATCTCATCCCCATCGACACGCAAGTCGTCGAAGTGGTGTCAACTCAAAAGATTTGCACCAGGCGACTGGTCAACCCGCCGAGAGGCCCTAGACACACGACATTTCCAATACTTATGTTAAGCATATTGCTAACATTGTTTCTGCTATTCGTCATTACTTCCATCTTTATTGGTTTACACTCGGTCCATATTCTCTGTTCTTTGTGTTCAACCTTCCCTGTAATTCGAACTTATGTTTACTAAAGATAGCAATGCCATCAGCGAAACTTATCATATCCTCGCATTCTGAATTCAAATACCAGTCGTGAAATTTTCCTCCATTCCCGGTATTGCTTTTTGCATGTGCATGTCGAACGGAGAAGGAAAAAATTACTTTCCCGTATAACACGGTTTTTAATAAAAGCACTTGAAATTTCTCTCTTCGTCTCCCATTCTAATGTCCCCCCGTTGATTCTTGTGCATGTTACATTTCTCCCTTTTTTTCCCTGTAGCTTATCCTATTTTTATGAGACATTCAAAATTTATGCACTACTTTACACTGCCCTGCATTCCTTCTAGGTTCACAAATATTATCAAGGTGTCTTGATTATTCTTAATTCTTGCTTAAGTTTTTCAAGCATAAAATCGGAAATGCCTCTCTGGCGTCGTTGTCTTTCCGAAAGCCAAACTGATTCTCAGCTTGCTGATCCTCAGTTTCCCATTTTATGTGCAATCCCAATGGTAGTGAGCACAGATAGATGCGAAAATTATCGTGTAATCAGCGTAACACCTTATGTGTCCAAGAAGCTGACAAAAATTGTCTGAATGACATTCTTCCGGATGTCACACTTTATCTCCAGTCTCATAGGTTCCACATAATGACTTGCATAGTATACTGGTTGCAACTTCTCCATATTGTTTTGGGAATTTCGAAGGAACATTATCTGCCTCTAGTGCCTCATTTTATCAAAAGTCTCTTAAAATTTTTTCAAACTCTTATGAATTCTTATGTATTCCAAACAGACATCCGTTTCTTGTTTTACTTTGGGGTAGAATCTATTCAGGAGCGGATAGAGCTTTAGATGGAGGCCACTACCGAGGACAGGCTGACATTCAATTTGTGCCGCTACGCATGTTATGTCAGTATATTCATTTGAAATGTTATTACGGTTGTAACACTGATTTCAGCCATTTAAAAGTTTCAGCCAGTGTCATTGTCATCGTACTGCTTTTGGCCTGAAGTGGAAAACAAACATTACGCAAACCACAGTGTGAGGATAGCCTATTAATTGAAAATAATGTAGAGCCAAAATCAGGAAAGGAGTAAAACAAGGAAGCTTATCACTCTCTTCTTTGTTTAACCTTTCGTCGAAAAAGGTTTGAGAATCTCCAAAAGTAATTTTCTGGAATTAAAGTGAACGAAACTCCCAGTATTGGAATTTGCGGATGATATTGTCTTAACACCTGAGAGTGAAAAACATATACCAAATATACTTCCTAAAATATCAACAAATATAAAAAAGACTTAAAATCTACAGCCAAAAAGCAAAATTTATCAAGTAAGCAGATAAAAATGTGGGCATCTCACAGCCATATTGATAGAAATAAAATCAAGTATGTTGTTCAGTTTCGCTACTTTGGCATCTCAATAAGAAAATACAACGGACGCAGCATGGAAATCAGCTAAACGCACTTTAAATGAATGAATACAACACGTTCAGAATGAAAAAATCAAAGAATTTATCAAGACGTCCACCTGGCATGCGCTACTATATTTCTGTGACAGCTGGACACTCCTGGAGTGGGGCAGAAAGCCCTGAGACGTGGCTCTGAAGGCCACTGAGAACCAGCTGGGAAGAAAAGGAAACCGATGCAAACGTTCTGAAAGAGACCAGCGAGCTGATAAACCTGATAGCAACTCTCTAAATGATGAAGATGATATCTATTCTGACGTAATAAGATATTAACAGGCGTACTGTAAGAAAAAGTATTGGAGAAGAACAGCTCGATGAGGCCAAGAAACAAAACGGTCGAAGATTTACTGGAAATCATACAGAAATGAAGAGGAGCAGAAAGTAGGGTGAATGGTTGCACCAAGGCAGAGCCTTTAGAAGTAATGATTATGATGATGAGGATGATGATGATGTGTAAAGTTCTTTTTCTGTTCAGTTATAAATTGGTGGAATGAGAAAGAAAATATATTGAAGGCCGGGAGGAATTCTGTGGATCTAAACGTTTAGATGAAACATCGAATATAGAGGTCAAAAAGATAAGTATATCCCCGAAATTCGAGGAGTTGCCGATCCTCATATTTATATTCCACGTGCGGAAAGCAACCTGGAGAGCCACACCCATGCCGACTGTAGTGTGGGTGGAGTCACACATGAGTAGCGAGTGAGGCGTGCGGTTTCGATCCGCGTGTGCCGAATTCACCTACCTCGCAGCCAAGCGCGTTGCGGTCGCCTAGAACTTACCAAGGACGTGAAGAAACGACTATTTATAACGTCCAAAATCCTACTCATTCCCTTCGTGTCGCCCGATTTAACTCGAACGTCACTGCATTAAGTCTTGCATTTGGGAGTGTGGCCGTTCAAACCCGCATCTGACCATCCAGGTTTAACTTTTCTTAACATCCCGAAATCGCTTAAGGCAAATACCAAGACGAATCCTTTAAGAAAGGACACGGCCGACTTCTTTTCTTATCCTTCTCCCAGTCTCACCCTTCTCCCATTCCGAGCTGCCGGCCGGTGTGGCCGAGCGGTTCTAGGCGCTACAGTCTGGAACTGCGCGAGCGCTCCGGTCGCAGGTTCGAATCCTGCCTCGGACATGGATGTGTGTGATGTCCTTAGGTTAGGTGGGATTAAGTAGTTCTAAGTTCTAGGGGACTGATGACCTCAGATGTTAAGTCCCATAGTGGTCAGAGCCATTTGAGCCAGTCCGAGCTAGAGACACTGGCGTCGATGGGACGGAAACCCACAGCTTCCTTTCTTCCATTTCATTACCTTTGGTTTTCTTGTAAGACACCAACTCTTCCTTTCACCCGATCTCCCAACTCGTCTGCCGTTTCTGTAACAATTATTCTCCCTGGACGTTAAGACCCCTCTCCAAGTTTCTATTTCGTTTCCTTCACCGTTTGCCCAGTGCACAGATTAAATGACGTCGGGGGTTGGCAAACTTGTTTCTCTCAGTTACTGGCTCTTTTTCATCTTCCAGTCTTATAACTGCATTGTGATTTCTGTACACGCCATAGACAGAGTTGTGCTCCCCATATTTCATTCCTGATAATTTCATAATTCCAAAGAGTGCATGCGGCGTTGATCCGTCAAGTGAAGACAACACAAGGAGCTGCCTTCGCGTTGTCCAAGTCCACGACTACAGAAAATGGTCTCGAAGCCTGATATGGTAGCCACAAAGAGCGAAAAACGTTCCCAGCGAATAGTGAACGTTAACTTGATGATCGTCGTCTATATTTTAAACAAGGGCAAATCTGTAGGAGGGAAAAGTGTATATAACAGGAAATTTCTCGCGAAATTTCATTTTCAGCAAGGCAAGGATTACTTCCACTAGCAAGCTTTTGCACAAAAGTTACGACTCTGCCTCTGTGACAGAAGATTACTGCTCAAGCATCCTAATATTCCACGACAGTTAATGCGATTATAAAGTTATCTAAAATTGGGTATCGCTACCCCTAATCCTTATATTAAAGATATTTTAGTTACAGAAACTCCATGTATCTTTTCTGGCACTAGTTGGACTTTTTGTTTTGTGATTGATAGTAGTTGCGAGAACAAAAAAACTGGAACTTTTTTCCACGGTCATGGGTTATTGGCGTTAAAAACCATTAAAAAGTAGTTCTTTATATAACTCATGATTACCAAATCATGATTATCATTTCATACCATTCATACCATTTCAAGGCAAGATTCCTTGTAAAGAACACAGGAGAAACGCCAATGGCACGAAAATTGTGTTTCGTTCAGTTGTGGTCAGACGGTCCAAAAAATAAAAATTATCAATATACCGTAATGATTACCATTTTTCTGGAATTAGAGAACTAGTACACCATGATACTGAAATACGGATCGACTCGCGAATGATGCTTAAAATCAAAATCTCGACAATACTTTACGTTATTCCTTGCCGCAAGTAGACTTGTCAGAACAGTCAAGATATCCAAATGGGTAGGGATTTTCACTGTTGGGTGCTTGGAGTTCTTGTCTGTTCGAGTAGAGCAGATCCACTGTCTCAGCAAAGTGTTTTGCCTCCATGTGAAGCAAGACGAACATTAGTCAGGCCCCAGAACGTCAACTCAGACAGTTCGCAGTAAGCTACCTGAAACTGCCCTATAAAGACGTAGGATACTGACTAGTGTTCCCCGAACAGCATCACTTCGAAGTGACTGCATACATGAGCAGATGATTCATACGGTGCGATCAGCCTAAGTGTTGTAGCTGGCACAAAGTTGCCCCCCCCCCCCCCCACCCACATTCAGTAGTATCTTAAATTCACAACTGTCGTGGATACACTTATCATTTTTGTAGTTCTTTCCTGTGCGGTGAAGGCCCCCTGCTTCAAACAAATGGTTTCAGTGACAAACTGAAACTTTTAGGTAGTGTTTGTTTATTATTTTCCTGCATAAAACAAAAACACATCGCTCCATTTCAATATGACCGTCTTCAGTGGTATAATACCTTCTACAATCGATGGCGAACACATACTCCCATCTGCAGCTGTCATGCCAAACCAACACTTGTTCCTCCTGTACGTCTCATAGTAACTGCCGTAACTCAGTGGAAAACTTGCCAGAACTGCTCCCCTCGCCCCCTCCTTTCAGTCCAGATTTTGCTGTGATGGCTCGTGACGTCATTCTTACGGCGCCAGTAGAGCCCGACATCAGAATCAAATTTTCAGTGGTAGATTTTCAAATTAAGTATGATTTCAGTATGATTATATGGATCAACCTAGAACACAGAGACCCTGCTACACTACCAGTTCCGTTCGCATGGAGATAATGTATTGACTGAAACGGGTTGACATAGGCATGAAGGGATACAGAAATAAAAAGACGAAAATCACCACAAAATTAAATTAAACGGGTTGTAGTTGATTTATGTACAAAAAGATTGCATTTGTTCATAGATTAATATATTCGAACAGAATTTTGTCAAGATAAAGTATTTCGGAAGGTGTGAAAGGATTTTATCGATGTGTTACTTAATCAAAATTAATAGAAAAGTCGTTAAAGAAAGTATCGAAAAGTAAGATGAGCTTGAGAAATGTTCTCATGTCAGGCTTTATGGAGTTAATTCACGGAAGCTACTGTGTCTGCCACCCACACTCCCCCGCCACACACACACAACACGATTGCGTTATTTGGAAAAGACTTACAGTAAATTTTTATAATGTTAAGTATAATTTCAAAAAGAGGAAAAAAAGAAAACTTGAATTACACGAGGAAATATGATAAAGTAACTATAAGCAAAAAGACTGATGTAAAAAGAAATGGAAAAATTCAAGCAATGTTACTTTGTTGCTAAAATTATCCTTTACCTCATCAGAACCAACATTTACTACACCAAAATTTATAATATGACGAACAAAGAGCCTACCGTTCGATGCAGACGATTACGTATGGGATGGAGTGTTGGCAATCAATCTTTGATTTAAAGAAATGAGCGAAGCATTCAAGAGAAGTTGAGCACACGCGTTGCACAGAAACGCAGCCTGTTTTGTTTTCTTCCGTGTCATAGTTTTTATTTTGTATTTTCTTTCTGTAGAAACTCATAGTTAGTTTGCACGTGAAGAGAACGAAGGGGATGAAACAAGCATATGGATGTCTACGTTATCCGGAGCAATTCCTTCGACGTTTCGAAAGCGCAGGGAAAACATTGTCGATGTTTTTGTTCCGGCGTATAGTTCTGTAATTTGCGAATAAAAAGTGGTACAAACGAAGGGACAGTGGTGAAAAATATTTCGTGAACTCATCAGTAATATGGTGGATCCATGCCACGCAAGGGCGAAACTGGGTTAACAATTCACGGTGACGACGTGAAATTCGTCGAAATTTGACACTTTCTGTTTTCTACTCCATAATGTACTTGGGACTTTTCTGAACATTTTGGTATATAATACAATAAAATCAAACATTTGTGGGACCTTCAAATAATATTTTGAATGTTGACGTGAGACTGTCAAATTTCGCGGCTACGCATATACTGCCATAGTTGAACAATATATTTTGGGAACTACACAGTCTAGAAGGTTGTGAATTGCTTTCTTTTGTGCCTACTGCTATGTCTCAGAAATTTACATTACGAATAAACAAATCAGTCCTTTTTTCTGATACTAATTTTCGTTGAAAGTAGTGTGATTACCGGCTATTTTTGTAGTAAGCTAACTTCTACTGCTTTTGATACGTAAATAAAATGACTAAGCGTAAAAGTAACTTCAAGAACAGCAAATTTGCTGGTAACAGATATGTGAGACCTGTATTTTCTTCTGAAGTACTTGTAAACATCGATGAAAAGCCATGTCATGCTTTGTGTCCACCACCAACAAACATTGGTGTAAATACAGGCAAGCTGAATTTTCTGGCACCCTGCATGAATTTAGACACAAACTTTCTCTTCCTTTGGCAGTAATGGAGGCAATCAAACCTATTTACAGAAATTTTGCAAATCCTGAGCTACTAAAAAAGTGTTTACATGGAAAGACCCAGAATGTGAACAATGTTGTGAGGTGCCGTGTGCATGAAAATGTATTTGTTGGCCTTACGACTCTAAAGTTAGCAGTGTCTGATGCTGTAATAACTTTTAATGGTAAGAACTATGAAAGACTTAAGGTTCTGGGGAAGTTAGGGGTAAGATTTTGACAGAACACAGCTAACGGACTGCGGAAACTGGATGAGCTTCGTGTACGTGAAGCAGAGTTAACTGCTCAGCAAATGACAAAGACACCAAGAAAGAAAAGGAGGAGGCAAGCACTGGGCTGTTGTGACACTGAAGGAGACACAGACTATGGGCCAGAGCGATTCTAGTGCATAAAAGCCGCAGAAATGTAAGTCTGTTTCAGAATTTGTAATAAAAAAAGTTTTAAACCTTAATATCTCTGAACTACATTTTATGCAATAAATGACCCGTTTTCTGAAAACGTACTGATGGTAGAGACATGAAATTTTCACAGCATGCCAAGTGTGAGATTCAACACATATGGAACTAGAATAATCAAAATATATTGAGTTTTTTTGTTTTTATATTCATTTATTTGCAAAAGTATGTCAAAAAATTAAGTGTTCGAAAGAAAAGGATAACATGCCCCACAACACAAATTTTGTAATAATTCTAGTTCAGGATGTCTAGAAAGGTGCATTCAATAATTATGGAAAATTGTAAGTTGGTGTCTTAAAAAGTTTCCAAGATAATGGGTCACAAAATTGGATAATTTAACATTGGTGGCAGACGACATACAATGCCCCCTTAATAAGAGCTAGAAATCGTGGTTGCATCTCCGTTCTCGAGCTGATACAGTGGTTCAAAAACTGTCCTTTCCTGTTGTGAACATTGCAGGAATATACACTGAGGTGACAAAAGTCATGGAATACCATCTAATATCATTTCGGGCCTCCTTTTGCCCGTCATAGGATAGCAACTGTACGTGGCATGAACTCAACAAGTCGTTGGCAGTCCCCTGCAGAAATAGAAATATTGAGCCATGCTGCCTCTATAGCCGTCCGTAATTGAGAAAATGTTGCCGGTAAGGATTCTGTACACAAACTGACCTCTCGATTATGTCCCATAAATGTTCGGTGGGATTCATGTCGTGCGATCTGCGTGGCCTAACCATTTGCTCGAAATGTCCAGCATCTCCTTGAAGTCAATTGTGAACAATTGTGGTCGGGTGAGATGGTGCATTGTCATCTGTAAAAATTCCATCTTTATTTGGGAACATTAAGTCGATGAATGGCAGAAAATGATCTCCAAGTAGCCGAACATAACGAGTTCCAGTTAATGGTCGGTTCAAAACACAGACAACACCATAATGGAGCCACCACCAGCTTGCACAGTGCCTCGTTGAGAACTCGGGTTCTTGGCTGCGTGGGGTCTGCGCTACACTCGAACCCTACTGTTAGCTTGTACCAACTGCATTCGAGGTTCACCTGACCAGTCGTCTAGGATCCGAGCAATACGATCATGAGCCCAGGAGAAGCATTGCAGGCGATGTCGTGCTGTTAGCAACGGCACTCGCGTCGGCAGTCTGCTGCCGTAATCCATTAACGTCAAATTTCGCCGCATTGTCCTAACGGATGCGTTCGTCGTACGTTCCTCACTGACTTCTGCCGTTTTTAAGTAGTGTTGCTTGTCTGTTAGCACTGACAATTCTATGCAAAAGGCGTTGCTCTCCATCCTTAAACGAAGGACGTCAGCCACTGCGTTGTCCTTGGTGAGAGCAGATGTCTGAAGTTTGGTATTCTCGGCATGCTCTAGACACTGTCGATCTTGGAATATTGAATTCCCTAACGATTTACAATATGGAATGTCCCATGCGCCTAGCTCCAGCTGTCACTCTGCGTTCAGAGCCTGTTGATTCCACTCGTGCGGCCGTAATAACGTCGGAAGTCATTTCACGTGAATGATCTGAGTACAAATGACAGCTCCGCGAATGCACTGCTGTTTTACACCTTCTGTACGCGATACTAGAGCCATTTTATGTCTACATGTCGCTAACCTATGACTTTTGTTTCCTCGGGTATTATGTAACACGTATATCAGTGCATCTAAGTGTATTACTACTATGTACTCCCACATGTATCAGGTCTGTCGTTTACATAATGTATGATATCCCGTCTGATTTTCTAATTGCGTGGATTAATGTAGAATACTTGTCCGTAATTTACCTTTTGTGGGAACAAAGTACGTGGTGCAAATGGAGAAGCCAGTATGTCTTGGCAGCTCTGTCGCACGTTTGAATGAAACTCGTTCCAAGAATTATTTTTGTAATTTTGAGGTAAAAAATAGAGCATTATATGTAGCTGAAAATTTTAACGACCAGCAGTTCTGTATCGAAATATATTTTTTTAAATCTTTTATTACAACAAAAAAAAAAAGACAAAGACGCGTGAAACATCTCTTGCGGGCGTCGTTTGGTGGTGATTGTGTGCTCAGCCGCCACTTTGTCATGCTTGGCCTCCCAGGTCCCCAGACCTCAGTGCGTGCGATTATTGGCTTTGGGGTTTCCTGAAGTCGCAAGTGAATCGTGATCGACCGGCATCTCTAGGGATGCTGAAAGACAACATCCGACGCCAATGCCTCACCATAACTCCGGACATGCTTTACAGTGCTGTTCACAACATTATTCCTGGACTACAGCTATTGTTGAGGAATGATGGTGGACATTTTCAGCATATGCTGTAAAGAACATCGTCTTTGCTTTGCCTTACTTTGCTATGCTAATCATTGCTATTCTGATCAGAGGAAGTGCCATCTGTCGGACATATTTTGAACTTTCGTATTTTTTTGGTTCTAATAAAACCCCATGTCATTCCAAGCATGTGTGCCAATTTGTACCTCTCTATCTACATTACTCCGTGATTTATTCAGTTTTCAAATTTATACTGACTTTTTGATCACCCGGTATATTGGATTGCAAATATAGTCATGCACGAATAAATAGTCGAACGCACCCACAAGAAGCAACTGGCAGCAGCGGTTGTTGAAATAAAATTTCTTCTTATCAGTTTCATTACACCTTGGCAAACACAGCGAGTACATAATTATCACACGAGGAAAAAATTACTTATGCGAATTTCGTGCTACCTTCTGACATTCATTCGCCTTTTTTAGAACTCTCAAGTTTTTAAGTTGCTTCAGCTTCGCTGCCTTTTCGGTACAAAACAATTTTTCATTTATCCCAAAGAGCTTTGCGGTGAGTACCGTAATCAGTTTGTTTTTGTCCCCCGCTATTACAGTGGGCGTCGTTAATGGCTCTGTTCATCATGTGATGCGTTTAGCGGTAAAGAGGCAGGCTGAAGCAACGGGCCAAACAGGTTGTGGCGCCCGGTCCGCGGTACGGGTCGCGGCGCCTTGTTGCTCCTGTAACGTGGAACGTATTGTCAGGGCGCAAGATGTTCGCTCAGATACCCACCGGCTGCGCGGAGCGTCACGATGAGCCGGTGTCTGCCAACCGGTTTTTAAATCTCGCCTGCTGCTCACCACTTAAAATACTTCACGAGCCACACTTCCAGACACCCCACCGTAGGCGCTCCCTGAAAGTCTCTTTTAGGTTAAATCATCCTTTGTTAACAAAGCATATCGTGTAACTATGCGTTTATTACTTTTTCAAAATGCAACGGGTCTTACGTTATTATTCTTTTTTTACCTATCATGGAGTATACCAACGAGAAAACAGAGCTATAAGCCCCAATTCCACTGGCAGTATGATTCATTTATGTGTAACTATTTAAAGCCGTACTTGACTGTTGATCGACCATGACTGTTACAGAAATATGGAACAGGTTTACAAATACTATTACAACTCACAAAATTTATCGTTTACTTCAATTATTTAATTAGCAACATGTTTCGAGCTTAGACTTCATCATCAGGCTACAGTATCTGTGCAAAAAACATTTAACACGAGTGCACGTAGATCTTAAAGTTTCTTTGCATAGCCTTGGTATGAGCTATGGTCATGTTGTGGAGGAAGAGGATAACCTAAAATAAAACGTGTTATTTAATATCTATGTCCACATGTGTTAAGTGTCTTATGTATGCCACTGCAGCCTGATGATGAGGTCTAGCCTCGAAACATATTGACAATTAAATAATTTAAGTAGAGGACAAATCTTATGACTCATAGCGGTATTTGTAAAACCTTTTCACATGTGAACTACTTTTGCGCTGAAACTCAAAATAAACTTAACGAAAGCTTCCATAAGAATTCGTGTATTATGTAATACAAGTAGAAGAATTCCGACGATACAACAGAAACATTGACATTTTTAAACTTACTGGCAGATTAAAACAGTGTGCCGGACCGAAACTGGAACTCGGGACCTTTGCCTTTCGCGGGCAAGTGCTGTACCATCTGACCTACCCAAGCAAGACTCACGACCCCTCCTCACAGCTTTTCTACTTACTGGTAGAGCACTTGCCCGCTAAAGGCAAAGGTCCCGAGATCGAGTCTCGGTCCGGCACACAGTTTTAATCTTCCAGGAAGCTTCGTATCAGCGCACACTCCGCTGCAGAGCAAAAATTTCATTCTGGAAACATTGACATTTTTACATTCCATTGAAACAAAAACATTACTGTGAAATAATACTGTCACAACATATTCACAGTCAATGTAATTTAGGTCCTTTGGCCATTTCGAGCCAGTTATTTCCAAGGATTTACGTGCTTTCAAAGTATGGAGCTATCAACGATTATCTCCTCTTGGCACATATAAATAAACGAGGTTTGTACCATAGAAATGACCGAACAGGAGCTTAGATGGTACATACATATACAGCACGTTTCTCTATGTCGAGCATGAAGATATCAGTGGAGTGCTTTCGCCTATGTCCATTTTTACGTACAATGTTTCGATGACTGACCCAGTTGTCTTCTTCAGATGCTGCGAGCTGTGTTGTTACACATACTCGCTGCCTGGTTTCCAGTTAGGTTGTGGCCTGTTCTTGGTGATTCAGAGATCCATCCGTTTTTTCTTAACTAACAATAACATTTTCAAGTTCAGCTTGCATTTTTGACGTTATGTAGAGAGAGAGCTGAACGTGGTTTATGTATACAGATATTGTGAATGACAAAGTTCCTTTGCTTAGTCATTATTATTAACGATAATCGAGTCGTAGATGTACGACGGTGAGTCAGTAAGGCGAACGCCAGAATACGACATATCGTTTTAAGTTTCGCACCTATAATAAGTGGCAGCACACGTCGCGTGGAAGGTGGGCGACATACAGTATGCCGTGGCCAATGGTTAATGATCTGCAGTCAGAGCAAGATGCTAGATGTGCTATGAGAGTGTTCCCGACTAGAACAACGGGACTTTTATGAGCCACGTGATGTCTGCAGCGCGTGCACAGCGAAATCCGTCCCTTATACGGTTAGAAATGTACCGCATGGGATAGTTTTGTTCAGTTGGGTAGAGGAATTCAGTAAACGACAAAAAACAAAATCACAAACAAGGAGCTTCTTGGCCGGCCTGGTTATCCAATGATAGCACGTTGTTTTCCCGTCTAGGGGTATTTCGCTAACTCCAGGACACATCGGTCTTGTGGGTTGCAGCAGGTTGAGGAGCCAAATAAACTTACTATATTCTGAGAGGTCACTCGTTAGATGCGAACACTGCGACAAGAATTCTATGCTGCAGGCTTTTAACGCTTAGTCGAGCGATGGGGTAAGTGTTTAAGTTTACAAGTCGTACACGGGGCTCTGTCTCTATCCCAGTCTGTGACTTATTTATTGACTCATCTTCGTAATAAAGCTTGTTTCATATCAACTGATGGTGATACAAGAAGAGTTGGTCATTCAGGTTTTTGAGTCGTAGTCATGTTAATGTGGCTGGACCGTGTATTTTGAGTTGAGCGTCATCCACCACGGATAGTAATAAAGATTCAATTACAATTTAGTAAAAACCTGGTGTTAATCCTCCTCAATGGGACGCATTCACCCCCCCCCCCCCTAACGACAGATGGCTTGGCAAGAAACATTGGTTGCGGAAGTCTGTAGTTTGGCGTTCACAAAAGTTCCTCCTCGAAAATCACGCCGTCGTCATTCTGTTAACTGCCTAACCAAACAGTAGTTTCTTTACATGAATAAAACTGGGTTCTACGTCAGGACAATACGGGGATGAGGGTGGGCTGAGGCACAATGTGACAGCCCAAAGAAGCAAAAAATGGTTCAAATGGCTCTGAGCACTATGGGACTTAACATTGGAGGTCATCAGTGCCCTAGAACTTAGAACTACTTAAACCTAACTAACGTAAGGACATCACACACATCCATGCCTGAGGCAGGATTCGAACCTGCGACCGTATCAGTCGCGCAGCTCCGGACTGAAGCGCCTAGAACAACTCGGCCACCGCGGCCGGCCCAACGAATCAGTACGTGTGACTGTGTCCTATGCAGAATCAGTGGGGACGCTGGCGTGGAACGGGAACAGTGCTTTGGACAGCTTCCTGACATGAGCAGATTTAGGTAGTGCGCTCGAATGACGGTTTCCCTCTTATGCCTATAATGTGTCAGCACAACACCATGGAAGCCCCAATTCTGCAACATCTTGAGTGTTGATGTTGGATCTTTGCCCTTTTCGCTACTGGTGAGTCCACATGTTTCCGCTGCTTGCTTTGCGCCTTTGTCTCCCGGCATAGCTGACGGTGATTAGGGCGGCTAAACAAGCCATTTGGATTATCCTGACACAGCTGTGACATTTCTACTTCTACCTCTCTCGGCGGGCTTTTTGAATGGCTGTGAGCAGCCACAAAACCTAGCGAGAGGGGACCTGTATGGTGTTCAAAATGTCGTGCAAGATGATGAAAACTGACCTGTGAGTGATTTTCACTTTCTCGACTAGCGCTTCGAGCAGTAGGGCCTTTCCTTGTCGTTGCGAGTCCGGGTTCTCGACAGAGAGATGGCCGGACACTTCTGTACTTCATTGGAGCCGTCTGTGCCGCCCACCCCCGCCCCACGTGATGCGCTGTCGGCGTGCCCTTTGTTTTGGCTCGCCAGCTGCGCCCATCCACACGCGGCCGGTCGCGAGGTGTGTCCCCGAGTCCCGCCGTGTCGGCCTCGCCGGCGGCGAGCAGCCGATCCTTGACCCATTTCCGGCGAGGCGGTCCTTATTTAGCCAGAGAGTTGGCCGCAGCCACTGACTCAGCGCAGCGCCTGCCTGCCTGCCTGCCTTTACGAGCGCATTTCTCCCTTATCGCGAGTACGCACCGGCACGCCGGGCCTCCGCTGCCGCGAGGCGAGCGAGGCGTGCGATGACGGACGGCCTCTCAACCGAACGCTGGGCGCTGCCGCCCAGATCACGGCGGCGTGACGAGGCAGGCTGAGTGTTATCCAACACTGTCTGTGTGCGGCAGCCAGCGCGCTTATCTCAGAATAAACTAAACACATGTAGTCCAGAGAGAATTACAAGCCCAGCGCGGCCAGTGTCTACAACAGAACCGGCCACCTTGTCATGCGATATACGAGGCTTGCCGAGAAAGTAAGGCACCGCATTTTGTTTTCAACAATTCTTTATTGAACTTAATGAGTATTACACACACGAAAGAATAGTATTTTATCTACACACCCAATTTTTGCACGTTATCTCCATCCAGTTCTATGGCCTTCCTCCAGCGCGAAACAAGGGCGTGTATGCCATGCCGGTTCCAATCCCTGTCCTGGTGGGGGAGTCAGAGCTTCACTGTCTGAATCACCTCCTCATCGTCCTCAAAATGTCTTCCCCGAATGGCATCCTATAGTGGCCCAAACAAGTGAAAGTCCGAGGGGGCTAGGTCAGGTGTCTCGGGTGTGATATTCTCCCAGACCGCTGCAAATCGTAGAGCTCCGCCGAACCGCTTTCTGATGACCTCACCTTCCGTGCTCAGTTACTAACTGTTCTTCTGTCGACAGCAGATGGTCCATAGATTTTACAAAAGCGTTTATGAATATTCCCCACAGTTTCTTTCTCTGCAGTGAGAAATTCACGTTGCTTGAACACACACAGTAGGCATTTTGAAACTGTCCTGCACCTATGCTATCTCTAGGAAGTGACGGAAACTTGGCGCGTTCACTCAGGAGACTTCAAATAATACATACGTAACGTTTTGACACATGTGAAAATTACCGAACTATCAGTTTAATAAGTCACGGATGAAAATACTAACGCGAATTCTTTACAGACGAATGGAAAAACTGGTAGAAGCCGACCTCGGGGAAGATCAGTTTGGATTCCGTAGAAATATTGAAACACGTGTGGCAATACTGACTCTACGACTTATCCTTAGAAGCTACATTAAGGAAAGGCAAACCTACGTTTCTAGCATTTGTAGACTTAGAGAAAGCTTTTGACAATGTTGACTGGAATACTCTCTTTCAAATTCTGAAGGTTGCAGGGGTAAAATATAGGGAGCGAAAGGCTATTTAAAATTTGTACAGAAACCAGATGGCAGTAATAAAACTCGAGGGGCATGAAAAGGAAGCAGTGGTTGGGAAGGGAGTGAGACAGGGTTGTAGCCTCTCCTCGATGTTATTCACTCTGTATATTGAGCGAGCAGTGAAGGAAACAAAAGAAAAATCGGAGTACGTATTAAAATCCATGGGGAAGAAATAAAAACTTTGAGGTTCGCCGATGACATTGTAATTCTCTCCTACACAGCAAAGGACTTGGAAGAACAGTTGAACGGAATAGATACTGTCCTGAAAGGAGGATATAAGATGAACATCAACAAAAGCAAAACGAGGATAATGGAATGTAGTCGAATTAAGTCGAGTGATGCTGAGGGAATTAGATTAGGAAATGAGATGCTTAAAGTATTAAAGGAGTTTTGCTATTTGGGGAGAAAAATAACTGATAATGGTCGAAGTAGAGAGGATATAAAATGTAGACTGGCAGTGGCAAGGAATGCGTTTCTGAAGAAGAGAAATTTGTTAACATCGAGTATAGATTAAAGTGTCAGGAAGTCGTTTTTGATAGTATTTGTGTGGAGTGTAGCCATCTATGGAAGTGAAACATGGACGATAACTAGTTTGGACAAGAAGAGAATAGAAGCTTTCGAAATGTGGTGCTACAGAAGAATGCTGAAGATTAGATGGGTAGATCATATAACTAATGAGGAGGTATTGAATAGGATTGAGGAGAAGAGAAGTTTGTGGCACAACTTGACTAGATGAAGGGATGTGTTGGTAGGACATGTTCTGAGGCATCAAGGAATCACCAATTTAGTATTGAAGGGCACCGTGGAGGGTAAATATCGTAGAGGGAGACCATGAGATGAATACACTAAACAGATACAGAACGGTGTAGGTTGCAGTAGGTACTGGGAGATGAAGAAGCTTGCACAGTATAGAGTAGCATGGAGAGCTGCATCAAACCAGTCTCAGGACTGAAGACCACAACAACAACAACGATTTTTCGCATTCGTAGCATTGTTCTCGGCTGTGAAAAAAAAAAAAAACAAACAAATATGCGGTGCATTACTTTCTGCTCAATCATCGTACCTCTGTTCAATTCGCCGCATTTTCATTACATCCATCGACCTGTTCCAAATTGATTGCTGCAAATTAAAACAGTTTTGTTCGTCATATCCTAAATTATATGTAACAAGTGTTGGTTCTCATCTAACATAACGCACACTGTGACTACTATACAAACTTATTTCACATTCATACTGATCTTCTTCCCCATATTCACTTTATAATCTTTCTCCGCGTACTCATGTTTTCACATTTATTTTCCCTTCCGTAAATTATCTCCAGGTTTACTAATATGCATTGAAAGTCAGAACCACCTGTTATTCTCAGTAACATAATATATCTCGTGGAGGATGGGTTTTCCAACAAATAATACTGCAGAATCTGATATGAGAACACTGTTCATCTTAATTTGTCCTGTTTCTTTTCAAAAGTCTTTTTAGCAAGTGACGTATTTCAGTCAAAGAAAGGGGTTAAAAATAACTTGTTCTGACGCCTCGATGTTTCAGTTACAATTAAGTAAACATCGATTAAAGAAATATCAATAACTTCTCCTGATACCTTACCTATACGAAATCCAATTACAGTTTTGTAACCTCATCCAATGGAATAGTTTCATTTTCATCACGACAACATTCAGTTACCTTAGACTTTGTCATTTTTCTAATAAATTTTGCTTTTGTATATTTTACCGTTTTCCACTCCTTCCAGCCCAGCTCAATTACTACATTATAAATACAATTTGCGTGCGACCAGGTCTGGCAATTTGTGATGGTTTCTCAATGTTATTTGGATGCAGTCAACTATCTGTATCATTAACTCATCAACATAGTTCAAATTCACACAGCACTGAGTCTGAATCATAAGACATGTCGTAATTCTAAAGCCATGGAATCACGGCAGTGGCCCTAAAACAACAGCAGCAGTCGCGGCTGAAGAGAGGCCGGTTTCGGCAGCAGAATTCGGTGTAGACTGCTTTTTGTGCTCAGACGACGGTTGCGTGTATAATTATAAAACGGCGCTGCGTTGTTTCTGCTTAGGGTGAATTTGGGATCACTGACCCTCTGAGGCAGCAATATATGAAAGTTGTTCAGCGCATCAATCTGTTGTCGTTTACGTTTACAACAGGAACAAACAAAGACTACTTGAAGTATTTGTTTTACATTGAATGGCTGGCAGATATGGAAGGTCAGGTTCGGCTGCCTAATTAGAATGGCGTTTCCTATCCTTCGCGCCCCCGCAGTTCAAAAGGGTTCAAATGGCTCTGCGCACTATGGCACTTAACTTCTGAGGTCATCAGTCCCCTAGGTCGTAGAACTACTTAAACCTAACTAACCTAAGGACATCACACACATCCATGCCCGAGGCAGGATTCGAACCTGCGACCGTAGCGGTCGCGCAGTTCCACACTGTAGCACCTAGAACCGCTCGGCCACCCCGGCTGGCCGCGCGCAGGCTATATCAGAGCTCTGTGCTCAAGCGTGTGTTAAGTGTGGCTGACTGTATTGACGTGTGTGTACTGTAGTGTTGTGTTCGTATTGCATAGATGATAGAAAGGAGAGGCAGTCTGTAGCCCGTGGTCTAGTGGCTAGCGTTGCTGCCTCTGGATCAGTGCGTCCCGGGTTCGATGCCGGCCGGGTTCTTAAAGTAGCAGAAGAGTTTTGCTGTTTGGGGAGCAAAATAACTGATGATGGTCGAAGTAGAGAGGATATAAAACGTAGACTGGCAATGGCAAGGAAAGCGTTTCTGAAGAAGAGAAAATTGTTAACATCGAGTGTAGATTTAAATGTCAGGAATTCGCTTCTGAAATTTTTTGTGTGGAGTATAGCCATGTTTGGAAGTGAAACATGGGCGATAAATAGTTTAGACAAGAAGAGAATAGAAGCTTTCGTAATATGGTGCTTCTGAAGAATGCTGAAGTTTAGATGGGTAGATCACATAACTAATCAGGAGGTACTGAATAGGATTGGGGAGAAGAAAAGTTAGTGGATCGGTTGGTAGGGCATATTCTGAGGCATCAAGTGATCACCAATTTAGTACTGGAGGGCAGCGTGGAAGGTAAAAATCGTAAGGGGAGATCAAGAGATGAATACACTAAGCAGATTGAGAAGGAAGTAGGTTGCAGTAGGTACTGGGAGATGAAGAAGCTTGCACAGGATAGAGTAGCATGGAGTGCTGCATCCAACCAGTGTCTGGACTGAAGACCACAATAACAACAACAGTTTCTCCTAGCATGTACATTGGAGACGTAGGTCGACTGTAGTCGGTTTTCATGTATGCTATTTTTCTCATGACAGCTGTCTCTGCTTGCTCTGTCCGCCGACTTCTGTGGGCTACGTGAGAATCTTGTCCTGCACGCAGTCAACCATTTCTTCACTCACTGCAGGCCAACCCACTGATTTCCCTCTGCAGAGGCATCCTGGAGCATCATTTCAGCACAACATATGCTTTCTTGGTGCCTGTCACCATCTTGCCTAACTGCTCACTGCTGCGCTCTTGTGGTAGATGTCTGAAGTGCAGCTGCAACAGTACACAGCTTTTTGAGTGTGTCTATATGAGTGCTGACATTGTGACTATATGTCGATTAATATGGCTAAGTGAATTACTGAAATTGCTTCAACCATTTCTAATAACCTCGTATTTTCGCCATGTTTATCTCTGGCGTATTGCTGGAAGACCAGAGGAGTACTTACATTCCAAGTAATTATTCTTTGCACTCGTTGCTTTCGAAACCTTTGAAATCGAAAAAGTTATTTTAAGTTTCAGTAGTCTGGGAGTGTCAACAGCAACTTCTTTGTTATTTACCTCTTTTCAGTTTATCTGTAAGTCTAAATCCGTTCTGCTAGTCAACGTTGATCCTAGTACACGGTGAACTACTCTGAGATTACCGTTAACACGATGCAGATTTCCGAGTTCTTCAACCCCTCTTGTAATATCAGGCATAGGGTCAGTTTTGCAATACTGACTCGGAATCAGGAATCCACGCTAATTTTCCCCGAGGGCAGCTTCTGACAGTCTTTCCATTCTTCTGAAAATAATTTGTGTCATTATTTTGCAATCATAATTTATCACCTTAATGATTACGTAATATTCACACCAGTCAATACCTGTCTTTTTTGGAATTGAGATTACCGTATTCTTCTTTCGCCTGTCTCGTATATCTTGCATGAAAGTTGAAAGAGTTTTGGCGTTATTGCTGCTCCCCAACGATATCAACCATTCTGATGGAATGTCTCTTGCTGCAAGTTTGTTGTTTCGAGTTACGTTCAAATGATTCGGAGGACTATGGGACTTAACTTCTGAGGTCATCAGTCCCTTAGAACTTAGAACTACTTAAACCTAACTAACCTAAGGACATCACACACGTCTATGCCCGAGGCAGGATTCGAACCTGCGGTCGTAGGGGGCGCGCGATTCCAATCAGTAGCGCCTAGAACCGCTTGGCTTCGAGTTAAGTCTGCAACGCTCTGCCATATTCTTCTCACAGCGTCTTCTAATTCATCATCTGCTTCAGCTTCCGTTTGCATTGTAATGTCTTCAAGTTTATTTCCTTTGTACAGAGCGTCTATACAGGATCTCTCTCCTAAGAATCACCAAGCGGAGTTTGTCTAATGTTTTGGAAAATACGTAGATGTGTTGGCCCAAACAAATACTGCTCGCATATGGTTCATGTGACGCCCAGTGCCAGTGGAAAGCTAGTTTTGTTTTCCACTAAAAAAGAAATGATTTTTTAAAGTGGAATTTTACTAACCCATTCCCTCGAGTGTAGTCATATTAGCCTACTGCAATATTATTATTATCAACATATATTAACTGGGAGAAAACAGGAAGAATAACCCGTAGCCCAGCAGCGACTGAGTAGCAGTACTGCATGGCGGCTGTAGACAGCGCGTGGCAGCGCTATGTAGTTGCTGCTGGAGTACCGGTTGTTCTTCGTTTTTTACTGATCCTGGTAAAACATGCAGAAAAAACGTATATCTCACTTGATCACACTGGGTTCTCTCTAACAAAACGGCACCTAAAACTTCGCTTTCAAATCATTTTGTTTGTAGCGATTCCTTCCATTGCTACTGGGCGTCGCATAAAATATGTGATCAGCAGTATTTGTTTGCGCTGATTCCAGCTGCACATTACAAAAATAAAATTGCCAATATTTACCGAAACACCAAAGAAAAATGGGATTGACTACTCTTAGAAGAGGCCAGTTGAACCTCTCATTCTCTGGTTAGAACTGGCTTGTCATCTGAGCACTTGATATTCAACTCTCCATGTTCAGACAAATGTTTCCTCCATCGGTTTCTTTACTTTTTCTAAATGTGTCATCTATGTATTAATATGTTTGTACATATAGCCGATGTGAAAACAATCAAGATTAAGCGGGAAAATGTGCATTTATGCTTTATTTACCGGCTGACTGATATCTGCCTATTGTTTATTTTGACTGGCATTGACTGGAGCCCTCACTGAAAATGTAGAATCTCAAATCCACAACTCCTGTGGATATACTTAGCTTGTACTCGTTTGTTGTCCAGTGTGTAGGTCCGTGGCTTCACACGATTGTTTGAAATGATATTGATGTCAGTGGTCGTGTCGAGGTGGTTCGCGTCAGATGGCCTCAGCTAGCACCGCCTGGCGTGGTCAGTACTTGGAGGGGGGACTGTTCGGTTACGCCGCGCGCTCTTGACTGTTTTCTCTTTGCGTTTACGATAGCGGGGATATTAAGGGTGGTGGCCTGAAGACCCTAATCACCCATCTTTACGCACATATCCTGGACTCCGCTCCAAACTTCTTTAAAGTGCCTCATGGAGTGTTGATGGTGATGGGGACGTTAAGCTCTTCGGACCTCTTGGTAGTCTTCCAGGGGAGTATATTACGTGCCAGCACTGGGTTTCACCGCCCCCTTGATGAAGACGTGTTTGGTTTCTGGGGCGCTCAACTACGCTGTCATTAGTGCCCGTACAAAGTCCCAGTTGCCAAGAAGTGCAATTTTTTCCATTCTAATCTAACGGGCGCTGATGACCACGCTGTTTAGCGCCCGTAAACCTCAAACACACACACACACACTCTAATCTAACCACTATCACATGATGATGATGATGATGATGAAATGATGAGGACAAAACAAACGCCCAGTCCCCGGGCAGAGCCTGATTTAACTAGACTACATTCCATTATTTCTCCTCCATGGATTTCAATTCCTACTCCAAATTTTTCTTTTGTTTGCTTTACTGTTTGCTCAATATATAGTTTGAATAACGTCGGGGCTAGGCTACAACCATGTCTAACTCCGATCCCAACCACTGCTTCCCTTTCATGCCCCTCGACTCTTATACCTGCCATCTGGTTTCTCTACAAATTGTAAAAAGCTTTGCTTCGAGAATTTGACCCCTACCACCTTCAGGATTTGAAAGAGAGTATTCCAGTCAACATTGTCAAAGCTTTCTCTAAGTCTACAAATGCTAGAAACGTACGTTTGCCTTTCCTTAATCTATCTTCTAAGATAAGTCGTAGGGTCAGTGTTGCCTCACGTGTTACAACATTTCTCCGGAATCCGGAGTTGATCTTCCCCAAGGTCGGCTCCTACCAGCTTTTCCATTTGTCTGTATAGAATTCGTGTTAGTATGTTGCAGCCGTGACTTATTAAACTGATAGTTCGGTAATTTTCACACCTGTCAACACCTGCTTTCATTGGGACTGGAATTATTACATTCTTATTGAAGTCTGAAGGTATTTCGCCTGTCTCGTACATATTGCTCGCCAGATGGAAGCGTTTCGTCAGGGTTGGCTCTCCCAAGGCTGTCAGCAGTTCTAATGGAATGTCGTCTACTCCAGGGGCCTTGTTTTTCGACTTAGGTCTTTCAGTGCTCTGTCAAACTCTTCACGCAGTACCATATTTCCCATTTTATCTTCATCGCATCCTCTTCCATTTCCATAACACTGTCCTCAAGTACATCGCCCTTGTATAAACCTTCTATAAACTCCTTCCACCTTTCTGCTTTCCCTTCTGTGCTTAGAACTAGAGAAAGGGAGAAACTAATAATTATAAAAGACAGGACATGGCAGCAAAGATATTACATGTACGAGCACGTGATGATGCTAATATGCTGAAATAGGCTCATTGTGAATGAATTAATAACCATTTAAAGAGCAGTGCAGTTGGCTGCTATTCATAATAATGATCATCAAAGTTACACTACAACGTCGATTTTTTTCGGAAAATAGGAGCCTGTCGTATGAAAAACCGCTAGCCAGATACTCAAGACAGGTTCCTCTACTACGCACCGTAGACTCATCAAAATCCATGACTAACATGTCTGATTGTCCCCCCTGTTAGATCTTGCGTGGCCGTAAGCGTGACCATCCTGAACCCATCGGTTCTGTATTCGCACCGCAGTCGCGGGATCCTCGCCAGCGCGAGCAACTGTATCGCAGTCTACGTAAACCGCAGTATCGATAGGTCACGATCCTGCAGCTCTCGAACACTGACACATGCTGGGAGACGTTTCTGTTTCCTACGTGAGGCGTGAGGCAATCTTCTCACAATAGTATAATGCGATTTCTGAACGACGAATTCACCGCGTACTCTTCTCTAAGATCAGAATATAGAAGGTGTTACTCTTACCTAGTTTCTGTTGCTGCGCTGAAATGCTATTAAGTTTGCGTATCCGAGCATGTAGTACACTTCACGCCAATTTCACGTTTGTCGCATGTCGTCTTCATGATGTGTTTGTGTTCAGTTGAATAAAAATGTGACACAGCGAATGAGCCGGAAATCTAATGTTTACATGACACTATTGGCACTTTTGAAAGAAAGCAGTGATGTACATCTGTAGAAAAAGTGGCCTGTTTGCAATAGATAACTACATTTTATGCACCCTTACTGGAATTTTCGATCTTCGAATCTGAATATTTTGAGGGTTGTAGAAGATGGTGAGACTCCTAAGTGGTGGCGATGAGCTAGCGGAGAGGGCATGCGAAGCAGTGAGATAATGATGCAGTGAAAGTGTTGGCATCCATCAATAATAAATGCGCTGACCTCGGCGTTGATTGCGTGTACATTAACAAAAATTATATTCACATCAACGTGAGTGCAACGACATTCTTTCCATGGTGTAACCTAGCCCAATCTCAAGGAAAAGACGACGCATATTAGGTAAATATGGTATGTTTTTAAAAACAGTGTTTCTTACAATCACACGGTCTGGTCTCATTAATGTGACCACCGCCTGTGTTCAACATCAACGTGCAGTAACCACTCACAGACTGCAGGTGGCTGCAGTAGTGGTGGAGGGTATAGAAAGTGTGTCGGAGGGGACGTGGACAACAGTGAAGTCCTTAGAATGAGAGTTTCACTCTGCAGCGGAGTGTGCGCTGTTATGAAACTTTCCTGGCAGATTAAAACTGCGTGCCAGAACGAGACTCGAACTCGGGACCTTTGCCTTTTGCGGGAAAGTGCTCTACCATCTGAGCCACCGAAGCACGACTCACGGCCTGTCCTTAAAGCTATGAGGACGGGATGTGAGTCGTGCTTGGGCAGCTCAGGTCCCGAGTTCAAGTCTCGTTCCGGCGCACAGTTTTAATCTGAGTTTTTAAACTGTTCGCATGCCACTGTGGTTAAAGTATACTGTGCACGGGAAAATGGCGCTATCCAAAACTGGCGCCTGGGCTACTGGGATGCGCCACGGACCACAGATGACAGGTGAATGACGGCTTCCGTTATGTGTACGGTAGAATAGTCGTGAAACAGTTGAGCAACTGATCGCCCAGACGAACCGTGGGGCAGCCAGCTGTGTATCCTGAACGACCGCAACAGACTCCCAGTTCACACACCCAAGCGGGATGCTGTTCACCGACGACAAAGGCTGGAATTTGCACGCAATACTGCAACTCGAAGTCCATTGAGTGGCGACAGGTGGCCTTATCAGATGACAGACCGTCGTTTGCGTGTATGGCGCGAAACGTCTGGAAACGTCCAGGCCGGAGCAGGAAGCGTTATGAGGAGGAATGTTTTCGCGGCATTCCCTGGCTGATCACGTTACTCTAGAAGTTAAAATGGATCAATAAAGGTATGCATCTATCGTTGGGAAGCATGGAGCTGGTTTTTCCTCGGCAAGACTGCATCTGCCAGCAGGACAATGCAGTGTGTCACACAGCTCGTAGTTAACAAGTGTGGTTCGCAGAGCATCGGGATGAGTTCACCGTACTCACTAGGTCATCAAACTCCCCGGATTTAAACCCAAACGAGAACCTCGATGGAGCTGTACAGGCCATGGATCTATGGATCCCCAACCGAGAAACCTAACGCAGCTTTACACAGCACTGGAATCGGCGTGGCACCACATCCCTGTTGGTACCTTCCAGAGCCTTACTGACTGTCTCCTGCACAACACACAGCGGTCTGCGCTGCACAACGTGGTTATTCAAGCTTTTGACAAGTGGCCACACTTGTAACTAAACTGCGCAAAACAATTAAACAGTCACATTTTTAAACTCCGTAGTTTTCTCCCATTTGACGCGTCAGTTTGAAATTTGGCTCAAACGTGCCTATAACCTTCTTCTCTAATGGTGCAAAAGCGTGGCATCCTGCGACCTCAACCTCGGACTCGGCTACGTGTAAGGTGTTGATACATGCGAAAAAAAGACAGGAGCTCAAAATTTCACGTCAGGTGTGAGGTCCGTTAATGGTGTCAAAAAATGGCTCTGAGCACTATGGAACTTAACATCTGAGGTCATCAGTCCCCTAGATCTTAGAACTACTTAAAACTAATTAACCTAAGGACATAACACATATCCATGCCCGAGGCAGGATTCGAACCTGCGACTGTAGCGGTCGCGCGGTTCCAGTCTGAAGCGCCTAGAACCGCTCGGTCACACCGGACGGCTGATGTTGTCACATTGGTACCTAATTTCGCTCAGCTCTGCGGAACGCCACCTTGAATGTGTCTCATGATTGGTAGGTCCTCACACCGCCCTCCCTTACCCACATCTCACCACCTTTTCCCTTGACGCGTCCCCAATGGAGGTGTGAGGAGCCACGCTCATTTCCTCATGGGTGGTCCAGGAAAACATTTCAGACACACCGCCGCTCAGCATCGATAGGAAAGGGCATCGAAACACAAATTTCGCTGTCGAAAAAGACAGCTTGCAGTGCAATGTGCAGCAGAACGACATCTTTTGACACTGCCTACCCCCCTCCCCCCCCCCCCCCTCTCCGCCATGGACGATTCAACCCTGTAGCAAGGGTGTCGTGGGGCAACCCCATAGAACGTGGTGTGAGCCCTTTAGAGGGCACCACGACCGCAGTTTTTGCTCTGGTGTATAGGGTGGAACCACTAAGGAGCCACTCTCATATCTGTGAACTTATTCCAAATGTTCGTACCTTCGTTGATAGCCTGCACTGGGACACTGCTTTTGCGGAAATCTACAAATATGGAGTCTATCTCTTGCCGTTCATGCATTGTTCGCAGTATATCTTTTGAGAAAAGGGCAAGCTGAGTTTCGCACAAGGAATTCTTTCTAAAACCGTGCTGATTTGTGTATATGAGCTTCTCAATTTTAAAAAGATTTGTTATATTCGATTTCAGAACATATTGAAGGATTCTGCAGCAAACTGAAGTTAGAGATATTCATCCCTAATTTTGCGGGTCCGTTCTTTTACCCTTGTTATGTAGTGGAGTCACCTGCGCGTTTTTCCAGTCGCTTGGTACTTTGTGCTGGGCGAGAGATTTACGAAAAATGCAAGCTAGGAGATCTGAAAAAGCGTAAACACCACCTCCCGCTTCTATCACGTTCATATTTCGTCGAATGGTTGTAAATGGTATCTAGTGCGATGGAAGAACACTCCAAACGGGTCACATCACGCTCAGCGATAAGAGAGGGCGGTACGAGGATCTTCCGATCGTGCGACACATCCACGTTAGAGTTGGCATAATTGTGGCGAAATTAGGTGGCAATGTGACATCAATAACCCACCTTACACTTCACGTGGACTTCTGACCTCTCGCCCTTTCTTCGTAGGACCAAGGTGACTTTGGAGGGCACCACGCTTCCACACCGTTATAGAGGAAGGCAGCCGGTACCTTTGAGCCAAATTCCAAACTTTTGCGTCGCAATGGGAAAACATGCCGATTGAAAAAAAGTGTAGTTTTCATCACATTCAATTATCATCTTCAAATCTGATTAATCACGAGTTGTGAGAAGTCAAATTCTTTAAAAAGAACATAGTGATAAAGTGTAACACAAAAGCAACAGGATGACAGTCTGTAACAACATTCCATGGCATCAAGAATTTTACTCTCTGTATGTTGTCTTAAATGTACCGTAGGGGTGTTCCTTTTATGTTAAACCTTATAATTATGTTCTGTTTAAAGAATTTGACTACTCGCAACTCGTGATTAATCAGGTATGAAGTTGATCATTAAATGTGATCGAAACTAGTTATGCAGTGTGTCCAATTGCAACTGAGACTGTAACACTAAGTATTTTAAATAAATGACTCAGTTTTGGCTTCACTAGTGACAGTATGTCATCCATATTAAAATACGGTATTAATTCAGTGTTCCGTACGCCGTGGATAATTAAAGGAAGCCGTTAGAAGCCTGCCTCTGTTGGAGAGTACCTGATGTTGACAGTGTTCCAAGTAAATGAAACACGCCAGCGTCTCACCTTGGTCGTACTTCAAGAAGCCAGCGTCGTCACTTTACAGCCAACACTAGTGCCTAGCCAAGGAACTTAGCACATTGTAAGTGCAGGCAGTGTCGCGGCGCTCGACCTAAGAAGTGGCTGAGCTGGTTCAGCCACCAGTGTTGAGATTCCGGAGGCGACAGGGCTGGGGCGACACTTGCCGTATTGTTCAGGGGTCCGCACAGGAAACCATAAAAAACACGGGGGCCGCAAGAAACACAGCCGGTGCTGCTGCTACTGGCGCATACTGAGGCGCTGTGGCCCCTGGCTACAGGCAGTTCGTACCTCGCCACACTCTGAAGGGGAGCTGCGGCACAACGCTCACCGGACGTATCCTTCACGTGGCGTGCCCACCGAGAATAAAATTACGCCCCTTCCAGCTATCGTTCTTATATGTTGTGAAACACTTACCATCAAGTGGTTCAAATGGCTCTAAGCACTATGGGACTTAACATCTGAGGTCATCAGTCCCCTAGACTTAGAACTACTTAAATTTAACTAACCTAGGACATCACACACATCCATGCCCGAGGTAGGATTCGAACCTGCGACTGTAGCAGCCGCGTAGTTTCGGACTGAAGCGTCTAGAACCGTTCGACCGCATCGGCCGGCACTATCATTCAGTGATATTTTTATTATTATTATTATTATTACGAGTAGTTTGGGCAAATCAGGACCTCATGATATAACGTATGTCCTCTTCCTTTTCTCCTTTCTTTCATTCCAGTAGCTTCCATTCTTTCTGTACGTTATTTTCCTCTTTCTTCTGTCCATAGTGCGCCTATCTTTTTCTGTTTTCTCTTGGAAGTCCTACATACGTCTGACTTCTGCTCTGAACTTTTCAAAACGTTTTATTCCTCCGTTTTTCCCGTTTCCCTCTAGCCGGCTTAACCTGCTTTGATGCAAGCCGTTGTTGTTTCTGGATTTTTGCCAAAACAGTTGAAAATTCTTTTTCTTATTATTTTCTCATCAAGCCTTTTTAGGTGGCCATAGAATGCAACACTTCTCTTACTCTTTGTGTATAATACTCGTTCCATTCTTCCATGAAATTTTTTATTACTTCTCAAATCCCATTTACTATTGTCGTATTTAGGACCCTAGATTTCACTGACTATTTTCCTTTCCTTCATTTCTATTTTCCCTAATTGTTTGCTTTTACTTAACGAAAAGAATTCTGAATCATAATGCCTTGCTGGTTTAATGGCTGTGTTGTAGTCCTGGAATTTTTCGTTTACGGATAAAGATTTCTTGTGATACAAGTTTTTTGTTAGTTGAAAAAACGCTTAATTTTTCTTGCCAGTGCTAAATATCTCCTATGGCCAAAGTATTCGGTTGTATTATTTCATCTAGATACTTAAATTTTGTAGATTTTTTTTTTCAAATACGACCTGTTTCACGGCTTTAAATCACGTCATCAGGCGAACAGCGTTAGAAGATCATAGACCACCCATGGCTCCTAGTCAAAATTTACTATTCAGAGAATAGAATAACAAGAAATCTTTATCCTTAAACGAAACTTTTAACTAGGAGCGATGGGTGTGCCTGTGATCGGTTTAAATGCGGTTTAAAGCCGCGAAACCTACAATTTTACCAGCTGCAAGTGGAGTTCTTCCTAACATTATGCCTTTCAACAGCTGCGGTGCCCGGAATATAAAATAGTTTGAGAACTTTTTTTTCTTTCTTCTGATCTTCCATGATCAGTTTCCATATATTTCCGTGCCTCCTTCCGCGTCTGTTATATATTTCTTTCCGAATGAATATCCATAGGCCTGCTTTTGAAGCTCTGTCGTATAAGAGATTTATCTGCATTGTTATCTCTTCATAGATTCAGCTACTATGGGAATATCGCCGGCAAAAGTCAAACAGCCCGCATCTCGTGGTCGTGCGGTAGGGTTCTCGCTTCCCACGCCCGTGTTCCCGGGTTCGATTCCCGGCGGGGTCAGGGATTTTCTCTGCCTCGTGATGGCTGGGTGTTGTGCGATGTCCTTAGGTTAGTTAGGTTTAAGTAGTTCTAAGTTCTAGGGGACTGATGATCTAAGATGTTAAGTCCCATAGTGCTCAGAGCCATTTGAACCAAAAGTCAAACAGTCAGTTCTTGGATTATCCCCTTTTCTCTGAATTATGATTTTTAAATTCCTCCTCCTTCTGTTCTTTTTTTCCATTCACTGATTACCTTTTCTAGTACACAATCAAACAGCAGAGGGAACAATCCATGTCTCCGTCTTTGGAGGAGTCACATAAAATTTAATTTTGCATTTAGTATTCGTTAGTGTGACTTTTGCGATTGCAACTGATTTATTAGCGACCACTGTATTCATACAAATTTCACTTAACGGTGATAAGCAAACAACATTGCTTTTTTTTACTAATATTTTTTTTATAATCTGACTAAGGAGAAAAATAAAAATGGAGCAAGTGAAGCAGGCAAAATGCAACACAGCTGCCTGAAAAAGGAGACTGGCAGGGAGTGCAAGATGACGACGCAGTCATGGCTCGAAGGGAAGGCAGTGCTGTAGAGGCGTGGTTGGCTATGGGAAGATCGGTGATGCGTATATGAAAATTAAAGAGACTTTTGCAGAAAAGAGAAGCACCCGAACAAATATCAAAAGCGTAGATGACAAGCTCGTACTATGCTGGAAGCAATACACATGGGACCTGTATAAGTGAAACAAAGTTGGAGAGGGCATTAGAAAGAGAAGAGGAAGTAAATGAAGATCACGTGAGAGATATGTTATTGCGAGAAGAATTTGACAGAGATGTGAAAGACGTAAGTGGAGGTGTCACCGGCAGAAAACGATGTCAGGAAATGTCAGGTCGAATGCTCATCACTCTTGTTATGTACCAAATATGTTAGATAAGTATGTGCTTTCTGGTTACAAGTTTGATACAATTGTATAGAAACATCCCTACAACCGGCATAGCATAATATGGTGTCTATACATTCTAAAATGTTTACGACGATTCATTTTGTGTGTTACACTTCAGGACTTTCGTATAGTTACAGTGAAGTAGGTTATCATGATCCCGCAGAGTATATACACTGCTCGACGAAAGAAAGTTAAGCCTAAAGGGTGGAGACAACTGACACATCTCCCTCCTCTGGCCCGGATGCATGCACTTATTCGGTTGGGAAGAATGCCATAAAATCGTTGTGTCCTCCTCTGGCCCACAATTGTTGTAGCTGGTTCCTTGATAGCCTAGATACTGCACTGGGATGGAGTTGTCGTCCGAGGCTGCCCCCCCCCCCCCCCCCCCCTCTACGTCTACACGGATACTCTGCAAATCACATTTAAGTGCCTGGCAGAGGGTTCATCGAACCGCCTTCACAAATCTCTATTATTTCGATCTCGTATAGCGCTCGGAAAGAATGAACACTTATATCTTTCTGTACGAGCTCTGATTTCCCTTATTTTATTGTGGTGATCATTCCTCCTTATGTAGGTCGGTGTCAACAAAATATTTTCGCATTCGGAGGAGAAAGTTGGTGATTGGAGTTTAGGGAGATTCCGTCGCAACGAAAAACGCCTTTCTTTTAATGATGTCCAGCCCAAATCCTGTATCGTTTCTGTGACGCTCTCTCCCATATTTCGCCATAATACAAAACGTGCTGCCTTTTTTTGAACTTTTTCGACGTACTCCGTCACTCCTGTCTGGTAAGGATCCCATATCACACAGCGGTATTCTAAAAGAGGACGGACAAGCATAGAGTAGTCAGTGTCCTTAGTAGGTCTGTTACATTTTCTAAGTGTCTGCCAATAAAACGAAATCTTTGTTTAGCCTTCCCCTCAACAGTTTCTTTGTGTTCCTTCCAATTTAAGTTGTTCGTAATTGTAATACCTAGGTATTTAGTTGAATTTACGGCTTTTAGACCAGACTGATTTATCTTGTAAGATGACCCTCACTCTTTTCGTTATTTAGGGTCAACTGCCACTTTTCGCACCCCTCACGCCCCCGTGTTCTGTCGTGGACAGATTTGGGGATCTTGCTAACCACAGGAGTATCTCAAAATAAAGCAGAAATTTCATAGAGACATTCCTCGTTTGGGAAGAGCATTTTTCTGGCACCATGGCGCTTTCGCACTAGAGGTAACACATGAACGTAGGATGGCCATGGGCACCACTGCGCCGTCAGAGTTTCCTCAGTCACAGCCAGCCGTGAAACGAAGCCGTGCCGAGGACGACAGAAATAAGAGCGCTGTGCGTCTCCAAAACGTTGGACGAATGGGATCTCTCCGCAGGTCGCCGCCATGCTAGCTGACGATGGTCGTACGGGATAGTGCAGAACTGCGATTCGCAGCCGAACACAGCGCCACACCACTCTTCGGCAGTCCGTGCTTCCCGGTCAGGGCACCACTGCAAACGCAGCCGTTTGCCTCGTGGTGTTGGCAGCAGCTCACGCGTAGGACAGTGGCTGCTGCTGCAGTGGTGCAGGAGGACACGGAACGTTGCGCGGAGTTCGTGACTTGTTCTCAGATGGCAGGCGTAGATGTGAGAGGGCTGTGATGTGGCTGGTGGACAGCACGGCTGTCCTCCCCTGTGGTGACCACACGTGCTCACCCTGCTGTTCACATGTAGGCTCACATCGGGGCTACTGCCACATCCGAATGCTCCACAAATGTAGATGCTACACGATTCGACCAGCCTTCCAAATGGAGGTGCACGAGGAGTCTCCTTTTAAACTGTCAGGCGCTGGTAAAGCTATTTCACACGTGTATGCGGCATCTCCTAGTCGTTCGCAGTTATTAATGAACATCTGGTGCTGTTCACGCACCTTACATATCCTATCATCCTTGATAACATCACTAAAATGTACAAGACTAGTGCGGTGTGGTGCCGTTTGACCAGTCACAGAGAATTGCAGTTCTAATCATTTACACACTCGCTGATTGTGTGTATGTGTACGGAGTTACAATAACGTTTTCTCGATGCTTCAGTTTTTCGGCAGGCATCGTGTGTCTAGTGAGAAAACAGTGTCATTGTGTACGTTGTGTTAGCAATTACAACCAATTTGAAGTTTATACTGAGATGTTTCTCTCGTAGTTATCACTAATGGGAATGAGTAGGAAGAACAAACCTGTAATGTCCGGATACGGTATTACCAGGATCCAGCTAGACACATTAAAGTCGTTTAAATATCTGGGCGCTCTCCGAAACAGACATGCGGTCGGGAGAGCGGTGTGCTGACCACATGCCCCTCCATATCCGCATCCACTGGAGCCTATGGCCGGCCGAGATAGCCGAGCGGTTCTAGGCGTTCAAGTCTGGAACCGCGCGACCGCTACGGTCGCAGGTTCGAATCCTGCCTCGGGCACGGATGTCTGTGTTGTCCTTAGTTAGGTTTAAGTAGTTCTAGGTTCTAGGGGACTGATGGCCTCAGAAGTTAAGTCCCATAGTGCTCAGAGCCATTTTTTGACTCCTATGGGCTGAGGATAATACGGTGGCCGGTCGATACCGTTGGGCCTTCATGGTCTATTAGGGAGGAGTTTAGTTTAGTTTTAGTTTAGTAAATATCTGTGTGTAACGTTGCAAAGCAACAAGAGGTGGAACGAGAATGTGAAAATTGTAGTAGGGAAGGCAAATAGTTGACTTCGGTTTGTTGGAAGACTTTTAGGAACATATGGTTCACCTGTCACCGGAGACCGCATTAAGATGCTGGTGCAACCTATTCTTGAGTACTGCTCAAATGTTTGGGATCGGGACCAGGTCAGATTGAAGGAAGGCTTTGAAGCAACTCAGACGCAGGCTGCTACATTTGTTACTGGTAGATTCGAATACCACGTAAGTTGTTACAGAGATGCTTCGGAAACTAAAATGCGAATCGTTGGAGGGAAGACGACTGTCTTTTCGAGAAACACCATTGAGGAAATTTAGACAACTGGCATTTGAAACTGACTGCCGAACGATTCTATTGCTGCCAAAATACATTGCGCGTAAGGACCACAAAGATAAGATACGAGAAATTAGTGCTCACACGGAGGCGTGTAGATAGTCGTTTTTCCGTCTCTCTATTTGCGAGTGCAACAGGAGGGGAAATGACAAGTAGTTGTACAGGGTACCCTCCGCCACGCACCTTACGGTGCCTTGCGGAGTATCTATGTACATGTACACGTAGATGTACATTGTAATTTAATTTCTCAAATTCTTCCCATGTATTTTACTAAGTCAAAACCACCATTTCTTGATAAATAAAATACTAATGGGGAAAATACAATTGGTTGAATTTTCAGTCCTAACACTCCAAAAACGAGCTCGATAAATATGTAACGTTTACAATTCATTGCTGAGTATGCATAGCGAGAAACTTTCTCACAGTTGCCGTGAGTGTTAGATTCATAACTCTAAGTATAGGAAGCTACACTGCTTTGTGAGAATCTACTACCTGAACAGTTGAATCTTTGCAGTTCCTTGCATTATTACTTCTGATCTTGAAAAATGTAATTCATCAACTTTAAAAAGATATTATGTGATGGAGGTAATTTTGAGGTACATCTGGATAAAAATGTTATTATAGACATTATTCCTAAAATTTGTGAGCCTTCTTTTTAACGTTACAAATTTGCAACCTAGGCATTCGTAAGCAAATTGTTCTTTTTTTAGGTGATGAGTCCTACCGTACATTATGGCAAGAAGAAGAGTGTTGCCGCTAGTCAGACTGGCGGAAAGAATGATGACTGTTCCATCAGTGTCCCCTCTATTGATACACTAAGTAAGGTGAATCAAGTTGATCAGAAGGCCAAAGAAGGGCTTGAAGTTGATTGTACATCAATTATTCTTCTCTACAACAAATTTACGGGAGGACTGGCTCTTTCAGATTCACTTATTACATTATACTGAATCAACATCGGATCAAAGAAGTACTACCATCGACTATATTTTCACTTCCTTGATACGACGGTAGTCAATGCATGGGTATTGCTCAGCAGGGACTGGGCTCTCTTGTCATACCCAAAAATAATGCGAGACCACTTCGTCAGTTCAAAGCTGAAAAAGCTGATGCCCTGAGCAAAAAGAACAAGGGCGTAAGTAGGGGAAAGAGGGGAAGACCATCTTCAAGTAAATGTGCAAATAAGAAGAAAACAGGGGATGCATAACAACCAAGTCTCCAAAAGGTTGTCCGTCAGGACAACGCTGGACATTGACGAGTTGCCTGTGACGAAAGAGGCAGACGAAAGGAAATTCATCATCTATATGCCACAAGTATAATGTTACAGAAGAAAAGGGACTGTTTTCTGGATTTTCATAAAGAAGAAAAGTTATTAAGGTGGTGGCCTTCCTCAGGGTGTACTGTTAATGAAAGCTTTTGAACCGTGGTGCTACAGACGAATGCTGAATATCATATGTGTCGGTACAATAAGTAATGAGGAGGGATTGCACGGAATCGGACACACAATAGCTTTATGGCGCCACGTCTCTAAAACGAAGCACAGTTTGATGAGGACATCTACATCTACACGGATGCTCTGCAAATTACAATTAAATGCCTGGCAGAGGGTTCATCGAACCACCTTCACAATTCTCTATTATTCCAATCTCGTATAGCGCGGAAAGAACGAAACCTATATCTTTCCGTACGAGCTCGCCGGTCGCTGTGGCCGAGCGGTTCTAGGCGCTTCAGTTTGGAATCGCGCTGCTGCTACTGTCGTAGGTTCGAATCATGCCTCGGGCATGGATGTGTGTGACGTCCTTAGGTTAGTTAGGTTTACGTAGTTCTAAGTCTAGGGGACTGATGACCTCAGACGTTAAGTCCCATAGTGCTTAGAACCATTTGAACCGTACGAGCTCTTATTTCCCTTATTTTATCCTGGAGTACAATTCTGTTGACTGTTTTCGATTGATAAACGTTCATCTTAAGATTATAAAATGTGCACCATGCAGTGCACAAGAATGGTATGTCACTAAAAGTGTAGCCATCTACAGGCAGCTTCTCAACCATCTGACCACAAATACCATATTATCAAGAACACAGTTCGGATTTTTGAAGGGTTCTGATATCTAAAAGGCTATTTACACCTACAGTGAAAATGTACTTAATTCATTAAATAATAAGTTACGAGCAGCAGGTATTTTCTGTGATTTGTCAAAGATATTCGATTGTGTAAACCAAAACATCCTTTTAAATAAATTAGAATTCTATGGTATCAAAGGCAGTGCTGAAAAATGGTTCAAGTCATACCTCGCTAACAGGAAACAAAGGATGTCAGTGCAAGGGACTAGTGAATTAAGTCATCAGTCATCATCAGAATGGGAAGACATTACATGTGGTGTCCCACAAGGATCAATCTTAGGGCCATTGCTTTTTCTTGTGTACATGAATGATCTCTCATCAGTTACACTGCCAGAAGCAGAGTTCGTTTTGTTTGCAGATGACACAAGTATTGCAATAAATAGCATGTCGAGTGTAGTTCTAGAAAGATCTGCTAATGATATTTTCATGGATATTAATGAATGGTTTAAAGCCAACTCACTGACATTAAACTTCACCCAGCATATGCATAAAGTACGAAGAAGAGCAGATAGAAGAGGTTGACAGTCTTAAATTCCTGGGATTACAACTTGATAATAAATCCAGTCGGGAGGAGCACACCACAGAACTGCAGAAACGCCTTAACAAATCTGTATTTGCAATTCGAGTGTTAGCAGACATAGGCGACATAAAAGTGAAAAAGCTTGCATACATTATGGAATGAAAGTAGGCAAAGTATGCAAGCTTTTTCACTTTTATGTCGCCTATGTCTGCTATTTTGGGGTAACTCTTCAAGTCAAACAAAAGTTTTCAGAGTCCAAAAGCGTGTAATACGTATTATTTGTGGAGTAAACTCACGGACGTCTTGTAGAAACCTCTCCAAAGAACTGGGTATAGTAACTACTGCCTCTCAGTATATTTACTCCTAAATGAAATTTGTCCTATATAATATATCTCTTTTTCCAACAAACAGCTCAGTTCATACATACAATACCAGGAACAAAAATGATCTGGACAAGGACTTAAAAGCGCTTACTTTAGCTCAAAAAGGGGTCCACTACTCATGAACACTCATCTTCAATAATTTGCCAGCAAACATAAAAAATTTAATATATATAAAGGTGACATGTTCCACATCCACGAGGATCTCCTCAACACGTATCTATGGAACGAAAAACTAATCTAATCTAATCTAATCTAGTCGTGTTTTGCAATTTAGAGAAATAAAATTTTATTCAACGTTCATTTCGCGTGCTTCACTATTTAACAATGTCACGCTGTGTAATATTAAATTAATGACCTATTGTTCATTGCTGTTACAGCTTCCGAGTGAAAGGTTCACCTTCAGATTGTTGTAAATCAATTTATGTGTTGCTACATGTTTCAAAGTGTCATGCTGCCAGTGAACCCTTTCATTTCTTCTATCGGAGATTTTACGCTGATGCGCCAAGGAAGCTGGTACAGACATGCGTATTCAAATACAGGGATATGAAAACAGGCAGAATACGGCGCTGCTGTCGGCAACGCCTTTATAAGACAACAAGTGTCTGGCGCAGTTGTTGGATCGGTTACTGCTGCTCCAATGGCAGGTCATCAAGACTTAAGTGAGTTTGAACATGGTGTTATAGTCGGCGC
Organism: Schistocerca gregaria; assembly: GCF_023897955.1. NCBI lineage: Eukaryota > Metazoa > Arthropoda > Insecta > Orthoptera > Acrididae > Schistocerca > Schistocerca gregaria. The sequence goes on from NC_064921.1 coordinate 792,905,728, forward strand.
ACGAACGTTGGGACACGGCATCTTCGAGGTAGCGATGACGTGGGGATTTTCCAGTACGACCATTTTACGAGTGTACCGCGAATCTCAGGAATCCGGTAAACATCAAATCTCCGACATCGATAAGAGAATCGTTCACCTTGACAGAAGTGCAACCCCTCCCCAAATTGGTACAATTTCAATAATGGGCCGTCAACAAGTATCAGCATGCACTTAACGAAACATCATCGACATGGGGTTTTGGAGTCGAAAGCCCACTCGTGTACCCTTGATGACTGCACGATACAAAGCTTGACGCCTCGCCTGGGCCCGTAAACACCGACATTTGACTGTATGACTCGAAACATGTTGCCTGGTGGGACGAGTCTTGTTTTAAAGTGTATCGAGCCGATGAACGTGTACAGGTATGAATCCATTGACCCTGCATGTCAGCAGGGGACCGTTAAAGCTGGTGGAGGCTCTGGAATGGTGTTGGGCGTGTGCAGTTGGAGTGATTTGGAACCCCTGATATGTCTAGACACGACTCTGACAGTTGACGTGTACGTAACCATCCTGTCTGATCACCTGCATCCATTCATGTCATTGTGCATTCCGATGGACTTGGGCAATGCCAGCATGGCAATGCGACACTCCCCACGTCCTGAACTGCTGCAGACTGGCTCCAGGAACACTCTTCTAAATTTAAAGGCTTCCGCTGGTCACCACAGTCCTTAGACATGAACATTATTGAGCATATTTGGGATGCCTTCCAACGTGCTGTTCGGAAGGGATCTTCATCCCCTCCATGACCAGCCCTGCAGGATTCATGGTGTCACGTCTCTCCAGCACTACTTCAGACATTAATAGAGTCCGTGCCACGTCCTGTTGTGGCACTTCTGTGTGTTCGCGGGGGCCCTACACGATATTAGGTAGGCGTACCAGTTTCTTTGGCTCTTCACTGTACGTTCCAGAAGGCATAAGATACATCAGGTCGACCTCTATTGTTAACATCTACTTTTAGACCACAGTCGTGCAATGCTACACAATCTCGTAGTGTTTAATGCTTAAACGTTCCGCAAAAACCAGTTCACAATTTAGTATTTCACGCAATATGGCCGTGGGTAGCGCTTCTAGTTAAGGACTAGACGTTAGGAGCTTCCTGTCTCGTTGCACGAGGCGGGATGGATCCCGCTGCAGACCGCTCCGCTCCACAAACACCGGAAGCAGTAAGCGAGAGTCGAACGCGGGACCCCAGCATTCGCAGGCGGCGCGCGCTGCTTGCTCGGAGAGGCCGCCTCTGCCCTCGGTCCAGTTGTGAGGACACGCCGCGGTAAGACCGCGGTCCGAGGCCGCGCTCTCACGACTTCCGGTGCGGCCAATCAGTGTACCCAGAAGAACGGCGACCTTTTAAATCCGCCGGGAGCTGCGAATTCTCAATGGAGGCCCGTCGGCCTTAATGGTGGGAAAACGGCCGCCTCTGTGGAGGTCGGCTGGCGGCGAAAGTGTCCGCAGACACTTCCATATGCGGGCATGGCGCTCGCACGCCTGACGTAACGCAAGCGGAGCTGGTTGGACCCGCGCCGAATCCAGGTCAGAGGCCAAATACAGCCGCGGGATGACAAGGCGGCAGGAGGCAGATGGTGGCTGTTGTGGCGCCCGGGCAGGCGGCGGCCTCTGCCACGGCCGGTCTCTGACCGTCCCAGCGGCGAGGGGTCGGCCCGCTCGTGTCTCCAGCAGGCTAAATATAGAAGTCGCCGAGTCTCGGCCCTCGCTGTATACGGCGCTCGTTGATCACGACTCCGGCTGGGCCGTGTGAGGGCTTCACAGCTGCAGGCTCCACGCTCGGGGTGCGACCGCTCGATCCGCGAGCAACGCCTGCGGAAACCACGACATCGTAAGGAACGTGGTAGCTGCGACTTTGCACCTGCGACTACCAAGACACTGAGAGACGAATTACTTGTGCATGTGGTTCTGTTTGATGGTGGTGGTTAGTGTTTAACGTCCCGTCGACAACGAGGTCATTAGAGACGGAGCGCAAGCTCGGGTTAGGGAAGGAATGGGAAGGAAATCGGCCGTGCCCTTTCAAAGGAACCATCCCGGCATTTGCCTGAGACGGTTTAGGGAAATCACGGAAAACCTAAATCAGGATGGCCGGAGACGGGATTGAACCGTCGTCCTCCCGAGTGTGGTTCTGTTTGACGATAACGTTTCTATCAGATATCATCTACATACCTATTCCGTACTCGACTGTGAAATGCTTGACAAGGTACTTCCCGTTGTCCCATCCTTCCATCCAAGCAAGGAACGGCAAAAAAATAAATAAATAAATAAAATAAAAAATAAAAATATTAAAAAGGACGACTGGTTAGATATCTTTTGAATGTTGGGCTCCATAAGGTTCCCTTTCTATGCAGCGATCGTGGAATATAAAATTATAAAGAATGTAGCAACCAGTCGCGGAAACATAATTTAATTATGAAACTTCCTGGCAGACTAAAACTGTGTGCCGGACCGAGACTGGAACTCGGGACCTTTGCCTTTCGCGGGCAAGTGCTCTACCAACTGAACTACGCAACCACGATTCAGGCCCTCTCCTCACAGCTTTACTTCTGCCAGTACCTCGTCTCCTACCTTACAAACTTTACAGAAGCTCTCCTGCAAAACTTGCAGAACTAGCATTCCTGAAAGAAAGGATATTGCGAAGACATGGCTGAGCCACAGCCTGGGGGATGTTTCCAGAATGAGATTTTCACTCTGCAGCGGAGTGTGCGCTCGGTCCGGCACACAGTTTTGATCTGCCAGGAAGTTTCATATCAGCGCACACTCCGCTGCAGAGTGAAAATCTCGTAATTTAATTATCTTGTTGTAAATCGATTTCGACTGATATCAGTAATGATCTGTGCATTTTTCTAAACGATGCATTTCATAAGCAGAAGTACTGTCCTTGGCAGATTTCTATCATGATAGACTGATATCAGTCGACATAGATTTGCACAAGATAAATAAATTATGTTTCCGCGACTGGTTGCTACTTTCTTTACAATTTGGTTAAATATCATTTGCGCTGTAATTAGTCTGACGGTATCGACAGGAGCGACACACCATAACCATATCGTAGTATTCCATCGACTCCAAAGCTATTCTGTAACATCGTGTTACTGGCAAGGCTTATGTGATTATTTTTGGCTCATCAAGTAAAGTATTTCAGAAGGAGCAGGAGAGCTCTGTGAAGTTTGGAAGGTAGGAGACGAGGTGCTGGCGGAATTAGACCTGTGAGGACGGGTAGTGAGTCGTACGTCGGTAGCTCAGTTGGTAAACCACTTGCATGCGGAAGGCAAAGGTCCTGAGTTCGGATCTCGGTCCTGCACACAGTTTTAAACCGCCAGGAAGTTTCAGGTACAGTATTTGTTCGACAATGGCGACGCTGTGTTCCAAGATGATAGGACTCCTGTTTACACAGCTCACATCGTACAGAACAGGTTTTGAGAGCACGAGGATGAATTGTCGCTTCTCCCCGTGCCAGGGCAATCACCAGATCTCAGTAAGGTGTGCTTTGGACAGAAGGTTGCGTGATCGCTCTCCACCTCCAGCGTCGTTACCTGAACAGGCCGCTATTTTGCAGGAAGAATGGTACGGTGTAAGACTCCCTTGAAAACGTGTAAGATTCCATTGAAAATCGTACAGGACCAGTAATTATTCATTCCGAGGCGACTGGAAGCTGTTTTGATTCAAAATGGTTCAAATGGCTGTGAGCGCTATGGGACTTAACATCTGAGGTCATCAATCCCCTAGAACTTAGAACTACTTAAACCTAACTAACCTAAGGACATCACACATCCATGCCCGAGGCAGGACTCGAACCTACGACCGTAGCGGTCGCGTGGTTCCAGACTGAAGCGCCTAGAACAGCTCACCCACAGCAGCTGGCAGCTGTTTTGAATTCCAGTTTTTTTTACATCGTATTAGACGTGGTAATGTGTTGTGTTTTTGGTGTTTCCACATCTCTGCCAACATCCAATTACGCGCCAGGGTGAAATTATTACAGCAGAAGGCAGTACGTTTATGTACAGCGGATGGTAAGTGCAAAAGTATCGTCGCTGGACGATCGTAAGAAAATTCTGGAACACTTACACAATATTTCCGTTTGATATAATGAACGACAGCTCTTTTTAAATGTCGATAACTGCCTATAAAAGAGAGATAACGCCCGTTACTCCCTGATTGCAAGAGTGGATAGTGAACATCTTGAGGAGGTCATATGGTATAAATATTTAAAGGTAATACCAAGAAGCCATATGAAGTGGGACGATGATGTAAAATTAAGGATTGGGTTGGTAAGAGCCACAGCGTCACAGAGACGTTCATCGAACTCCAGTAGCAGACTCTACAAGAGAGGTGAATGAACGGTTAGATCTGTTTGAAGGATTCTGGAAACGTTCCAGAGGTGTCGTACAGGAAATTGCACAGTGCGTCTAACTCTAGAGCTTTGTTCCAGTGTTCGCAGTCCTTGTCAGGTAGGCAACAGGCAAGGAACGAATTCACAGACGAGGTCCTAGGACCACAACGCGTAGGCGTAGCCCATGGGAAAAAGTAATGGAAGTGTTCGGAGAACTTAAAATGGAAACTACTAGAAGTAAGGCCGCATTGTTCTCGTTAAATGCTAAATTCAGAGAGCCGGTTTCGAGGAAGACTGGGGACAATTCTGCAGTCGGCATTGTATACCTCGCGCAGAGTTCGTGAGAATTATATAGAGATTATGTCCCACAGGAACGCAGTCATTTTTCCTTCCGGTAACACGCTAATGTAATTAGGAAGGAAATATGTGGATACGATGTGCCTTTCGCTATGCGGTGCACAGTGGCTTGTGAAGTATAGATGTAACGGGCGGTGTTGATGTGGAACTGATTTGCGCTGGAAAAAAAAATAGTTCCCATTTGGCCACCAGGAGCAAATCTGACGCTTTGAATGCAAGAAGGACGTATAGTAATGTCTCCAAATGTAGTGGGCAGAAAAAGTGAAACAAGTGAGAAAGGCATAGTGTCGATTTTAATATTAACCGCCAGTTAGCAGTTTGTTCAATATGAGAATCGGAGACGTCGACGAGATGATGTACAGCGCCAGATTTGTACCTGGTGGCCAAAACTGGAAATAATTTATTTCCCCAGTGTAAATCGCTTCAGCATCAACGCACAAGTATATCTACCAAATTCCACTGCCATACGATAATTACAGCCAAGATTGGTCAACCGTGAGTAAATGTAGGCGTGAATAGCACTGCATTTGCTAGTACTCAGACACTGTCAGGTCAGGAAAACTGAAATGCCAGAAAACTGCATAGAACGCCAGAAGTTTTCAGAGGATCGATGATCGAAACCGAGACTAACAGTTCTCTGGAGCACTAACAAACACACTGTATTGTGCATAAGTCGGATACGAGATCCATTACGGTTTGGTTGTAGTACTAGCGATAATACACTAGAAACTGCAACAACCATAAAGTATATATTCGCTGCAACTTAAAATGGAGCGACGGCATGAAAGTAATCACAGGAGAAACTGAGCTTAAGGTCAGCTGATACAAACCTCCCTCCCACCCTGAAACCTCCCCTCCCCCCTCCCCCAAAAGCTGTGCAACACAGATGGCTCTCAATAAACTATATCCTCAGCTTTAGATTTCAATAACTGAGTAATACATCTGTAGAAAATCTACTGGGTTAATTGAGTCTATCAGACACACTTTTCAACAAATTTTACATCAGTTTCCACAGTTACACCGTTATCAGTGTATGACTCAGACTATAGTACGCTAACAAACTTCTTCAGCCTCCAGTATGTTTGGCTTCAAAAAGTTCTGACACACATCACACCTACTCCTGAATTAACCAGTCTTCTAGACATTATTTAATTCCAATAAACCGCTCCTCTGTCATCTTTGTACCTGCTACTACGATCAACGCCAACCTTTCTCGTCTGTTCATCACGCTGAATCAATATTGCTCTAATCCTATTACTATTGTCTTTTTCTAGATTCTCTACCATCTGCTCTAGCTTACATCCACAAGAATTAACATTTTAATTAAACATGGTTGTCAGTGAAGATATTTTTTGGTCAGGGTCACTGTTGAAATCTGTATAATTTTGGTCCATACTACACATATTATCTGAACGATACTAATGAACACATTATTTTTAACTCTACTCATGCAAGGTTTTTTTCTTTTTTCAACAGGGTACCAGCTCTTCAGCAGAAATTTATTGCCGGCCGGAGTGGCCGAGCAGCTCTAGACTCTACAGTCTGGAACCACGCGACCGCTACGGTCGCAGGTTCGAATCCTGCCTCGGGGATGGATGTGTGTGATGTCCTTAGTTTATTTAGGTTTAAGTAGTTCTAAGTTCTAGGGAACTGATGACCTCAGAAGTTAAGTCCCATAGTGCTCAGAGCCATTAAACCCATTTTAAAACAGAAATTCATGCATGGAATAGAAAGACTTGTTCAGGAGAGATGATTGTTGGTTAGATTTACAACCTGCTTTGCTGCCTGTCAGACAGCTTATGTTATTAATGCTAGCAAATATTAGGTGCATATCTGAAAACTTTCGGTCAGTGTCTTGCTTAATACTTGCAAATTTCAGGTCCGAATTTTCCTTAACGTTAGCAAACATTTGAGTGATAACATGCAGGAGTGATTGTAACCCAAGTGATTTCGGGACGCACTAGCGTTGCGTACACTCTCTGCCTTCACATCTGTGGTTGTTTCTGCTTTACTTTTCAGTTGTTCCAGTTGTGCACTAGTCTCTAATACAACGCCTGAGGTCCATCAGAATTATCGACAGCTTTATTCGTGGATCTTCCACGGTTTTCAGTAGCACTTTGGTTTTTTTAAACATTGCTACTTCCTAATCTGCCAGGCTTCATCCGTTCTACTCACAAAAATAGACTTGCAAGTAAATAAAAACATTTTGCTCCTTACATTATTCCATATTTCTCGCCCTGCAGTTTCTTCTTCGTTTTTCAGTGCACATTTTTTTCTGTATCTTCCAGGTCGTACTCCGTCAGTTTGCGTAAGGCTAGTTACTATGGCCACAGTGCTTCTCTTTTGTTCCGTAGCTGCTAGCCTCGCAAAAGGCGCTCCGCTAACCCGAAAATCTTGCGCAAATGTACATTAAAAGAAAAGCCACAACTCTTGACTTAGACTCAAACTGAAGTCCATATCTCTTAATTTCGCAAGCCGCATGCACCAAACTTACGAGATTGCAGCGTTTTCCTCTATTAAGGATAGTACAACTAACGTATTTGTTCCTTGCCATGCGGACGTGAAAAGAAATAACAAAAATCCTTACCGTCATAAATGTCGGCAGTTGCAATCCGTCGGTTGGCTGAATACTCGCTTGCTTGCAACTCTTCAGTTTCACCACTAACAAACACTTTCCCAAAAGCGACTGTTCTTTGACGAAGGAAAACGATTTCAGATTCCTGATTAAACGCGTAATTAAAACAAACTGATATTTAAGACAGAGAATCTGTATTTTAACACTTCCTTCTCATTCAAGATACAATAAAAATAAAAGAATTTCCGTTTAGTTTGATCTAGCATTATTAATTCCCCGAATATAAAATATGGAGTCAATTTGAAATCCCTTGTCAATGGCGCTCAACACTTCATGCGAGTAAAGAGCTAGTTGTGTTTCACAAGAACGATGTTTTCTAAATCCGTGTTGAATGTGTGTCAATAGACCGTTCTCTTCGAGGTAATTTATAATGTTCGAACACAATATATGTTCCAAAATCTTGCTGCATGTCGAAGTTAATGATATGGGCTTGTAATTTAGTGGATTACTCTTACCGCATTTCTTGAATATTGATGTGACCTGTGCAGCTTCCCAGTCTTTGGATACGGATATCTCGTCGAGCGGACGGCTGTGTATAATTGTTAAGTATGGAGCTAATGCATCACCATACTCTGAAAGGAACCTAATTGGTATACAGTCTGGACCAAAATACTTGATTTTATTAAGTGATTTAAGTTGCTTCACTACTCCGAGGGTATCTCGTTCTATGTTACTCATGTTGGCAGCTGTTCTTGATACGAATTCTGGGCCGAACGTTGTGGCGGAGCGGTTCTAGGCGCTACAGTCTGGAACCGCGCGACCGCTACGGTCTCAGGTTCGAATTCTGCCTCGGGCATGAATGTGTGTGATGTCCTCAGGTTAGTTAGGTTTAATTAGTTCTAAGTTCTAGGGGACTGATGACCTCAGATGTTGAGTCCCATACTGCTCAGAGCCATTTGAACAATTTTTTTTTTCGAATTCTGGAATATTTACTTCGTCTTCTTTTGTGAAGGCATTCCGGAGGCTGTGTTTAGTAGCTCTGCTTTGGCAGCGCTGTCTTAGATAGTATCTCCATTGCTATGGCTCAGAGTAGGTATTGATTGTTTCTTGCCGCTAACATATTTCACATACAATCAGAATCTCTTTGGATTTTCTGCCACGTTTCGAGACAAAGTTTCGTTGTGGAAACTGTTATAGGTATATCGCATTGAAGTTCGCGCTCAATTTCGAGCTTCTGTAAAACAGCGCCAATCTTGGAGATTTTGCGTCTGTTTAAATTTGGCATGTTTTTTTGGCATATTTTTTCGACTCTTTTTCAATGTTAGCCGCTAGTGCTGCAATGTTGTCCTCATTTCACGCTTGACATTGTCTTCTTGGCGGTTTCTGGTCGTGTAGAGTGAAATTCCGTTCAGACTTGTCCACATTTCGGTGTTTAGCCTGATTAGAGAAACTATGATCGTTGCGAAAAAAATCTCTAGTGAACAAACAATGTACATCCACAACGGAGGTGACACTCTCGTAAAAATTTTTAATGTTTCCTAAACGTTCAGGAAGCGTGAGTCGCTGCGTGATGAAACTGCAGATTGTTCTGGATATTTACACATATGAAAGCACACAAAAAATATTTTAGAAACTGGAAAATAGAATTATTTAAAAAGTATCACTCTTAATGAAACAGCCTTTTAACAATACATTTAATATCTTCTTTAGGTGTTAGAATAAATAAATTTTTGGTGAACCCTTTCTTGAGTAAGCAACGTAAAATTGCTCCCAGGGAAACATAGCATTCTCAGTACCACATCGCAGTATTTAAAACATGTCGACGCGATGTATTGATCGCGTTGAAGAACCGAAGTCTCATTGGAAATTGCAGTGTCCTCATATTAAAGGGGAGATGCGCCGGAACGAGTATTTCCTGGCGAAAAAGTCTACTTCACGCTCTGCGTTTGTCGTTTCAGTTAAACTGTCCAGCGTTTTGTTTACACAGTGTGGTAGGAGTGTCTCAGCATCACAGTATTTTTTTTCTCTAGATAGTAAGCCGCGTGTGTGCTACATTTGATTAAACTTGTTCCATGCATTCAAAAATTACGTCACGTCTTCTTTCACCATCTTGCATCTTAAGGTCATAAATGTTGGAGTGACAGATTATTCAGATAATTAATCAAATGTGTTGCGAGTTTGGCTGAAATCGCTCCAGACTTACATCGCTGTGCAGGCTCACACATAAACACATAACCACACACACTTCTATTCGTTTTTTGCTGTCCCTCCCGGTGTTCTAATGTTAACGAAAACCACCCAAACAGAAGGTATAGCAAGGAATGAAATTTTATTCGTGCATCTTACAATATATCAGAATGAATATATTATCAAATTTGAAGGTGATTTGTGGGTTTTCAGTGTACGAAATTCAGCACACAGAGCTGGCATCTGTGCAAGGACCGTTGGCTGTGTTCTAGCTGGGCACCGCGTCGAACTGAACTTGTATAGAAGGTACCTCATTCCACGCTTTTTTAAGACTACGTCAGGTGTCATAAGTCTTAGTGGTTGGTGAGTGATGATCTGCCAGATGCTTCCAACGGGTGAGAAATCTGGAGAACGTGTTGGCCAGAGCAACAGTCAAAGATCCTCCCTCTGTATCGACGTAGGTCAGCGCAGTACCAGCAACGTGAGCTGTTGCGTTGTTTTGTTGAAAGACAACGTCGTGGGGAACTCGAAGACAGGGATCAGCCACCGTCCTTAACACTTCAGAAATTTAACAGCTAGTGTCCAGATTACAGCAGTGGGAATCAGAGGTGATCATGTTGCGCACCCAGATGTACCACACCATCATCATGTCAGGTTATGATGACGAAGAATTCAATCTGGCAATATTCGTTCTCGTCACGACCTCCACCCATGGGTTAGTCCATCACGATGGCGGGACTAGTCTGAAAAGACGACGCTGTAGTACTCCTGTGTTCAGTTTTGTCGTCTGGCGCTCCGCTGTCACCGCGGCTCTCTCTGCTCCTTTGTAAGGGGAAAGTCAGAACAATGGCCCCCGTGCTAACAGCCAGAGGTGTCTGTGTTCATATTCGTCTCGCTAGGGATAAGCCCATTTCCTGGTTCCAAGGCACACGATGTAGATGTACGATTCTGCACGGCAGAGTGTCCAATGTATTTGTCCTGCCGGGTGCCAGTCGTGCGATGCCTTTACGATTCTGCATGCCGTTGAGTATGGTCCTCCTATTCCACGTTCGCATGACAGCAACTGGAGTAGTAATATCGCGGAATGGTACACCGCAATTTCGATAAAACACGTCGAATTTCAACACATGCTAGCAGACTTTTCTCCTTCGTAGACGGAGAATAACACCATATTATCACTAACAGTCAACTTTAACGACGATTTCAGAATGGGAAACACTCTGCTTTCCTTATATACAAAATGTGGTTAGCATTAATCCTACGTACTTTCTGTGCTTGCCCAGACACGTTAATTATTGTCATATCCAATCTAGGGCACTCTAGGTCAAATGGACGTTGTTTTTTTCCATTCTTCCATTATTGTGCTACATTTTTAATGGCTGGTGGTTACGTACCCCACATAAATGTTGATGTGTCATGCAGGACGACGTTCTATGGACTGAAGATCGGCTACTGCTTCATTCATTCCTAATTTGTTCCGTTCCACGCTTCGAAGAACTGTATGTACCAGTCTCGTCAGAAGTTTGACGTAAGCGTGAGTAAGCAGTCCCGCTCCGTATTTGCAGACAGACGACTGGGGACAGCGCGATCCACGGACGCTACTCTTCTCCTCCAGAGTTAGGCGTGGGAATCGCAACCATGCGCGGCAGCTTTAAGCAGCAACTCATTCGTAGTCACAGTTGTTTACAGTTTTGTTTTTGATTTTGCCGCAGCGTCTTCACCCATACCCCAGGAGTAGCGATCGACTATACTAAATTAAGCTGCCTACTTCTAGAACAACGCCCCTTAACTTAATAATAACAACAGAAAGACTTTTTTTTTACATAAGGCACTTATGATTCGAATAAGAAGTGGTGGCTGGGGCAGAGGAGCGGAGAGGGGTGGGTTGAGGCGGGGTTGGGGGGGGGGGGGGAGGGAGGAGGATTGAATCAGGTACGACTGTCCCCAGTAACATTCACCGGAAGAGAGGGAATAAACATGCAATTCATCTTCAGTCATTTCAGTAGCACATTATTGTGCCTTTAGAGATTGTATGGTAGTTTCGACTGCGTTCCTGTAACAGGGTGTGTTTTGAACTATTGTTGCACCAAACTACACAAAACTAGAATTTAATCACTCCTCTTTATACACAGATATATTCCGTACACTGCGAGGCGTCCTTTGCTTGGTTTTAGTCTTCTTTAATGCACGGTGAAGTCACACAAGAAGGTAAATCAAAACTTGACAGTAAAAAAAAAGTGCTCATGTTGTTTTTTGACAGAAACTGAATGACAGCAACTGCAGTGCAATTCCAGCCTATACTCTAACGCTTTGGGTTAAATCTTGAATACTTTCACACTTCATAACTTGGGCATCATTTTTCTTCTCGTCCTGATTTCTCTCTCCCTTTCTTCGTCTGTAAATCGTACGTAGGTTCTGGGTTACATCAGTTGTAATGTTTGGCTGTCACTGTGCTACATCGAAGCAGTTTCGGTTGGAATCTGTTACTTTTAAGTATTAAATGTATTCACTGAACGTTTAAATAACTTTAATACATCGTAATGAGAAATAATGGTTAATAAATGTTTTTACCATCATACTAATTACATCAGATAACGTTAGATTAAATTCAGTTTTAGTTCCATAGACCAAAAATTGAGATAATTCTGGTGCATGTGGAACATGAGAAAAGTATAACATAAAAAACATAAAACATTTGAACGTAATACTTAAAACTCTGTTTATTTGTCAAGAGATTGTCAAAGTAGGTGATTACATTACAGTAAACTGGAACTGTTAATATTTACAGAATTAATATGCTCTCAGAATGAAACATTGTTATGCACTTTTAATAAATTTATCATACGCAAAATACCTAAGCTTGACTATTGTGACCAAGTGCTGTCAAAACTGAAATCTAACAGACACTTTTACTTAAGCAGGTCTAACAGTCCTTGTTATGATATTCATCTGTAGAGTAGAACGATTTGCCTATTAAAAAGTCTTTCATACTCTGCTTAAACCGTGCTTTATCTGAAGCCAAGGTTTTAATGGTTGCTGGCAGTTTATTGAAAATGTGTGTACCTGAATATCGTACCTCTTTTTGGACTAAGGTAAGTGATTTTAGGTCTTTATGTAGATTGTTCTTATTCCTAGTATTGATACTATGTATTGAGCTATTGGCTGGAAACAGAGATATATTATTTGCAACAAATTTCACTAACGAATAAATACACTGAGAAGCAGTGGTTAGAATACAAAGTTCCTTGAACAGGTTTCTACATTATGTTCTTGAATTTACACCAAAAAATGATACAACATCCATTTGCACACTAAAAACATTTTCTCGATTTGATGAGTTACCCCAGACTATGATACTGTATGACATAACAGAATGAAAGTAAGAAAAGTATGCAAGTTTTTTTTATATTTATATCTGCTACACCTGAAACTATTCTCACTGCAAATAGACTTGTTCAGGCGCTTAAGCAATTCTGTGGTATGCCCTTGCCAACTGAATTTATTATCGAGTTGTAATCCCAGAATTTAACACTGTCAACCTCTCTGAGCTGCATGTCTTCTTATGTTATATACATGTTAGAAGGAAATCTTTTACAGGTTCTGAACTGCATATACTCAAAGTTTAATAACAGTGAATTACTTTCAAACTATTTATTAATATGAGTGAAAATTTGATTAGCAGCTATTTCTAAATCTGTACTTGACTTGCTACTTATTGCAATGTTTGTATCATCTGCAAACGAAACAAACTTAGCATCTGGCAATGTAACAGACGAGAGGTCATTAATGTACACAAGGAAAAGCAACAGACCCAAGATGAAACATTGAGGAACACCACATGTATTTATTCCCGATCAGATGGAGACTGACTGCTCACTGCAGAGGTATTACGCAACAACACCCTTTGTTTCCTGTTAGTTCGGTAAGACTCGAACCATTTTGTAGCATTGCCTGTGATACCATAATATTCTAATTTCCTTAAGAGAAAGTCGTGGTTCACACAGTCAAAGGCTTTGACAGTTCATAGAAAATACCAGTAGCCGCTTATTTATTTTCTAATGAATTATGTACTTTCTCACTGTAACTGCAAATACCTTTCTCTATATTAAAAGCCTTAAGAAACCCAAACAGTGACTAGGACAATACATTATTTGCAGTAAGATGCTTCAGGAGATCCTTGAAATAAAGTGAAACTGGTCGTTAGTTTGATTGTATCTCTTTATCCCCCTTCTTGTAAAGAGGCTTAACTTCAGCATATTTTAGCAGTTTCGAAACGTTCCTTGGATGACAGATTGATTACGCAAATGACTTAAGACAGATCTCAGTTCACATGAGCACTCTTTGATTAACGTCGTTGATATGTTGATGATGATGATGTTTGATTTGTGGGGTGCTCAACTGCGAGGTCATTAGCACCCGTACTACGTTCCAATTTTTTCACGCTCTAATGTTTTACACAGTCCAATCTAGCCACTATAACGAATTATGATGATGATGAAATGATGAGGACAACACAAACACCCAGTCTCCAGGCAGAGAAAATGCCAAATCCCGCTGGGAATCGAACCGGGGACCCTATGATCCAGAGGCAGCAATGCTAGCCACTAGACAACGATCTGCGGATAGTTGATACGTTATCATACCCATTAGAATAGTCAGATTTTAAGGATTTTACGATGGATGCTACTACTTGGGAGACGTGAGTGTCACTTCCATTTTAGTGTCATTTTTTCTAAAGGCTGGTCTCAGATATTCCATTGTACTGTTCACCGAACCTCATAACCCAAGCTGTCAGTAACAGAAATTAAGTACTTGTTTAAGAGTTTTATAACACTATATGCATTTGTTACCAAGTCTCATTTATTTTTAGAGCTATCTGTTCTTCTTCCTTTTTGGCCCCAACTCTCACTGCCTTCACTATATCTCATACAGTTTTTATTTTGTTGCCCGATGTCATTTTCTTTTTCTCCTAATAAAGCTGCTTCGATTTCTGGATTACGTGCTTCAATATTTTGGAGTATTTTTTGTAATGCATTACAATGCTAACATCAGAGCTGTTCCTAAATAGTAGATAGAGTCTCCTTTTTGTTCCACATGACATCTTTATTCTTTGTGTAATCCATGGTTTATTTTTTGAGTTCTGTGTGATTTGAGTTACCTTTAGGGGAAAACAATTTTCAGAAGTGGAAATAACTTTATTAATGAATGCTTTGTATTTTCCATTTGAGTCATAAGTATTGTAAATGTATATCCAGTTCATGTCTTTGAGCAGCTTCCTGAATTTCTCGATTTTTCACTGGTTTATTACCCTCCTGAACTCAGATATAATAGGTTTTTTTTTTATCCTGACAAGTTTCAACATTTAACACAAAATGTTGCATGTCGTGATCAGGTATCCCCATTTACTTTTGGTTTTGTGATATGACTTTTTTCCCTACATTTATCTAGGAAGACGTTATCAATAGCAGTGTCCGCCCCTGGTAGCTGAGTGGTCAGAGCGACGGAATGTCATACCTAACGGCCCGGGTTCGATTCCCGGCTGGGTCGGAGATTTTCTCGGCTCAGGGACTGGGTGTTGTGTTGTCCTTCCCCATCGACAAGCAATGCGCCGAAGTGGCGTCAACTCGACAGACTTCCACCAGGCGAACGGTCTACCCGAGAGGAGGCCGTAGCCACACGGCATTTTAATTTATCAATAGCAGTCTCAGACCATTTACATATCCTACTTGCAAAGAAATTAAATTGAATGACAGTGTTGCTGATTGCAATAATTTTTCACTGACAGAGCTTTTCAATTAATCCACATTAAAATCATTAGAAACCACTATTCCCTTTTGTTTTTTACCGTGAGATGTGACGACAGAGATTCCAGAGTTCTTATGAAGAGGTAAAAATGTCCTGAAGGTGATCTGTATATACTTAGTATTATAAAGGACTTATTATGAAATTCTACTTCTGTTGCACAAGTTTATAAGTGCTGCTCTGAGCAAAATTTATTAACATAAACTTTAAAATCAAAACAGTTTCTCACAAATGTGGCAACTCCTCCTTTCTCCATGTTTTCTCTACAGCTGTAAGGAGCTAACTTGAATACTGTAACATTTAATATATCTATACCAGTGGTCACATGATGTTCAGTGAGGCAGAGTGTATCAACCTGTTTGCTCAACTCTCGAATATTCTGATGCAATAAGGATAACTGATTTTTTACACTGGTTGAATTACAACTAGATGAACCTAATGCCTCTAGCATCAGTCAGAGGTTTTCGGCATGAATTGTGTACATTAAAATTTGATTTCCGGCTGGCTGTTTTATCAATGTGAAAGTAATTTTCAACCTGTATTTGATCATCTTTCGTCTCTGCCCTCCCTATCCTAAAAAAACTGCTGCTCTGTCACTTGTAACCACAGGTACTTTACCACGTGTGATAGTGCCCCTCCCCCCCCCCCCTTAAGTTATGTGCTATTAGCCCAGACAGTTCTCTCTCTCCTGCTGAGGCCATTCCTAATAGAGTAACAGCCGCTGACAGAGTCAACAGGAACCACACTGATGAGACCTCATACCTGACCCAAGCAGCCGTTCCACTTCTAAATTAAATTTCCTAACAGAAGAGTTTAAATGAGGCTGGTCATGGCGCATCAGAACAGACACAAGCCCAACATCAGTATGTCTTGTTGCTGAAGCTATCTTTACCCGGTCACTCTCAACTAAATAATTAGGGTTCCTGTCTATGCTGTTGCCCACTCTGCCCACTATTACCACACTGTCTTCCTTTGTAAAGTCTTTGCAAAGTGAACCTACATCCTCTATTACCTCACCCAGACTTGCACTAGGTTTAAAAAGCTTGTGACCTGGTAACCTGACCCTAGTTCATCCTGCACCTACACCTCTACCATGTAAACTGCCTACAACAAAACTTTCCTCTTCTTCTCAGCTTTTTCTGGCTTCTTATTTTTTCTGACTTCTTACTTTTCAAACACTTTTTGAAAGTTTGTTGTGTCCTGTCTAATCCTACTTTTACTCGTGGCTCATCAGTTTCCAATGGTGACAACAGATCAAACCTGTTTTCCACATTCACAACAACACTGTCTACGAAAGTCCTATTCCTATTTCTTCTATAACCTGTTGTCACTTCCCACCTCTCTTTTCCCTTCTCCTCCCTTAACCTTTCCAGATCTTGTTTCGCTTTATCTAGTTCCGCCTGAAGGGTAGCAATCTTCTCCTTCTATTCCACTATCTTCGTATCTCTACAGCAAATCCTACACAACCAATGAGCCTTCTTTATTTCCCAATTTACAACGTCGCTACTGTCACCCACATGAAAGTAACTGCAAGAACCCTCACACTACATCCCGGAGCTAACAATCCCATGGCAAGTCATGCACTTCTCACACATGGCAAACGAATCTTACCTTTAGTATAAGTTAAACAAATATTCCTTCATACTCAATTAATACATTAAATTTCTTAGAAAGTTTAGGCCTAAAGTTCGGATACTTACTTACTTTACGCGATTAGGCCCAATGGACCGCTCGCTGCTTTGAGAGATTGCCTCCATTTCAGCCTGTCTTTGGCTCCTTTCTGCCATCCTTTCAGCAGTCCAATTCTCTGAAGGTCTTTGGATACGCAGTCACTCCATCGAGTTCTAGGTCCTCCTACGGGCCTTCTGCCGGTTGGCTTGGTGTTGAGTACAGTTTTCGGCCATTGGTTGTACTGAATACGAGCAACATGCCCTGCCCACTAGAGTCGTCGTGTCTTCATTATAGCCACGGTGTTCGGCTCTTTGTAAATATCATACACCTCTGTATTGAAACGAATCCTCCGTTTTTCACTCTCATTATTGTAAACTAGTCCGTACTTTCCTTTTAGATATCATCAGTCTGTTCAGATCTTGCTTGGTTGTACTCCAGGTGGCACATCCATATAGTACCGCTGGCTGTAGGAGTGTTTTGCAGGTGTTTATATTGAAATGCCTTGACAAACTTCTGCTTTTGAGGAGAGCATTAAGAACGTGGTAACAGCGATTACCTGCGTGTAGTCTTGCCTGTACTTCCATTTTACTGGATGGTTCATCACTGAGTACTGCGCCAAATACACTCCTGGAAATGGAAAAAAGAACACATTGACACCGGTGTGTCAGACCCACCATACTTGTTCCGGACACTGCGAGAGGGCTGTACAAGCAATGATCACACGCACGGCACAGCGGACACACCAGGAACCGCGGTGTTGGCCGTCGAATGGCGCTAGCTGCGCAGCATTTGTGCACCGCCGCCGTCAGTGTCAGCCAGTTTGCCGTGGCATACGGAGCTCCATCGCAGTCTTTAACAATGGTAGCATGCCGCGACAGCGTGGACGTGAACCGTATGTGCAGTTGACGGACTTTGAGCGAGGGCGTATAGTGGGCATGCGGGAGGCCGGGTGGACGTACCGCCGAATTGCTCAACACGTGGGGCGTGAGGTCTCCACAGTACATCAATGTTGTCGCCAGTGGTCGTCGGAAGGTGCACGTGCCCGTCGACCTGGGACCGGACCGCAGCGACGCACGGATGCACGCCAAGACCGTAGGATCCTACACAGTGCCGTAGGGGACCGCACCGCCACTTCCCAGCAAATTAGGGACACTGTTGCTCCTGGGGTATCGGCGAGGACCATTCGCAACCGTCTCCATGAAGCTGGGCTACGGTCCCGCACACCGTTAGGCCGTCTTCCGCTCACGCTCCAACATCGTGCAGCCCGCCTCCAGTGGTGTCGCGACAGGCGTGAATGGAGGGACGAATGGAGACGTGTCGTCTTCAGCGATGAGAGTCGCTTCTGCCTTGGTGCCAATGATGGTCGTATGCGTGTTTGGCGCCGTGCAGGTGAGCGCCACAATCAGGACTGCATACGACCGAGGCACACAGGGCCAACACTCGGCTTCATGGTGTGAGGAGCGATCTCCTACACTGGCCGTACACCTCTGGTGATCGTCGAGGGGACACTGAATAGTGCACGGTACATCCAAACCGTCATCGAACCCATCGTTCTACCATTCCTAGACCGGCAAGGGAACTTGCTGTTCCAACTGGACAATGCACGTCCGCATGTATCCCGTGCCACCCAACGTGCTCTAGAAGGTGTAAGTCAACTACCCTGGCCAGCAAGATCTTCGGATCTGTCCCCCATTGAGCATGTTTGGGACTGGATGAAGCGTCGTCTCATGCGGTCTGCACGTCCAGCACGAACGCTGGTCCAACTGAGGCGCCAGGTGGAAATGGCATGGCAAGCCGTTCCACAGGACTACATCCAGCATCTCTACGATCGTCTCCATGGGAGAATAGTAGCCTGCATTGCTGCGAAAGGTGGATATACACTGTACTAGTGCCGACATTGTGCATGCTCTGTTGCCTGTGTCTATGTGCCTGTGGTTCTGTCAGTGTGATCATGTGATGTTATATGACCCCAGGAATGTTTCCCCTTCCTGGGACAATGAATTCACGGTGTTCTTATTTCAATTTCCAGGAGTGTATTTGAACTCCCTGACTTGTCGATAAGAAACTTCAGTTGTCTGTAAAGGTGGAAGTCGTTCTTGAGTTTCATTTTGTCTACGGTGTCGAACCATGTGTTCCGTCTTGTCACGATTGGTTTGAAGTCCAATTTTCCACGCCGTTGCTTCCAGACTGTCAGCAATTTCCCCTAATTCTTCTTGCGACCCAGGTAGTAGCACTATATCATCGGCATATCCGAGGTAATTGATGTTCACACCCCCGGTCCGGACTCATGTGAGTTCATTACATGATATCTCTCGCATTTCGTTCTCTAATGCGAGACCGAAAAAAAAACACGTGATAGTCCATCGCCCTGCCGTAGCCCAGTTTTTATTTTGAATGTTTCAGTCACCTTATTTCCAATTTTTACCTTTGCTGTAGTATCCATCAGACAGGCCTTCGTGAGGCTTATTAGTTTCTTGGCAAAACCGAACTCTTCCAGACACCTCAGCATCAGCATATTTTCCCGATATGAACTAGTCACTCGATGTAATATAAGTGTCAAATCCATAAAGGGCATTTGAACGTCTCTAAAGCTGCCAAAGTCAACTTTTAGTGATGTGATTGTGAAGTGGAAACGGAAAGAAATAAATCAGCTAAAGCAAGAAGAGGTAGACTACGTATACTTCTGGGCAGGGCAATGGAACATTGAGGAAGATGGCTCTAAAAACGCGCATATAATCAACCGAAGCAAACGCTCTTGAGTTCCAGAGTGCAGCCAATAGTCCAACTAGTTCAATGACTCTGCGTAGGGAGTTTAAAAAATGGGGTACAACGTTCAATGACTCTTCAAGAGACATACAGCTCTGTGTTTAGCTCGTTTAAAGACTGGTGACACTGGATAGTAGATGACTGGAAACACGTTGTATCCTGCGCCAATCCGATGGAAGCGTTTGGGTTTGGCAGATACCTGGAGAACGTCGCCTAAAGTCGTATGGTTTGCGAAAATTGAAGTACGGAGTAGGTGGTGTTATCGTATTGGGGTGTTTTTCGTGGTCCGGGTTTCGTCTCCTTATTGTGCTTAAGAAAACGCTAAATGCGGAAGGAAATGAACGTATTTTCAGCATTAGGTACTGCATACATTAGACTAACAGTAAGGAGAAGATTATTGGTTGTATCTGTATGGCAAGCACCTTGTCGTAAAACTGGGTTTACGGACAGTAACACTCCTGAAACGGACTGCCCTACTCAGACTACCGATCTTAACCGAATGGAACACCTTTGGTGTGAATTAGAACGTAGACTTCCCTTCGGATCCCAATATTCGACATCGCTGCTTTCTCTGGTTTCTCCTCTTTAGGAAGAACTGGCTGCCATTCCTCCACAGGCATTAAGACAGCTAATTGAAAGTGTCCCGCAGTAGACTTGAATCCGTCGTAAAGGCGAATGGTGGACACATACAATATCAATATTCGCTAATAGGTGCCGAATACTTTTGATGAGATAGTGTACTTCCTCGGCCCAATTATCATTCAACCAGCTGGCTACATGTGGTGCCCATCCCGTTTCTTCATCTTTGCATCGACAATTACGTTTTCCCAGCCAGTCTTTTCTCCATTTCTCTGCTCTTTTCTCTCTTACCAACTCCCAAAGGCCCGTTTCATCATGAGCTACCCTCAGTTTCTGGATCATTTCGATTTTAAAAGCCTATCTTTTAGCGCCCTCGGTCAAAAAAATGGTTCAAATGGCTCTGAGCACTATGCGACTTAACTTCTGAGGTCATCAGTCGCCTAGAAGTTAGAACTAATTAAACCTAACTAACCTAAGGCCATCACACACATCCATGCCCTAGGCAGGATTCGAACCTGCGACCGTAGCGGTCGCTCGGCTCCAGATTGTAGCGCCTAGAACCGTACGGCCACTCCGGCCGGCCCTAGGTCAAAACATTATACACACATATTCAAATGTTTCCTTTTCAGACACGCCAGAAACTACACTGAAGAACCAAAGCGTACAAGCGCCTAATATAGTGTAGGGATCCCCGCGAGCACGCAGAAATGCCGCAACACGACGTGGCATGGACTAAACTAATATCTGAAGTAGTGCTCGAGGGAACTCACACCATGGATCCTGCAGGGCTCTCTATAAATCCGTAAGATCACGGGGGCGGGGGGGGGGGGGGGGAGAGATCTCATCTGAACAGCCCTTTCCGAGGCATCCCAGATATGCTCAATAATGTTCATGTCTGGAGACTTTGGTGGCCAGCGAAAGTGTTTAAACACAGAAGAGTGTACCTTGAGCCACTCTGTAGCAATTCTGGACATGGACGGTTTAGCATTGCCCTGCTGGAATTGCCTAAGTCTGTCGGAATGCACACTGGACATGAATCGATACAGGTGATCAGACAGGATGCTTACGTACGTGTCACCTTTCAGAAACGTATCTAGACCTATCAGGGATCCCATATCACTCGAACTGCACACGTCCCGCACCATTAAAGAACATCCACCACCTCGAACAGACCCCTGCTGACATGCAGGGTACGTGGATTCATGATGTTGTCTCCATACTCGTACACGTCCATCCGCTGGATACAATTTCAAACGAGACTCGTCCGATCAGGCAAAGTGTTTCCAGCCATTAAAAGTCCAATGTCGGTGTTGACGGGCCCAGGCGAGGAGTAAGCTTTATGCCGTGCAATCATCAAGGGTACACGAGTGGGCCTGCGGCTCCGAAAGCCCATATCGATGGTGTACCGCCGAATGGTTCGCACGCTGACACTTGTTGATGGCCCAGCATTGAAATCTGCACCAATTTGAAGAAAGGTTGCTCTTCTGTCACGTTGAACGATTCTCTTCAGTCGTCGTTGATCCCGTTCTTACAGGATCTTTATCCGGCTGCAGCGACGTTGGAGATTTGATGTTTTACCGGGTTCCTGATATTAACGGTACTTATCTCTATATTTGAATATGCATACCTATACCAGTTTATTTGGCGCTTCAGTGTATTTATAAAACCTTATTTAGGTTACTCAGAGTAATGCTAGGCGAAACCAACTGACAGATTGAAACTGTGCTCCGGTCCAGAACTCGAACAGAGACCTTGGCTTTCGTGGGCAATGCCCTCACCGCCAGAGCCACTCGGGCACGACTCGTGACAGACGTTTACAGCGAAACGCTAGCTTCCGTATTCGAGTCCCGTTACGGCAGAGAGTGGTAATCTAGCAGCAGGTTTCAGAACAGCTTATCTTTAAAAACCTAGACGAACAGACAGTCTTTGCTCCGTTCTGTAATTTCGTGCAGGACTTGCCTATTGTCTGTCTATTTCTAAAGCATCCTTCCGGCTTTTCTATGCAGCTGGTGACAGAATTACGTTGTTCATTACAGATTTTGTTGTACACTGCGGATTCTGAAGGTGGCAGATGTAAAATACAGGGAGCGAAAGGCTATTTACGATTTTTACAGAAACCACATGGCAGTTATAAGAGTCGAGTGGGAGGCAGTGGTTGAGAATGGAACGGAACAGGGCTGTAGCCTCTTGTTCAATCTGTACATTGAGCAAGCAGTAAAGGAAACAAACGAAAAATTTGGAGTAGGAATTAAGATACAGGGAGACGAAATAAAATCTTTGAGGTTTGCCGATGACATTGTAATTCTGTCAGAGACAGAAAAGGAATTGGAAGAGCAGTTGAACGGAATTGACAGTGTCTTGGAAGGAGGATGTAAAGTGAACATCAACAAAAGAACACCGAGGATAATAGATGGAGTCGAATTATATCAGGTGATGCTGAGGGAATTAGATCAGGAAATGAGATACTTAAAGTAGTATACGAGTTTTGCCATTTGGGGAGTAAAATTACTGATGACGGTCGAAGTAGAGAGGATTTAACACGTAGACGTCTATGGAAAAGAAAGAATTCCTAAAGAAGAAAAAATTGTTAACATCGAGTATAGATTTAAGTGTCAGGAAGTCTTTTCTGAAAGTATTTCATGGAGTGTAGCCATGTACGGAAGTGAAACATGGTCGACAAATAGTGTAGACAAGAAGAGAATAGAAGCTTTTGAAATATGGTGTAACAGTAGAATGCTGAAGATTAGATGGGTAGATCACATAACAAATGAGGAGGTACTGAACAGAATTGTGGAGAAGAGTAATTTGTATCACAACATGACTAGAAGAAGGGATCGGTTGGTAGGACACGTTCTGAGGCATCAACAATTAGTACTGGGGGGATGCGTCGATGGTAAAAATCACTGAGGGAGACCAAGAGATGAATACACTAAGAACATTCAGAAGGGTGCATGTTCAGTAGTTATTCGGAGACAAAGAGACTTGCACAGCAAAGGGTAGCGTGGAAAGCTGCATCAAATAATTCTCTGGACTGAAGACCAAAACAACAACATACGGATACGAGACTGTTAGATAAATAATTTTTCAGTTTTGTGTGCCCCATTCAAGTTTCAGTTTTGGTTGGGTTTTCTTATTTCGGAAACATTCTGAAAACTGTTTTTCGAGTTCCTTTAGTATAACTTTCCCTCGGGCAATAACCGTTTCGTATGAAACTTCGTCTATAGGAGCGTTCGCTGTCGTTACACGTCGAATGGCTTTATAAACCACATCTTCTAATACCTCCGACAAGCCGGCCGGTGTGGCCGAGCGGTTCTAGGCGCTTCAGTCCGGAACCGCGCTGCTACTACGGTCGCAGGTTTGAATCCTGCCTCGGGCATGGATGTGTGTGATGTCCTTAGGTTTAAGTACTTCTAAGTCTAGGGGACTGATGACCTCAGATGTTAAGTCCCATAAGGCTTAGAGCCATTTGAACCTCCGACGACTGTTTACTTTCTTTGTGATTTTCCTAAGCATCAGCTTCATCTCTTGAACTATGTTCCATACACATCGACGAGCCAAGAAATTATGCGGATTCCTTAACAGCGTGGTGGTCCACCTTTGTACAGCAGCAATTCCGCACGGCATGGATTCGAAAAGTCCTTGGTAGGTTACCGAAGGTATGTGGCACCACATGTGTATGCAACATGTCACGAAATTTTCGTAAAATACGGGCCGGTCGTATGTGCACTTGGAGTTGGCGACCGGTAGCATCCCACATGTGTTACGTCGGTTTCAAATAAGGCGAATTTGTCGTCCAAGACAGCATCTTGAGTCCACTACACGCTCCTCAAACCAATGTAGCAAGATTATGGTGTCGTAACATGGGCAGTTACCTGCTGGAAGCTGTCGTCGCCGCTGCGGAAGAAATCAAGCATGAAAGACTGCAGGTGGCCCACAGTAATGTTCACATAATCCATAGGTTTTCAGTTACTACCAAAGGCTCCATGGAAACCCAGGTTACTGTCATCTGCAAGCATTATATTGCCTTTACAGGCCTGCGTCTCTGGCGCGGTGCACATCTCGATCATCACCTAGATGATGACGTATCGATTGGGTGTAACAAGAAACATAATTCACTTGAACAAGTGACACGTTTCCATTGATCCCCGATATAATCTCTATCATCCCGTGCCCACAGCAATCGTAATTGATCATGTGCCCCATGTTCAGCAACACGCGTCGAACGCTCTACTCCGAAATACTTGTGCCTGCACCAGCATTTTACCCTTACCTCGTTTTGCCTGAAATCGCCGCCTATCTTTTGTACAGAGGGGGCAAGGCTCCTACTTCCAAGTTCTGTGATGGGGCATGGACGTCCAACACCTTGTCGCATACTAATTGTTTCGCAGTCCTTCACCCACTTTCCGTAGACAGTGGCGACAGCAGGACACCAACAGCCGAGGAGATTCGCCGCCTCCGAGACGTTCCTTCCCAGGCACTGGGTCATACCAATCAGACCCTCTGTGAAAATCGATTAAGTCAGTCAATTTTTTCATTTGCTCACTAGCGGATAAGAACCAAAAGTTAAACGCATTGCATTCAAAATAAACTTAAGAACTCTGTAATAGCCATGTTAAGATATTTTTCTGTAAATAAACATGAAGTGTTGATTCGTGACTCATCTTATCTACGGTTGTCACAGAGTTTAAACTAACATTCGCTGTGCTCAAATGAGAAAAAAGAACCATGTGTTCACGTCAAGTAAGACTTTAAAGAAAAGTCTGGAAAAGTAAAACCGCAGTTTTTTGAAGTGTTAAACAAATCACAATCAGCCTGTGTAGCATCTTTGGTTGACGAGTGGTGTACACTCAGAGCTCTCGTAAAGATAAGTGTTTAATTGAGTAATAACATTTAATTAATGCAATATTCATCATAAACAAGTAAATTAATATCTATTGTAAGCTATCAATTAAAGGTTTCACATTCTCCTATTTTCTGGAAAAAGAAAACTTTTCATAGGCGCGAATTGTTAACGTTATCGTATACTGTTAAGTTACGTAGCTATTTCAATAAAGTAAAGTTCGTGTTGCTAATGCATTCTTACACGCTATCCATTTGATTCTCTAGTAAGCAGCCGAAGTGAAAAATTTCGAAATAAGTGTAACTTTATATAGGGTAGGCTCAGTTCTTTGTTTACTTTCTGTTTCTTCACATAAACAATTTAGGTTAAATCGTTTTTGTTTCGCCGGAAGTTCTGAGTTAGTATCCGAAGATCTACTATGGACCAAATCTTCGCCCTACGCCAGATATAGAAAAAATGTGTGGGTTTGACCAAGAACTACACATGCTATTTGTCGACCTTTCTACTGACAACACAATACTCATCGCC
The DNA here is from genome assembly GCF_023897955.1 of Schistocerca gregaria. Lineage (NCBI taxonomy): Eukaryota > Metazoa > Arthropoda > Insecta > Orthoptera > Acrididae > Schistocerca > Schistocerca gregaria. The sequence continues at coordinate 792,931,405 of NC_064921.1, forward strand.
TCCATCTACACTACTATGGGCCGCCTGTCGTAACATCTATTGCTCAGTTTCGCATAATGTAGTGGTGTCTAAATAGGTTTCATCAGACATTGTATGTTCAGAATTGACGGAAGAGACAGGAAAATAACGCAGATCAGGATTCTGAATGGAGGGAAGGGAGACCGTAATGAGGATAAAATGCAAAGGGCACCACGTCTAGCCAAATGAATGGATGATAGCTGGGTCGAGGGAGTACTTTGTTAGACTCCAAGCGCCGAGACAAAACCGAGACGATAGCCTATAGGCAGGTGAGGAGATGATAGAAGATGTGAGGAGATGATAGAAGATATGAATGGGCACATCTGAAGACATGGATGAGCAACGTGGATGGACACATCTGAAGACATGAAGGAACAGTGTGTATGGACACAACTGAAGACACTGTAGCAGCACCACCGTTTAAGATATGAAAAAGTTAGATTCGGTGCAATTTTCCTGAGTGCACGAAGTAGGATGGAGGCCACAGGGCCGTAGAACCACTGAAAGGTGTAAACGCAGCGGTTTGCATGGTGCATGTTACAAGCATAAGGGGCCCACTTGCCCAACCTAGGTGTTATGAGTACATGACTCGGAGCGGCTCGTTAGCAAAACAGGGGCGCACTGCCACATGTAAATACACTCCTGGAAATGGAAAAAAGAACACATTGACACCGGTGTGTCAGACCCACCATACTTGCTCCGGACACTGCGAGAGGGCTGTACAAGCAATGATCACACGCACGGCACAGCGAACACACCAGGAACCGTGGTGTTGGCCGTCGAATGGCGCTAGCTGCGCAGCATTTGTGCACCGCCGCCATCAGTGTTAGCCAGTTTGACGTGGCATACGGAGCTCCATGGCAGTCTTTAACACTGGTAGCATGCCGCGACAGCGTGGACGTGAACCGTATGTGCAGTTGACGGACTTTGAGCGAGGGTGTATAGTGGGCATGCGGGAGGCCGGGTGGACGTACCGCCGAATTGCTCAACACGTGGGGCGTGAGGTCTCCACAGTACATCGATGTTGTCGCCAGTGGTCGGCGGAAGGTGCATGTGCCCGTCGACCTGGGACCGGACCGCAGTGACGCACGGATGCACGCCAAGACCGTAGGATCCTACGCAGTGCCGTAGGGGACCGCACCGCCACTTCCCAGCAAATTAGGAACACTGTTGCTCCTGGGGTATCGGCTAGGACCATTCGCAACCGTCTCCATGAAGCTGGGCTACGGTCCCGCACACCGTTAGGCCGTCTTCCGCTCACGCCCCAACATCGTGCAGCCCGCCTCCAGTGGTGTCGCGACAGGCATGAATGGAGGGACGAATGGAGACATGTCGTCTTCAGCGATGAGAGTCGCTTCTGCCTTGGTGCCAATGATGGTCGTATGCGTGTTTGGCGCCGTGCAGGTGAGCGCCACAATCAGGACTGCATACGACCGAGGCACACAGGGCCAACACCCGCCATCATGGTGTGGGGAGCGATCTCCTAACTGGCCGTACACCTCTGGTGATCGTCGAGGGGACACTGAATAGTGCACGGTACATCCAAACCGTCATCGAACCCATCGTTCTACCATTCCTAGACCGGCAAGGGAACTTGCTGTTCCAACAGGACAATGCACGTCCGCATGTAACCCGTGCCACCCAACGTGCTCTAGAAGGTGTAAGTCAACTACCCTGGCCAGCAAGATCTCCGGATCTGTCCCCCATTGAGCATGTTTGGGACTGGATGAAGCGTCGTCTCAGGCGGTCTTTACGTCCAGCACGAACGCTGGTCCAACTGAGGCGCCAGGTGGAAATGGCATGGCAAGCCGTTCCACAGGACTACATCCAGCATCTCTACGATCGTCTCCATGGGAGAATAGCAGCGTGCATTGCTGTGAAAGGTGGATATACACTGTACTAGTGCCGACATTGTGCATGCTCTGTTGCCTGTGTCTATGTGCCTGTGGTTCTGTCAGTGTGATCATGTGATGTATCTGACCCCAGGAATGTGTCAATAAAGTTTCCCCTTCCTGGGACAATGAATTCACGGTGTTCTTATTTCAATTTCCTGGAGTGTAGATGCCGGTTTTCTAATGAGGGTGATTCAAGTGTGGCAGCTCTCCTGGATGATGGAGTCTGTCGCACCACTGGCTACATGCCATGGGGTCCCTAGCCAGCCAGTGGTGGGCCACTCGATAGCTCGCACCCATGGGCAGTCTTCTTGGCTCCCAACACATGCTGGAGGCATCCCAAGGTGAGGGCCACAGATTTGGCTGTTGTATCGCAGGCACTTGTTGTTGCTGCGAACTTAATCACGCCGGCGAAGAAGAATGCAGCGGACCACCCTGTGGCTCCCAGAGAGTGGCGCTGAGGCAACAGGGATGTAGGCCACTGAGTCACCTGCCGGCGCATCCTGACGTCGTCAAAACACTGCAACTGTAGGTGGCCGGCACACCTCAGTGTGTTGGATGGGTCACTGAGGTAGCCCTTCCACACCAAGCTGTTTTGCAGACAGCGAAGTGGCGTCCTCAGCATCGCGGGCCCCTGTGATGCAGACAGAGAGGAACATGGCACTTTAGCTGGGAATGATAAAACACTTGAAGGTCATGGCCGAGCTTTAATACGGCTCATCGTGACAGTTTCCATCTACGTCCAACATTCCTCCACTGCATGCCAACATCTACATTTGGCAGTGACAGCTACAACCTGAAGGAGCAACATGGATGGGCACATCTGAAGACGTGATGGAGCACCGTAGATGGTCACACCTGAAGACATGAAAGAGCAAAATGGATGGAAACAAATGAAGAAATGAAAGAACAACATGGATAGGCAAAAATTAAGACATAAAGAAGCAACATGGATGGACACAATGCAAGATATGAAGGAGCAACATGCATGGGCACATCTGAAGACATGATGGAGTACTATGGATGGGCACAAATGAACACATGAAGAAGTTACAAGGATGGGCACATCTGAAGACATGTAGGAGCAAGATGGATGAGCACATCTTAAGACATGATGGAGCAACATGGATGGACAGAACTCAAGATGTGAAGGAGCAACATGGCTTCCAAAAAATCCCATAGCTGTTCTATAGGATTCAGGTAAGGACTCTGCGCAGGCCAGTCCATTACAGAGATGTTATTGTCGTGTAACCACTCTGCCTCAGGACATGCATTATGAGCAGGTGCTCGATCGTGTTAAAAGACGCAATTGCCATCCCCGAATTTCTCTTTAACAGGGGAAGCAAGAAGGTGCTTAAAACATCAATGTAGGGCTGTGCTGTCATAGTGCCACGAAAAACAACAAGGGATGCAAGCCCCCACCAAGAAAAACACGACCAAACCATTACACCACCGCTCCGAATTTTACTGTTGACACTACACACGCTGGCAGATGATGTTCACCGGGCATTCGCCATACCCACACCCTTCCATCGGATCGCCACATTGTGTACCGTGATTCATCAATCTACACAACGTTTTTCCACTGCTCAATGGTTCAATGTTTATGTTTCGTACACCAAGCGAGGCGTCGTTTGGCATTTACCGGTGTGATGTGTGGCTTATGAGCAGCCACTCGACCATGACATTCAAGTTTTCTCACCTTCCACCTAACTGTCATAGTCGTTGCAATGGATCCTGATGCATTTTGGAATTCCATTGTGATGGTCTAGATAGATGTCTGCCAATTATACATTACGACTGTCGGCGGTCTCTGTCAGTCAACAGACGAGGTCGGTCTGTACGCCTTTTTGCTGTACGTGTCCCTTCGCGTTTCCACTTCACTATCACATCGGAAACAGTGGACCTAGGGATGTTTAGGGGTGAGTAAGTCTCGCTTACATACGTATGACACAAGTGACACACAATCACCTGACCAAGTCCGAAGTCCGTGAGTTCTGCGGAGTGCCCTATTACGCCCTCTCATGATATCTAATGCCCACTCAGGTCGCTGATATGGAGTACCTGACAGTAGGTGGCAACATAATGCACCTAAAATGAAAAGTGTATGTTGTGGGGGTGTCCGGACATCTTTTATCACAGAGTGTATATGAAGTCACATGTTTCATAACACCGCGTTAGCAGTACTCAACTTTACTTCCTGCGAAATAAAAGCATGATTGGTGCCAACTGCCAGTCCTATCAATTGTCGGGATTCGAAGGTTTCGGTAGACTGCCGAACCCGTAGTTTGACGGTACAGTTTCTCCTGCTTGTAAATACGGAACCACCTATGTTGTCTTCCAAGTATCACTAAGGAAATATAGATTCTAAACCAAATCAGAGTTCATATCCCCGATCGAAGTATCTTGTACATTGATTTTGAGCATATAATAGTGAAATGCTGGAGGAAGGTTGCAATTCGTTGTTTTGTTATGTGTCTGCTGAATGCACGGATCCTCCACAATAAAATAAAAAAATAAAGATATACCTGGGTGTTAATGCAAACATATATTGTGTTTGGAGTTATCAACGTGTGAAGATGCTCTTACACCGTGTTATGCCGAGGGGCTAACTGAGCAGGCTGCTTACTGGGAAGTACCTCCTGGAAAAAATTACACCTGCACCATGTAAAAGATGGACCCAGAGGTACAAAGTATGATCAGCCAAATGTAAAAAGCAAACTGGAAAGGCTACAACAAAAGACACAATAACAATTATGTCACGCACAAAGAACCATGTTCGAGAACGTATCACAAAAAATTCTACTATGTGAAAATAATGTGTAATAATACACAATCAGTATAGGAAATATATACGCAGTTGCGAATATGAACCACCTTCGGCTGTATAATACAACGACAACAGTGAAAATCTGTGCCGGGCCGGAACTGAAACATGAATTTTCCCGCTTTATGCGAGCGATCGCCTTAACAGCTTTTTTATGTGCCTTAAGGAGGTTGAGCGTTCAGCTTCAGGTTGGTGAACACAGCATGCGCAGGGGTCGAAAGCCGAGGCCCGGCCACGTTGGCTCCCACTTCCTGTCCCTAAACTGCGCACTCCAGAGTTTCTTTCTTTATTTATTTTTACTTTTTTCCCCTTCAACTCCAAAATTTGGGATGTGAATTTGATACAAGGTATTTCCGTTGTAGAGAAGACAGTTTAAACACATTGAATAACATAAAATCACATCAGCATGAAATAAAATTTAAGCACATTTCCTTTGTGCCTCGAACTTCCAACAGACGGGTGAACCCAAACGATCAGACCGCTTCGGCTATCTGAGCACGAATCACGGTCAGACCCTAATTTCAGTATGTCGTCGCCCTTGTGTCACGACTTGTGGCGTCACATATACTCTCGTTCAGGAGGAACATATTTATCACGAGTCGAGGGCCTTGTATTAGCGAATAAATACGAAACATCAGTGCCTGTGTTATTAAGGAGTATGATTCAGTGTCCCTTCGGACATTCGCGCAAGGCACTGCTGTTTCGTATTTATTCGCTAATACCAGACTCTCGGCTCTCAACAAATATGTCCTTCCTAGATGGCAATATGCGTAATGTACGTGTGCAGGTTCCAACACAAGGATAACCACACGTGGAAGTTAATGTCTGTCCGTGATTCGCGCACGGATAGCCGGAAAGGTTGAAAAGTATCCTTGATTGTCGGAAGATCCTTATTGAACGCCATTGTGCAATTGTCCGCAATCCAAAATACAGACAATTTTTCCTCCAATTTCCTTTGCAGTGTCTTCTTTAACCTACCCCAGAGCTGGGAAGTTCGTGTCATGAGGAGCTGATCTACACCTCTTCCACACTTAGAACCGATTATTCTCTGGTCATCGGAACGTTGTACTTTAAAAAAACTATACGTCTGTAGACTCAATGAGTCTGACGTCTTGCTGCTACTAGTCTCGTTGGTATTACTGTTAATTTTTTAAAAAAAAGGCTAAGGCTCTGCAGTCTTGGAGTCTGCGGCTAGTCCCGGCAGAGGTTCGAGTCCTCCCTCGGGCATGGGTGTGTGTGTGTTTGTCCTTAGGATAATTTAGGTTAAGTAGTGTGTAAGCTTAACGACTGATGACCTTAGCAGTTAAGTCCCCTAAGATGTCACACACCTTTGAACATTTTTGAAAAAAAAGGAAAATGAATAAATAAACCATTTATGTTCATCGTGCCTCTACTCACGTTCCCTATGCTTTCCTTGGTTCCTGCAGGGCGGGAACGGACCTGGAAACCCGGCCTCGGGTTGCTACCCCTGCCCACTTTGCCCGCTCCCCTGCCTTTGGGTACCAGGAAGATTCGTATAAAAAAATAAAATTAGAAGAAGTGTTAGCATCGCCGCCTAAGAAAATTTTAAAAAATGGTTATGGCGACAGGGCGGGAAAAGCGAGAAATCCTGGTTCGAGTCCTGGTCAAACACGGTCGTCGTTCTAATATGCAGACGAAGTTCGTTAATATTTTCAACTGCCAATACATTTCCTGTATTTCTGGGGAGCTGCAGTTGCTGCAATGCATGCATGTCTGAAGGAACATTGCATCGTCCTTCTTAATAACACAGTACCTGCTATTTCGTAAATACAGAATTACGGTTTTAGCACGTCAGTTTTCAGTTAGTGAAAGCAGAACATTAGAATATTCGTGCTAGAATGGATATTATAATTTCTTTTCTTGTCATTAACCTATTATATTTTTTTGCAAAACATAGAATCCTTAAAAATATAAATAAATATTCAAATAAATCTAAGGTAAGAGGTCTCAGGCTTTTGTAGCGAGTTACTGTCATAAATATGTCTTTGCTAGTGTTATTAATACAAATATTGAAAGCGCAAGGTTTATGAGGCCTACAGTCATAAGAAAAAATGTAAATTCTGCGTGATTGGTTTCCGTGCACATTCATCCATTACCTCGCACCTAGACGTTTCTCGCGGCCGCCACCTGGGGGCGTCATAAACTCTCAGTAATTTGCCGTTCGCCAGCTCCACAGCCCTGGCCGCCTTAACCTCGCCCCTGCTAGCGCTAGCGTCGCAGATTCTTATCCGAGCGCCGGTCTCCGTGAGCGCAGCCTCGCACATTCCTCTGCTGCGATATGAGGGGCACACACACACACACACACCGCGGGGTCACTGAGTCACTGAGCGAGTGAGTGACTGAGTGGGCACCCCGGTCTTATCTGCCCGCGCGGATTTTCATTAGCACACTTACATAACTTCTCTCTCACAGGCTAATCTATAAACAGTCAACGGGTCGTTAGTTGTCGCTGGCGAGTGCTTAATGCTGTATCTCAACGTGACTCCAGTACATCTTCATCGACTTGCTTCTGATACGCGATTACCGTATGGTCTGAGACAGTCAAAATAGAATGTCGCTGTACTTGTGTCTAAAGTGCTTTACGGACCACTTTCGGTTAGGCCCTTTTTTTCTTTCTTTTTTTTATTGACACGAACTCTCCTTCTAAGTGAATCGATGTTTCTTCCTGCTTGCTGACGTTACTGTGCTATGAGTGAGCGACAGACAGATCGGAACTGTGTGCCGGAGAAGGGCTTGAACCAGGAACCCTCAACATCTTGAATAATAAAATGGTTCAAATGGCTCTGAGCACTATGGGACTTAACATCTATGGTCATCAGTCCCCTAGATCTTAGAACTACTTAAACCTAACTAACCTAAGGACATCACACAACGCCCAGTCATCACGAGGCAGAGAAAATCTTGAATAATACCGCCACCGACTAAGCGGTATTGTATCCTTAACGGACGCGGGCTTTGCGACCTTAGACGTGGCTTTACCGACTGTCAAAGCAAGCCACAAAATAGGGAAGATTCCACCGACCGTTTTGTAACAAAATTATGCTTTCACGTTTTATCCACGTTAATGACTGGCTATGCACATAACTACATAGCCATATTTAAAATTATTTATTTGTTAATTTTTTTATTTCTCCATCTTTTTTTTTCTACAACGATGTGAATTTTGATTTCTCACTGAATATTTTTGTAGGAAAGTCAAAAATTTTAATCTTAAATCCCCCTGCAAGAGGTTATGTTTTTGTAATGTGTTTTAATTTTCTGTCAGGATCTACATAAGTTCTTGTTTGAAGAGGCAGGCCAGTAGAATATTCTTTTAATTTCAAATATAGCGTTAACTCAATTTGCGCTGAATGATTCAAACAATGTTGGATGCGTAGAAAATTTTAGTAACTGGAAATTGACCACAAAGAGAGTTCCACGGGGCTCACTTTCGGGCCCACTCCTATTTATTATGGATGTGAATGACCTTCCACTTACAATTCAACAAGCAGAACTGGTAATTTTTGCAGACGATACTAGTGTTTTAATAAGTGCAATTAGAGGGGAAGCAACAGAAGAGATGGTAAATGAAATATCCCGAAGAATTTTTAAAAAAAACAGTCTCCCTAAATTTTGAAAAAAAGCACACACACACTATATTTAGGTCTTTGCAACAAATAGAATGATACCAACAATTGATGTAGCCCCTTGAGGAATAGTCAGTGAATAGAGTAGAATGCTCCCAATTTTTTGTATTCATATTGATGAAAAATTGAACTGAAATTAAGATACCACTGGGCTTCTAAAACAATTAAATTCAGCTACTTCTTGTTCGCATTATTGCTTCATATTATTGCTAGTCTTAGAAACAAACTAATCAGGCTCCTGAAATATTTTGCACATTTTCACTCAGTAATGTCTTGTGGAGTAATTTTATGAGCTAGCTCACCATTTAGAAAGAAAGCACTGATTCCATAAAAGGATGCAGTAAGAATAATATGTGGTGTTCACCCAAGGTCGTAAGGTACCCATTCAAAGAGATTGGCATTTTAACTGCACCGTCACAGTACATATATTGGCTTGTGAAATTCGGCATAAATAACTTATCACAGTTCAGAAACCAACAGTGATGTTCATATCTACAACATTAAAGCTGACAGTGGCTCAGAAACGAGTTCAGTATGCGCGAACAAACTTTTGATCATTCTCCAAATAACATAGACTGTCTGACAGGTAGCAAAGCAAGCTAAAATTTCTAACTTAAGATCATTTCTCCAGGAAAACTCTATTCCATGGACGAATTTCTATTTTAAACTGGTAGACTGAAGAAAGAGACACAAGTTTTAAAGTGTAGTTCTAAGAGTAGGACTAAAAAATAATGTTTTCATTGAAACTCTCTGGCACATTAAAGCTATGGGCCGGACTGAGGCTCGAACTCGGGACCTCTGCCTTTTAAGGGCAAGTGCTGTACCAACCGAGCTGCCCAAGTACGACTCAGAACCCAGCCTCACAGCTTTAATTCCGCCAGTACCTCATCTCCCGTCTTCCAAACTTCGCAGAAGCTCTCCCGTGAAACTTATAGGACTAGTACTCCTGGAAGAATGGATAGTGCGGAGATATGGAAAGTAACAGGCTACAAATTCGTTTCCACAATTAATCTTTCTCTCTGCGCCGTTTTGAGAGTGTCGACGTACCGGCATTACTACAACTGTGAGGATGAGTAATGGGTCGTTCATGATTATCTCAGACAGTGGGTTTCGCCTTCGGAAGGCAAGATTCCGAATTCAAGTTCGCAAACTGGCTCAAAGTTTTAATCTGTCATGATGTTTTACATCGGATTACCAAATAGGCTGATGCAGTAATCTGATGGTTCACAGTAGCTTGTTGCGAGTAATTTCGTTATGTTTGGCTCAAGTATATGTACTCCTACATGCGTACTCTGCAGACTATATCACCAGTAATGTCGTCTCGCATCGTTGGGAGACAACTAAATGCTGGTTCAGCCGCCTTATTGGAAAGGTTTTTCTGTTCTTCGCACACACTGGCACCTTCCCTCCGCAAAGTGTCAGAGTTGTATGTTAAGTGTATCTGGTAACTATAGGCGACTGCAGTGGGTTTTTAGTGACATGTTCATGTCAGAGATGATGAGGAAAGGTAGTCTGTGAAGCCCAGCGCCGGCACATAGCCTACTACTGTCGAATAGCACCAAAGGGAACAACGAACTTAACGTTCCCATCTGACGGACCGATCATCATTAACAGTATCACGTGCCCACACTTCATGAGATACTGTGACACATGTAGGATTTGGGCTCCGCCTCTTTGCAACCACACACCCTAAAATATGTTCACTTTTTACAGTTTTCAATAAACAAAAGCCCACTGATGACGACACAGAGGTGCCGAAACATGTTTGGGTAAAAAGAAAAAACATTGTGTTTGCAAAAAGGCGGAACCCGTATCTTGTAATTTAACTGCAAAAGCGGAAATAAATAACAAGAGCTGCTGATCCAAAAGATGAAGACTATGGAAATGTTTGTACTTTAAGCCAGGACACTGGGGCAGAGTCTGGTGATCAGGGCCCTAAGGGCAAAGGGAAGGTAGCCAAAGCACAGGCGCTCACCTGTGCAAGTGCTGGATACTTCCGATCTTGCTCAACTTCTGTGATCTAAGCAGAACCGGTGCATTCGACAAAGCAAGCCCGTTGTCTACAGTAAAGTGAGTGGCAAAGGGTACTTTCCATTGTACTACTTGTCACTATTTCTCCCCATTCCATTCGCACGTGGATCGTGTGGTGTCTGTTAAAAACCCCTCTATTGTTGTCCTCGCATCTCTTCGGAAGTGATACGAAGCGGGTTCTTGTACATTCCCTGAATACTCGCCCACCACTGGTTCTTTAAACATTGTAAGCAGACTTTTGCAGAACAGTTGGCACCTGTCTTCAAGCACCTGCCCACCCAGCTTTTGCAGACTTGTCGTGAGTCAAAGAAACCTGTGGCTATACACACTGCCCTTCCTTGTACACGGTCAGCATGCCCTGACTGTCCTATCTGGTATGCCTCCCATATCCGTGAGCAACAGTCTAAAATGCACCGGAATAGTATTCTGTAGACAGGATTCTTTGTAGTCCGACTGTGTGTTCCCAAGCTTGAAGACATATATCTAACAAGACACTAGGAGCAGCTTTATTTTCAGTTTCCCTCCCCAGTAGTCATCTTTTTCAAGAATCCACAGGGTACGACAATCTCCATCGAGGCCAATGTCCTACCATAACCGTAAAAACAGAGAAACTAGAGCACATGCCAACAGATGTTCTTCCCACGCACCACTCAGGACTATAAATAGAAATGGTGGAGGATAAAAAAGAAATTCAAGGCTCAGCAACAATTTATGGACTGAGTTTGTTAATTACTGTTACAGTTGGTATTACCCTACCTGTATTAGGTAACTACTGCGACTTTAGTTTGCAACAGCAGCAAATTAGCCAACACTCACTATCGGAAATAAATAAATAAATTGATATTCAGACGAAGATACTGAAATGTACCTGTCGTCTTTTACTTCTGCAAGGTAGTGGTAAGATCATCTTTGCGAAAGTTCTTTTCTGATTATCTGAATCCCAAGAATGGCTATGCAAGTAAATCCTACGTTTGCTTCCCTGAGCGAGTACCAAACACTAAATTTCTGATTAGTAAGCCAAATTTATTTAAATATTAATTAATTAAACTGATAAGACGGCGCCACCTCACAGATCATTTGATAATTTTTTGAAGTACCAATCCATATATTGGATATACAATATCCATGATAAATTTCATTGAAACATTGTTAAGGGGAGGCGCAAACGATGATTTTACGGATCCTGACTAGGAAGCGGAATGGCGCTGTGAGGTGTAGTAGCAACGAATTTAGCGACAATTAGCATTTATTTCCTCATTAAAAGTGACACACACACTGGTGTTGAGTTTAAACACAGTTACATGATACAATGCACACATGTGGGGGCAAGACTGCTAAATTGCTGGTTACAATTTATCAAGATTACACGCACGACGGGGACCACTTCCGTAATCCCGTACAACTCGGTAATTTTGTAAATAAATTTACCAAACTTGGGCACATCTACTTCGCGATGTGAGCCGTTCCATTGATCTTCGAAAGTAACCTTCGGTTTTGCTACAGTTCTTAATTACTCAAATGTGCGGTATGACTCTGCTTGTAGAGAAAGATGAATGAGAATGCGTGATGTTACAACGGCATTTCAACCCTAAAGGAGAATGCCTTTTTGAATTTCAAATTCATCACTACACTCCTGGAAATGGAAAAAAGAACACATTGACACCGGTGTGTCAGACCCACCATACTTGCTCCGGACACTGCGAGAGGGCTGTACAAGCAATGATCACACGCACGGCACAGCGGACACACCACGAACCACGGTGTTGGCCGTCGAATGGCGCTAGCTGCGCAGCATTTGTGCACCGCCGCCGTCAGTGTCATCCAGTTTGCCGTGGCATACGGAGCTCCATCGCAGTCTTTAACACTGGTAGCATGCCGCGACAGCGGGGACGTGAACCGTATGTGCAGTTGACGGACTTTGAGCGAGGACGTATAGTGGGCATGCGGGAGGCCGGGTGGACGTACCGCCGAATTGCTCAACACGTGGGGCGTGAGGTCTCCACAGTACATCGATGTTGTCGCCAGTGGTCGGCGGAAGGTGCACGTGCCCGTCGACCTGGGACCGGACCGCAGCGACGCACGGATGCACGCCAAGACCGTAGGATCCTACGCAGTGCCGTAGGTGACCGCACCGACACTTCCCAGCAAATTAGGGACACTGTTGCTCCTGGGGTATCGGCGAGGACCATTCGCAACCGTCTCCATGAAGCTGGGCTACGGTCCCGCACACCGTTAGGCCGTCTTCCGCTCACGCCCCAACATCGTGCAGCCCGCCTCCAGTGGTGTCGCGACAGGCGTGAATGGAGGGACGAATGGAGACGTGTCGTCTTCAGCGATGAGAGTCGCTTCTGCCTTAGTGCCAATGATGGTCGTATGCGTGTTTGGCGCCATGCAGGTGAGCGCCACAATTAGGACTGCATACGACCGAGGCACACAGGGCCAACACCCGGCATCATGGTGTGGGGAGCGATCTCCTACACTGGCCGTACACCTCTGGTGATCGTCGAGGGGACACTGAATAGTGCACGGTACATCCAAACCGTCATCGAACCAATCGTTCTACCATTCCCAGACCGGCAAGGGAACTTGCTGTTCCAACAGGACAATGCACGTCCGCATGTATCCCGTGCCACCCAACGTGGTCTAGAAGGTGTAAGTCAACTACCCTGGCCAGCAAGATCTCCGGATCTGTCCCCCATTGAGCATGTTTGGGACTGGATGCAGCGTCGTCTCACGCGGTCTGCACGTCCAGCACGTCCAGCACGAACGCTGGTCCAACTGAGGCGCCAGGTGGAAATGACATGGCAAGCCGTTCCACAGGACTACATCCAGCATCTCTACGATCGTCTCCATGGGAGAATAGCAGCCTGCAATGCTGCGAAAGGTGGATATACACTGTACTAGTGCCGACATTGTGCATGCTCTGTTGCCTGTGCCTATGTGCCTGTGGTTCTGTCAGTGTGATCATGTGATGTATCTGACCCCAGGAATGTGTCAATAAAGTTTCCCCTTCCTGGGACAATGAATTCACCGTGTTCTTATTTCAATTTCCAGGAGTGTATCTGTGTAATCCATTATCATGTATTCATGTCATATCTTTCCTGTCCCCATTTTCGTCTGCTTGCATGAATGTGTGGTTTTTTCTGTAGCTGGGATTTAAGGATTCCTTAGTTGCCAGGAGGTTTGCTTGAATGTTAAGGGCAGTTTAGCCAACCTTGGTAGCTTTGAATAGGGCTGCTTTGGATCAGGGAGGCATTAGTGGCCACTGATCAGCATCCATTATGAGGCAGAACCGCTTAGCTCTCTGGGCCCTTCCGGGTTGCTGTGTAGACCCCAGCGACGGGGTTAGCGTTAGTCGTCCCTAGGACGCCGGTCAGTAAGGGTGCTCTGAGTAGAGCCTCTAACTGCTGGGTTGCAGTTTGTTTGAGGTTCCGGTAATCACTCTGATATGTGGCATTGATAATCATGCAGCACCAATTATTCCAGTTAGGAACGGTACTAATTTAATTAGTATTCAGTTTATTCGATGAGATCTTCTGTGCAACTGCAACTTGACGTGATGTACACTTTCAGTTAGTTTCGTCTATCACCTATGAATGTGTCGTGTGTTTTGTGGAATGCTTGTGTTAAATTTTATGTAGTTTACCGTCCACTTTGTGTTGCATTCCCACGGACTTAGTAGCCGGTACTCTGCTGCATTAGTGAGTTTCTTTGTAAACCATGGGGCTCCATTTCGACGTAAACACCCCTCGTGTTCGAATTGAAGCCACAGTTTCATCGCGGAGTAGAAGTGTTCACGTTTGGCAAATTTATTTACAAAAAATTACTGAGTTGTACGGAATTTAAGAAGTGGGCTTTGTTCTCTGAAACTAACAGTTAAAGCCAGTACGGAAGATTTCTTCTAAATTCTTTCGTTGTGTGAGCGATCAGTGTGAACGTGGTGTGTGTGATATTGATAAACCGTAACCAATAATCTAGCAGACTTGTCCAACACGTGTCAGTCCAGTTGCGTTGTATAATGTACCATGAGTAGAGATTCACGCGTCAGCATTTTAAGTAACTGTATTTTAACTTAACTCATGTATATGTTACTTTTAATGAGGAAACAAATATTAATTATTGCTAAATTCCTTGCTACTACATCTCACAGCGCCATTCCGCTTCCCGCTCAGAATCCCTAGTCAGGAGGTCTATGCGTGAAGTGTTCAGTGAATTCGAAAGTAAAATTCTATGTACCGACTTGACAGAAAATCCTAGGAAGTTCTGGTCTTACGTTAAATCAGTAAGTGGCTCGAAACAGCACATCCAGACACTTCGGGATGATCGTGGCATTGAAACAGAGGATGACACGCTTAAAGCTGAAATACTAAACACCTTTTTCCAAAGCTGTTTCACAGAGGAAGACCGCACTGCAGTTCCTTCTCTAAATTCTTGCACAAACGAAAAAATGGCTGACATCGAAATAAGTGTCCAAGGAATAGAAAAGCAACTGGAATCACTCAACAGAGGAAAGTCCACTGGACCTGACGGGGTACCAATTCGATTCTACACAGAGTACGCGAAAGAACTTGCCCCCCTTCTAACAGCCGTGTACCGCAAGTCTCTAGAGGAACGGAAGGTTCCAACTGATTGGAAAAGAGCACAGGTAGTCCCAGTCTTCAAGAAGGGTCGTCGAGCAGATGCACAAAACTATAGACCTATATCTCTGACGTCGATCTGTTGTAGAATTTTAGAACATGTTTTTTGCTCACGTATCATGACGTTTCTGGAAACCCAGAATCTAATTTGTAGGAATCAACATGGATTCCGGAGACAGCGATCGTGTAAGACCCAACTCGCTTTATTTGTTCATGAGACCCAGAAAATATTAGATGCAGGCTCCCAGGTAGATGCTATTTTCCTTGACTTCCGGAAGGCGTTCGATACAGTTCCGCACTGTCGCCTGATAAACAAAGTAAGAGCCTACGGAATATCAGAACAGCTGTGTGGCTGGATTGAAGAGTTTTTATCAAACAGAACACAGCATGTTGTTCTCAATGGAGAGACGTCTACAGAGGTTAAAGTAACCTCTGGCGTGCCACAGGGGAGTGTTATGGGACCATTGCTTTTCACAATATATATATATAAATGACCTAGTAGATAGTGTCGGAAGTTCCATGCGGCGTTTCGCGGATGATGCTGTAGTATACGAGAAGTTGCAGCATTAGAAAACTGCAGCGAAATGCAGGAAGATCTGCGGCGGATAGGCACTTGGTGCAGGGAGTGGCAACTGACCCTTAACACAGACAAATGTTTCAGTAGTGATTTTCCAACAGAAAAAGGTTCCTACTCAATGATCTGAAGATGACAACAGTAGTGGTCGAAACCGATCACCTTGATAAATAAATCGTGATCAACGCTGTTTTTAATAGTAAATAGACAGAAGGATTGTATTGCGAATACATACACTCCTGGAAATTGAAATAAGAACACAGTGAATTCATTGTCCCAGGAAGGGGAAACTTTATTGACGCATTCCTGGGGTCAGATACATCACATGATCACACTGACAGAACCACAGGCACATAGACACAGGCAACAGAGCATGCACAATGTCGGCACTAGTACAGTGTATATCCACCTTTCGCAGCAATGCACGCTGCTATTCTCCCATGGAGACGATCGTAGAGATGCTGGATGTAGTCCTGTGGAACGGCTTGCCATGCCATTTCCACCTGGCGCCTCAGTTGGACCAGCGTCCGTGCTGGACGTGCAGACCGCGTGAGACGACGCTTCATCCAGTCCCAAACATGCTCAATGGGGGACAGATCCGGATATCTTGCTGGCCAGGGTAGTTGACTTACACCTTCTAGAGCACGTTGGGTGGCACGGGATACATGCGGACGTGCATTGTCCTGTTGGAACAGCAAATTCCCTTGCCGGTCTAGGAATGGTAGAACGATGGGTTCGATGACGGTTTGGATGTACCGTGCACTATTCAGTGTCCCGTCGACGATCACCAGAGGTGTACGGCTAGTGTAGGAGATCGCTCCTCACACCATGATGCCGGGTATTGGTCCTGTGTGCCTCGGTCGTATGCAGTCCTGATTGTGGCGCTCACCTGCACGGCGCCAAACATGCATACGACCTTCATTGGCACCAAGGCAGAAGCGACTCACATCGCTGAAGACTACACGTCTCCATTCGTCCCTCCATTCACGCCTGTCGCGACACCACTGGTGGCGGGCTGCACGATGTTGGGGCGTGAGCGGAAGACGGCCTAACGGTGTGCGGGACCGTAGCCCAGCTTCATGGAGACGGTTGCGAATGGTCCTCGCCGATACCCCAGGAGCAACAGTGTCCCTAATTTTCTGGGAAGTGGCGGTGCGGTCCCCTACGGCACTGCGTAGGATCGTACGGTCTTGGCGTGCATCCGTGCGTCGCTGCGGTCCGGTCCCAGGTGGACGGGCACGTGCACCTTCCGCCGACCACTGGCGACAACATCGATGTACTGTGGAGACCTCACGCCCCACGTGTTGAGCAATTCGGCGGTACGTCCACCCGGCCTCCCGCATGCCCACTATACGCCCTCGCTCAAAGTCCGTCAACTGCACATACGGTTCACGTCCACGCTGTCGCGGCATGCTACCAGTGTTAAAGACTGCGATTGAGCTCCGCATGCCACGACAGACTGGCTGACACTGACGGCGGCGGTGCACAAATGCTGCGCAGCTAGCGCCATTCGACGGCCAACACCGCGGTTCCTGGTGTGTCCGCTGTGCCGTGCGTGTGATCATTGCCTGTACAGCCCTCTCGCAGTGTCCGGAGCAAGTATGGTGGGTCTGACACACCGGTGTCAATGTGTTCTTTTTTCCATTTCCAGGAGTGTAGAAAGAAGGATCCTTTGTTGTATGATTATATGATAGCGGAACGAACACTGGTAGCAGTTACTTCTGTAAAATATTTGGGAATATGCATGCGGAACGATTTGAAGTGGAATGATCATATAAAATTAATTGTTGGTAAGGAGGGTACCAGGTTGAGATTCATTGGGAGAGTCCTTAGAAAATGTAGTTCATCAACAAAGGAGGTGACTTACAAAACACTCGTTCGACCTATACTTGAGTATTGCTCATCAGTGTGGGATCCGTATGAGGTCGGGTTGACGGAGGAGATAGAGCAGATCCAAAGAAGAGCGGCGCGTTTCGTCACAGGGTTATTTGGTACGCGTGATAGCGTTACGGAAATGTTTAGCAAACTCAAGTGGCAGACTCTGCAAGAGAGGCGATCTGCATCGCGGTGTAGCTTGCTGTTCAGGTTTCGAGAGGGTGCGTTTCTGGATGAGGTATCGAATATATTGCTTCCCCCTACTTATACCTCCCGAGGAGATCACGAAAGTACCCATATAGTGGTTTTACTTGTAAAAATGTATTTATATTCGGCAATATCTTAACAAAAACTCAGCTTGGAGTATTAGGCTGTATACTTTACAAAATGTAAAAACTTCATAACGTCTGACTAAACAAGTCATAATTAGGTACTCAGGTTATTCAAATATTTTGGTATAACTTTGTTCGCCGCGCGGGGTAGCCACGCGGTCTCAGGCGTCTTGCCACGGTCCGCTTGGCTCCAGAACTTACCACAAATTTCCAAATTGTAACTGTGTTTACATATATGAAGTAGAACAACTGTTGTAACCGCAGAAAAGCCAAGTCTAAATGCAGTTGTTCTCAGACGATACACCAGAAATCATACGGGGAGATAGAGTTAACAGGGGACGCCAGGCGTGTCAGAGGGGTCACAAAAGATAACGACGCAGCCAGATAGCCGAGGCGGCGGTCCAAGCGGCCAGGCAGCTGCGCGCGATAAGCAAGGAAGCAGACTCAGCTATTAAGATAAAAAGGGCGCTCTGGGCAGGTCCCTTAATAAGCAATAACTTACAATATAAACACTCTTGGCTAGAGGGAGAAGTCTGGGAGCGGAGAGAGAAAGAAAGAGGGCACTAGGTGGGGACCGCACTACGTCATGAGGAGCCAATGAAGGGCTCAGGACGCAGTGCGTGACCATATAGGGAGAGGCCCCTCTACCCCTCCACCCAGCTTCTGAAGAAAAGTACTGAAGTTAATACTAAAACAATCCCTAATAAGGAAAAGTTGCACTCGACGCTACGTCATGCCAAGCGCTGGCGGGGTCGAAGGGGAAGAGCTAACAAAACTCGGAGGCACGCCGCTCCGGGGATCTCTCTCTCTCGGGTTTAGGCAGCGACGGTAGTCAGCGTGAGTAGCAGCCGACTTGGGCTGAGGGCGGGCTGCAGGCAGACAGTTGGAGATAGTCGCCGATGAGCGTTTAGGCAGCGACCGCGGGACTCTGACGTAGGGTGCTAGTGTGGGCAGCAAAGTGCTGGAAAGTTCTATCAGGCAGCCAGAACGGTGGAAGTCAGTCACCGTCTCTGTAATGGGCTTGGCTATTCTGTAGGTACAATCACTACGCAGTTAGGGTGATCTGTATTCTTTATGAATAAATTAGAACTTTTATAACGTCCATACGAGTTTACTTCTACCAACATCCTAGCCCTGTACCTTCACACCAGGGAATTTAACATCTTAGCCAGATCAAAAGTCTCCCTCTCAATTAGGTCAACCGGCTAATTCCCGTTTACGAACCGTGTCGCTCAATCACTCGCAAAACCCACGCTTGGGACGCGACACAACCATATAGGCTAACATGTAGCTAATGCAACTGACAGGACATGATTAGCTGCTAAGATATTGGGACTCTGCAGTTTCGTTGCAATAGAAACACATGCATGGCCAACTTTTGAGTGTTGCTCAAGTGTATGGGACCCAATTACAGCATGTCGGGCTAATGAGGACACTGAGCGTATACAGATAAGTACAATACTGACAGCGCTGTTAGAATGGCGAGAGAGCGGAAAGACCCCTGTAAACGATTGAACAATAACCCAAACTTTACTATTTTGTCAAACTATTTGGCAGTGTGCTGCTGGTTCGATGTGTTTGACAAAATGGCATACGTTGTTTGTGCTTATGTTTCGCCGCACATATTCAGCGAGAAAGAGTTTTTGTTGCATCTCATCTCAGTGTATCGTGATTTTCAACAATTGTGGAAACTACGATCAAGGATAAAAGCAAAAGACTACTGGCAAGTAGCGAACTGTAGAGAGGGCTGCGTCTTTCCCAGCCGTACATTATGCAGAAAGATGTTAAGAAGAAAATTACACAACATACAAGCGGGAGTGCAATAATAATTTTTTTAAAAAAAACGATACTTTCCAGTTCTTCCGCGGATTATGTATATATTCAAATGTTGTGATGGTCCAATGCACTCTCTATACTTTTTCATCGGTACATTTATTTCTTACTTTCAGCCATTCCCTGCACCAACGTCTTCTTTCCTATTTCTTCCTCTTACACAGTACTAAAGTCAAAGCAAGCAGGTTCTCGAAGAAGGACGTCCCATGTCGCGCAAAACGGGCTTTCACGACGGAAGCTACGAAAGATATTTAGTCTGTTCGGTATCGATCCCGCAATTAAGAAGGTAAAATTAGAGTCGTAAGAGTTCTCACAGCGTCGTGCAGGCAGTCTTTATTGCCACGCTCCATCCGTAAATGAAACGGGGGGAATCTCTAATGCGGATACTGTAGGAAGTGCCTTCTGCATAATACATTCATATTAGGTAAATTGTATTACGTAGACCTCTCCACAGAGAGGGGGCTCTGGGATACGTAAAGAAGTAAAACATATACATTTTATTCAAGTGTAATAGGGTTACGGAAAGAAGTCAAAGACATACCTTTTATTCAAGTGTAATACAATGACGTTATTCAATGTAATGAAATATGATTCTGTACCAGTTCTAATGTTAATTACAAAATAACCTAAGCATATACAAGTTATAATATGCTTCTTGTATTATACTTTAAAAATATTTATCACATTAAGTACGGTTCTGTTTGTCATGGTGCCTCATTTCCTGCACTATTCGCGCCAATCTCTGCTGGTTATTATTCGAGGATTACTTTCCCTCTTTGTGG
Source organism: Schistocerca gregaria (assembly GCF_023897955.1). Classification (NCBI taxonomy): domain Eukaryota; kingdom Metazoa; phylum Arthropoda; class Insecta; order Orthoptera; family Acrididae; genus Schistocerca; species Schistocerca gregaria. The sequence continues at coordinate 792,951,853 of NC_064921.1, forward strand.
GGTTGGATACTACGGCGTTGGGTAGTCTCCGTGTGCTATTCTATGTCACATAGTGTAAATAATTTTTATTTAGATTTGCTTTTACTGGCTTTTCTTAAGTAGCTTTTAGATATATAGATTACAAAGATGCTTTCCCTTCAGTACAGAACCATCTGAAGATGCTGCTTCAACGCAATGAATAAATTATCAATTAACAAAATCAGTTTTCCATAACCTAAACGTAATTTTAAGCTTCCGTAAAGTTACTGTTCGGTGAAGTCGAATGTGTTGCCCAGCGCAAATTTCTTTAACACAGTCTCAAACGCCACTACATTATCTGCAAGATATTTAACATGCTCTATCAGGTTTTTAAATGCATATATTCGTCTCCTTTGTATACTATTGTTAACCAAATGAAGGACTTGCAGAATTTCTTTGTTCTAGTGTTGGGCTGACGCTTTTGAACATCGTTTTGAGGAAAGAGAAATGTTGCTAACTGCATAGAATGTTAATAAGGTTTATAATACTTTCTGTATGTTTGTCGTGCCAAGTAAGTTAATGATGTTATATATCAGGAGGTCCATGGGAGAAGTTTCGATCTCATAACGTTAGTAATAAGAGACGTATACGCTGTAAAACAGTTATTGAAATACCACGTTTCTGAAGAGGTTTCTGCAGGATGTTGTAGGACTTACATCATATAAAATTCCTAGGACTCAATTTGCTATTTTGAAAATAGTATCCCAGTAAGTCTATTTTCCCCAAAAACCAGTGCCATAACACATTAACGCATAAAATATGCAAATAAACTACGTTCTTCATTTTTGAAGCACCTATATCAGTAGTTCATAAATTTCAGATTGTAATGGATCTGGGAGATGTGTTATTTTCTACCGGATTTGTTAATACCAAATTTAATGAGGGAAGTTGTAAACGTTTTCTTACATTTTTGTCAGAATTTTTTTTAAAATTGTTATTTGCCTTGTTTTTTGCTAATTTACTTATATTTTTGAGAGTGACAGCATATTGATTACAATTAGTAGATGTGACGTAGAATATCAAAGAGACTGGTTACAAGTGGAAGGTTGTGTGTTGTGTAAAATGTCTTTATCGCTGGAGTCGTCTTTGACCGTAGTCAAGACGGCAGTGAACTCTTGTTGTGTGTTGACGGTGGAACAATGTGCAGGTCGCCGTCATAATAATTTGCTAGTGAACAGGAAAAATGAATTACGTTACTTCTTTTTTTATATAAACTTTAAGAAGAAACCACATTCGAAGAAATGGTGTTTGAAGCACCGAAAATGAGGCAGCCGCATTGAACCAGGTCATTTCTGCAGCCGACGAAACTGTATTGTGGAATCATACTTCCACTAGACGACTGAAGCCAAGACAAATATCGTCTTGTAAACATTTCACGGAAAAGGTACTGTCACGAAATATGCCAAATACAGTATGTAAAAATAGTGAGCACTTTTCAAGATGTAGCTGAACTAAGCTGCTGCATTAATTGTTGGTCACAGGTTAACTGTAGGACATATGTTATGATCTTTCATTTGTGCCAAAAACTTTACACTTCCTACTTTTGTATTGTATTCTTTGAAGGGATTATTTTAAAGCTTCTATAATTCTATACGAGGTAACGCATTGTAAGTAAAGAGGTTTTGTCAATACTCATTTTACGAAGGTTTGAAGTACCTCTTGATGTTCTTCCGTGTTTGCATAAGGCGAATTTTGGTGATAATTTCGTCCATTATTGAAGTGAGAACTCCAGATATTAATTAAAATGATAATTATATAAGCGTCAGTCATGGAGTTTTTCCTTCGTCCACTTTATGCCGTTGTTGCACAGAGACAACTGTTTGCGATTTTCAGCGTCAGAATGTTGCTCACATACTCTTCTTCTTGCAGATGTAAAAAGCGACATAATCTTATGACCAGACTGCATGTAGCTTCAAGAAATCATCCGTACTTGCCGCTAATGTTCATATTACAATGTAAAATAAGTTTGATTAAGCTCTCTTGTAAACGACATTTTATAAAAATGTTGACATTTTGCTGTGATACTACTGTAAGAAGGCTGTTTAGGTTTTTATGTTGGTAACGCCACGTATGAATGAATGTATGAAAATCACTGACTGTGCTTTGTGCAATCTGTGGATGGTTTGCATTGTTGGAATATTTGCTATTGTAGTGTCGGGTAATTAGATGTGAACAGAGCGTAGTGTTGCGCGGTTGGAGGTGAGCCGCCAGCAGTGGTGGATGTGGTAAGAGAGATGGCAGAGTTTTGAGAGCGGACGATCATCCAGTCTTACACTATTAAGGTTCTATCAAAATCTTTCATTTACTAACAGTACCTATCAGTAGTTAGTGCCTTCAGTAGTTAGAATCTTTTATTTAGTTGGCAGTATTGGCGCTCGCTGTACTGCAGTAGTTCGAGTAACGAATAGTTTTATGGGGTAAGTGATTCATGAAAGGTATAGGTTATTGTTAGTCAGGGCCTTTCTTTTGTATGGATTATTGAAAGACAGATTGCGTTGCGCTAAAAATATTGTGTGTCAGTTTAGTGTTGATAAGAATAACTAAACAGAGAAATTTCTGAGTACGCTCAGTTTTGCTCAGCTGTTTGAAAATCAAATAACGTAGAGGTTTTCCAGCACAGTAATTAATAAATTTTTCTAAGGGGATGCTTCACTACCACTGCCTGATAAAAAAAAGCCTTAGCACCCAGAAGAGGACGAGAAAATGAAATAAAACTTCACGGGCTGAGAGCGTATGTGAAGCTGTTTCAGTGAACACAACACTGAGTAAAATTTACAAAGAACTTGGCAGTATGATCCCACTTATCAAAGTGACGTCGCACCTCCTCTGGCCCGAACGGATGTCAATATTCGGTTGGGAAGGGCGTCAAGGGAAGCTGGGCTACAGCTTAGGTAACTGGTCCTTTATATCCCAGATACTGACACTGGGACATGGTTGACGTCCGTACTTGTCCCACACATGTTCTATTGGGGGCAGTAACACCTCATCATAACGCAGACATTTCCTCTCCGACCAATAGTGTGGGCTGACACAGTGTTGCATGGAGTCCATTAGTTGTTATTGGATAGCCGGCGAACATGTGAAGGGGTAAACACTGTGCTTGCTGCATAGTACGGCGATCCTCCCTTGGGTTGGCCAGACGTCATAGACTGTAACTTGGACGACGAGCATGTCTGTCCCCCACGTTCCTCTGCAGTCCAACATCGATATGTTGCACGATCCTACCATCCGGCCTAATGGAGTTCCACAATGAGGCACCTCTCGAGGTCTGTTAGGTGATAATATCGTCGTCTTCACCTCCATGTCCTCAGTGTTCAAGACCCTCATGCATCCTAGCAGGCCTGGTAACAACACTACTGTGGTAGCCATTCAACACTGAAGCGCCAAAGAAACTCGCATAGGCATATAGGTATGCGTATTCAAATACAGAGGTACATAGACAGGCAGCATACGGCCCTGCGGTCGGCAACGCCTACGTAAAACAAAAGTGTCCGGTGCACTTGTTAGATAGGTTACTGCTGCTACGCTGCTACAATGACAGGTTATCAAGATTTAAGTGATTTTGAACGTGGTGTTACAATCGGCGCACGAGCGATGGGGCACGGCATCTCTGAGGGAGCGATGAAGTGGAGATTTTCCCCAACGATCATTTCACGAGTGTACCGTGAATATCAGGAATCCGGTATAACATCAAATCTCCGACATCTCTGCAGCTGGAGAAGATCCTTCAACAGCGGGACCAACGACAACTGAAGAGAATCGTTCATGGTTACAGAAGTACAACACTTCCACAAATTTTAATCCTGGGCCATCAACACGTGTCAGCGTGCGAAACATTAAACGAAGCATCATCCATATGTGCTTTCGCAGCTGAAGGCCAACTATTGTACCCTTGATGACTGCGCGACACAAGGCTTTATGACTCGCCTGGGTACGTCAGCACTAACATTGGACTGCTGATGACTGGAAACATGTTGTCTAGTCGGACGAGTCTCGTTTCAAGTTGTATCGAGCGAACGGATGCCGATACAACGTCATGAATCCATGGAACCTGCATATCAGCAAGGGACTGCTTAAGCTGGTGGAGGCTCTGTAGCTGGCCGCTGTGCTCGAGCGGTTCTAGCCCCTAAGTCCTGAACCACACGGCTGCTACGGTCGCAGGTTCAAATCCTACCTCGAGCATGGATGTGCGTGATGTCCTTAGGTTAGCTAGATTTAAGTAGTTCTAAGTACAGGGGACTGATGGCCTCAGGTGTTAAGTCCCATAGTGCTTAAGGCCATTTGAACCATTTGAGGCTCTGTAATCGTGTGGGCCGCGTGCGCTTGGAGTGATATGGGACCCCTGACGCTCTGGATACGACTCTGACAGGTGACACGTACATAAGCATCCTGTCCATTGTGCGTTCCGACGGACTAGGGCAATTCCAGCAGGACAATGCGACACCCCACACTTCCAGAATTTCTACAGAGTGGTTTCAGGAACACTCTTCTGAGTTTAAACACTTCCACTGGCCACCAAACCCCCCAGACACGATCATTATTGAGGATAACTGGGATACCTTGCAACGTGCTGTTCAGAGGAGATCTCCACCCGCGCGTAATCTTACGGATTTATGGACAGCCCTGCAGGATTCATGGTGTCGATTCCATCCAGCACTGCTTCAGACATTAGTCGAGGCCACGCCACGTCGTGTTGCGGCACTTCTGCGTGCTCACGGGGGCCCTACACGATATTAGGCACGTGTACCAGTTTTCTTTGACTCTTCAGTGTACCTATCACGGAGGAAAAATAAGAACTCTTAATCATTTACATAGCCGTTGCTGGTATGGTGTAGGCGTTCGGAGTTTCTAAGATCCTACCATGTCTTTCTAGGAACTTCAGCTTTTCTGTAGGGCAATTTATTCTGATATGTTTTTTATGAAGTTAGTGAATGATCCTGGCCTTATTAAAATATTTTTGGAAGATCTTTGACAATATAATGCGGGTCTAAAAACAGCTACGTAAAAGATATTTTATATTTGAAACTTAAAACTTTATCGGGGTACAGATTGTTCTATAAAATTTCGGGAGAACCTCCAGAAATCTATAGCGTGCTGGTACAATATTTCCGCGGACTGCTATCTGGCCATCTCCATGTGAATACTGACAAGCAGTACGTAGGGGAGCTCAGTGTATTGCTTGCATGATAATAACAATTTTCCGAAGACCCGATGATAACAGCAAGATTCCATCGAAACCGGTGATTGTGGAATAAAATAAAAGTACCAGGCGATCTTGGCTGCAGAAGATGTCCCTGTTCACCAGACATATCTTTCTCATTTGTGTGGCCACATCGTCAACAGTTGCTGTACAATTCTTTAAGGTATTTTCGTTCCGTCGTCACAACTACCGAAAAATGTGTGTCTTTTTTCACCAGACGCGTTTCGCTGTATTGAGACACAGTGTGGTCAGGGTCTGTAAGTAAAGTATTTTGAAAATGAATTGTTCTTAAGACCGAAAAACAGTTCCTTAACAATTTGTTAGTTTTTACTTCCACGGTAATTTCTGATTGGTTTTTCGTCTACAGTTCTTGATATAGGCGAGAAACCAAGCGGAATTTTCGGTAAGTAAAAAGCAACAAATGGTTAACGAACTGTTTTTCGATCTTAAACACAAATCAGAATCTTAATATCTTTATCACAGAACGCTGATGGTGCTTCACCTCAATAAAGCGAAACGCGTCTGATAAAAAAATAAAAATCAAATAAAAACAAGCATTTTCTTGTAGTAATAGCGACTGAACGGAAATACGCTCAGGCAAACATATCTTACTCGGGATGATTATGATGACAATAGCGATAAAGGTTTACCCATCGAAACGCGTAGTGGATGAAATACAAACTTCCTGATGTCATAGAACTGTAATAGATTTTTTCAAGGTTATTTATGTGTATCGGAAATTACTGGGGACCGAAAACAGAGCCCTGCGGCACTCCACGTCTGATGCCTTTTAATTCTACGTGCCTGTTGCTACGCGGTCGATGCACTGTGCGGAACACACTTAGCGACGATTCGCACAGTGTCGGCCGCAGTTGCAGCAGACGCAGCGGAGAGCTCCTCGCGGCGTTGCCACGCGCCACGCCTCGCCTCGCAGCGGCCGAATTGATCGCAGGCTGCGGCAGACACTTCCGCGGCGCCGTGGGAACGTTGGCAGGCCTGGCGGCCGGTGACGCGCGCGGCGCATCAATACGGCGGGCGACGCCCTGCACAGCCACAGCCGGAGCCGCCATCGCGAAGCCGCGACGCCTTGTGGAAGGTCAGACAGACGGCGGCCGCGACTCGCGCCGACGCCTGCCAACCGCTGTGTCTCTTTGGCAGCACGACTTACGTCAGAGGTGACGTGGCCTCATGTCCAAGTCATGCAACCCACTCTGACTTTGAAAAGTCATCATCACCATCCACTTCGCGCATTAGACGCGAGGGCACCTTCCCGTCCATTAAACCCACCTCTCCCTCGGTCTCATCAAACACATCTTGCCGTATCGGTCAGCATTCAGCAGCTGATTTCGGTAGCCGTTTGAAACCCATCCGAAGGAAACAGTGCACCCATTTTGCCCGTAGTCTTCAATATTTTTCTACTGTTTAGAATATCTTCAGCTCTCTTCTAATGTCTCCATTGCGGATATGATCCGGTTCGCTAGAACTTTTGATTCCGTTACTAACATCATTTCTTTTTGTTATTTAATGTATCTGTCTTATGACAGATTTCAACTGGAGGTTTATGTACCTTGTTGACTACGTCTTTCGTTCCATCGTGTTTCATATACACTACAGGCCATTAAAATTGCTACACCAAGAAGGAAAGCAGATGATAAACGGGTATTCATTAGACAAATATATTATACTAGAACTGACATGTGATTACATTTTCACACAATTTGGGTGCATAGTTCCTGCAAAATCAGTAACCAGAACAACCACTTCTGACCGTAATAACGGCGTCGATGCGCCTGGGCATTGAGTCAAACAGAGCCTGGATGGTGTGTACAGGTACAGCTGCCCATGCAGCTTCAACACGATACCACAGTTGCTCGGTCACCATTGACCAGACGTTTTCAGTTGGAAAGAGATCTGGAGAATATTTTACGTATCCAGAAAGGCCCGTACAGGACCTGCAACATGCGGTCGTGCATTATCCTGCTGAAATGTAGGGTTACGCAGGGATCGAATGAAGGGTAGAGCCACGGGTCGTAGCACATCTGAAATGTAACGTCCACTTTTCAAAATGCCGTCAATGCGAACAAGAGGTGACCGAGACGTGTAACCAAAAGCACCCCATGCCATCTCGCCGAGTGATAACCAGTATGGCGATGACGAATACACACTTCCAATGTGCGTTCACCGCGATGTCGCCAAACACGGATGCGACTATCATGATGCTGTAAACAGAACCTGGATTCATCCGAAAAAATGACGTTTTGCCATTCGTGCACCCAGGTTCGTCGTTGAGCACACCATCGCAGGCGCTCCTGTCTGTGATGCACCGTCAAGAGTAACCGCAACCATCGTCTCCGAGATGATAGTCCATGCTGCTGCAAACGTCGTCTACCTATTCGTGCAGGTGGTTGTTGTCTTGAAAACGTCCCCAGCTGTGTTGACTCAGGGATAGAGACGTGGCTGCACTATTCGTTACAGCCATGCAGATAAGATGCCTGTCATCTCGACTGCTAGTGATACGAGGCCTTTGGGATCCAGTACGGCTTTCCGTGTTACCCTCCCGAACCCACCGATTCCATGTTCTGCTAACAGTCATTGGATCTCGACCAACGCCAGCAGCAATGTCGCGATACGATAAACCGCAATCGCTATAGGCTACAATCCGACCTATATCAAAGTTGGAAACTTGATGGTATGCATTTCTCCTGCTTACATGAGGCATGACAACAACGTTTCTCCAGGTAACGCCGGTCAACTGCTGTTTGTATATGAGAAATCGGGTGGAAACTTTCGTCTTGTCAGCACGTTGTAGGTGTCGCCACCGGCGCCAACCATGTGTGAATGCTCTGAAAAGCTAATCATTTGCTTATCATAGCATCTTATTCCTGTCGGTTAAATTTCGCGTCTGTTGCACGTCATCTTCGTGGTGTAGCAATTTTAAAGGCCAGTAGTGCATTTGTAATGATGTCAGGTAAATATCTTGTATGTATCATTACATGGTAATGCCTCACCTGTATTGACTTTGTCCTCATAAACTATGTCTTCCATCCATCCCCACACACAAAAATGCATTGGTGTTACATCGGGCGGTCTGGGTGGCCACAGACATGTAACACCACAACCAATCCATTTCCGGGGAAAATGTTCGTTTAAATGTCCAGTAACGGAGATGGTGAAATGTGGAGGCGCGCCGTCATGTTGAAAGTACATTTGCAATCGCGTAGCAGGTGGGAACATCGTCGAGCAAGCGGAGCATTTCCTCTTGAAGGAATTATAAGTGGGTCTCGCCAGTTAGATGTCCTGCGAAAATGAATGGTCCAGTAAAGTGTGTGTATACCACAACACACATTTTGCTACATCGCTGCGGTTTGCTTCAGACCATGCGTGCTTGTTACGTAAATTGTCATCTCAAATAAACTGTGCCTCATCAGTAAATAAAATGGTTTTGTGTAACTGCCGATAAGTAGTTAACCAGTTGCATAACTCCAAGCGATGGGCAGGAACTCCCGGCTGTAAATGATGCAATTTTTGTTTATGATAAGGATACAGATTATTGTACTTCAGTGTACGCCATACCTTAGATTGTGAAATGTATAATCGTGTACTGGTAACCGGGCTACGTTGAACAGCACAGCATCCATAATGTCCTCATCATCGTCTTCACGTATTGAGCGTTCGCACTAATTATGAACGCTAGGTAGACAACCTGTCTCCCGTAACGTTGGAAATACTCCAGTAATAGTTTGTGCATTCGGAAACCTCCGGATTGGATAACGTACGCGGTATTCATTAACTGCAGCCGTAGCATTACCATCACATTTGCCATAAATAAATACCACATCGGCGTATTCCTCTCTCGTAAATTTGAAATGCATCCCTATTTCACAAATAATCTACAAACTACTACAGTTACTATGTGGTTTCACTTAAATACGGTGTTGTTATTATGTTCTCCTACTGAACAACAAAGAAAACTAACTCATTTCCGGGTTATGAAACGACTGAAATAACTCACTGAGTTTGCCAACAATGAAATAAACGTTTCTACATCCTTAATGGAAAGTAAAAACAAAATTACTTGTATAATAATTTTTGATTCTCTGGATGTTCTGGAAAACTACTGCATATACACGTCTGGGACGTTTTATTAGATTCATCAGACCAATAACAACAAAATAAATGGAAATCGTGTTTTACCTGAACCTCGTACAGTTTTGCGATGGCTTTGTATTAGCGAAGTTGCTAAATTTCACGCAAAATCATGAACATTTGTGGACCTATGTTTATACGATTTTTCTTTTCTTTAGTTTTTTTTGTACAATAACATATTAAAATATTTACATATCTTCGTGAATCACCCTGTATCCGTTACGTCTGAATCAACTTTGCTGACCCTCCCAAATATGTTTTCCGAACGTCAGTTGCTCTACACAAATAGCATTTGTAAATCAACTTTTCCACTTTATTTAGCACGCTGCATTGAAATTAATCAGCACCTTCGTAATAGATTTAATAAACAGACAGTAAGATTTCAGTACGGCGGTCAGTGAACCCGTAAGGAGTGCGAAGTGGTGAGGGTATCGACAACTTTATAATACAAGACAAGTCATAAAGTAAAGGATTTTTTAAAAAAATTATGTTGGCAGAAGAACAATAGAAGTAGCTTCATTTCTCTTCATAATCTCCCTCAGCCTCTATGCACTCGGTCTATATTTTGACTAGCTTCCCAGTTCCGTCGTGGAAGAAGCTTTGCATCGACTCCAGAACCTCATCATAGCTTGGATTCACACAGCTCGTCCTTCGTCGGACCAAAAAAGATCAGAATCACTTGGAGGTAAATCAGAACAGTACTCCTGCTGCGCAGGGGACTGTTTACCAGCTGTATGACAGCGTGTATTATCCCGAAGCAAAATCAGATGTTTTGAAAGCTACGCTCTGTTCTTGCGTTTCAGGTCTCGCAACAGTTGACAGCATCTATCACTGTTCACTGTCAGATCTTTAGGACGGTAACGAATGAACAATGAAACTTTCATGTACCAAAAGACTGTCATCGGCTTTCCTAAGCGAACACTGTTGTTCGCACAAGGACACACGTGCAATTTTAAAGAGATTTATCCACTCGTGGATTTTCAGTTCACTAACACGCCTATAGTCACACTGGAACTGAATTTTGCGAATTACCTCCGCAGCTTTAGTCCTTTCAGAGTATAGAAAACGAATCACTCTCCTCACTTCTTCCTTTGATTGTTATGGACGGGGATGCAGTAATGATGAAATCACTACGATTAGAGCTAGTCACTCAAACAATACATACAATGCACAAGAACAACAGCGAGCTTAAAGCATAGATCACTAATTCAGTGTTGCCAACCTAGGACGCAGAAAAAAAGTTGCGTTTGGTTATTGATCTGCCTTCGTAACTTTAATTAAGAGCTGTCAGTGAACTCGTAACAAGAAGGAGAAGAATATTCCATGAGGGATGTTTAATAATCGTCTCAGCGCTGAATAATGCAATTAAAACTGAAACTTCCTGAACGATTAGCAGCGCGGGGTAGCTGCGCGGTCTTTGGCGCCTTGCCACGGTTCGTGCGGCTCGCCCCGTAGGAAGTTTCAGTCCACCCTCGGGCATGGGTGCTTATGTTGTCCTTAGCGTAAGTTAGTTTAAGTTAGATTAAGTAGCGTGTAAGCCTTGCGGCAGTTTGGTCCCACAGGACCTTACCACGAATTTCCAAAATTTTCCTCGGCAATTAAAAATGTTTTTCGTACCGAGCAACGAACCTGGAATCTTTACTTTTCGCGGGCGAGTCCTTTGCTCCGGGACGTAGTCCCATAGTGGCAGGAAGATTCAAAATAGCCCACACTCCACTGCGGACTGAAATATTCGTTATGCGAAACAGTTTTATCACATGTATTGTACATATATTTTAAGTACGGAATTATCAGTTATGGAACATTATTATATTACAAGATTTTGGAGACTTGGAATCGGCAGAAAATTTTCTGATGTTCGAAGACACATTCCTAATCATGTGCACAGAGTTGGCGAATGTTTTGTCACCAGCAACTATTGTGCGAAAGGGGCTTGACACTGAAAGAGAAACTCTGGGTGTAGCAGGCTACAAATTACATACGTGTGCAGAATAAACGTTTCTCCTCATGTTTTTCAAATATGTGCTAGTTTTATCAGTTTAAAACCATTATTCTATAATAATGAATCAGACATGAAACCAATTTCATTTCGAACAGAGTTAACAGCTTTATCCACCGACGTTATATTTCCTAACAGTTTTGCAACAGCAAATCGTACTACACGCGACGCATTTGGATGAGATCTTTAACGCTGTACATCAATTAAATGATATGTTTTTTTAGACAAGTTTATACATATGAAAACTTCCAAATATGGCGTTCCAATTTTGAAACGTGGCACCTGTTTGGTTTGGTTCCTTCGAGCAGTCGCAGCACAGGACCTGTGACGTCACACGAATGTGTTCCTACTTGTAAAACAGAACACTAAGAATGTTTATCGCAATATTCATTCAATATTATTTCTACTGTTTTCTAAAATTAAGTTTCTGATGACAGCTTGATCTGCAGCGTTCCAAGAGTAACTGATGAATGCAGAACAAGGAGGCATCATGCTGATTTACGTGTTTGCAAAGCTAAAGGGCCGTATTTGGGGTTTCGCTGTTATAGGTGCCATTATGGAAATATGCAGATCAATTGATACACGGCGTTAAAGATCTGTCCAAATACAACATTTTTTTTCCTGGAACAATGGTCGAGAAATATTTCAGCAAATAAAACTGTTAATAGCTAACATCAGATCTAGGCATCAGAGCCGTTATTTTAAGGTTGCCCGCAGTCCCTCATTCTTGAGTGCAAAAGTCGACATCCAATTTCAATATTAAATAACTATCAGTTACAAATATCAGTCAACCACTGCCTTCAGATATCCAAGGTCTGCACGCGGGAACGGGGTCAAAGCGTAATTTCACGATATTTTTTTAAAGCAACGATTTCGATTATCTGTTGCGTTAGCATTTACGAGAAATTTTTCTCTCCCTAGTGGCTGGACGAGGATATCAGTGAGAACTTGTCCATGACCTTAATGAGGGAACTATCCCGACATTCTCCTCAAGTAATTTAGGGAGATCACAGAAAGATCTAAATCCGAATGACTGGAAAAGGATTGAGACTCATGTCTTCCAATTACGAGTCATATAGTAGCAGCTTAAACAGTGCGCCACCTCAGCCACGGTAGCAACGAGAAGCGACATGAAGGCGACTCAATAACGGAGGTAAATAGGAAGCAGTCGTAGCGGCCGTTGTGGAACTGAAATGCAGGGGGCGAGGTAGACCAAAGGAAGACGTGAATAAGGATTCCAGTCTTTTCTTTTTTCAGCATGTGGGCTAGTTTCATGGTAGCTCTTTTTAGGGTTTCGTGCCTGAATCTGTAAAAACGGAACCCTTATATGATCGCGTTTTTGTCCGTCCGTCTGTCTGTCTGTCCCTGGCCGACTGTTAAGAATTCTTTTCCTCAGGAAAGGGTGAGCGTATCAAGTCCGAATTTATGTCACGTATTAAGATCTATGGTCCGTTGGTAGTGAAGAGGTTATAAGCTACTACATCAATTCAATCAAAAAATAATACCACTATCAGTGTCGCATATGTTGATATTCGAAAACTAGCTCATCAAAACCTACAGGGTGTTTCCCATTGACGTAGAATCACGAAATTTGGCAAAACAGAGTTTCACAGCACAGGTAAAGTAAAAAACTGAAAATTGGTAAATTCTAATTATATCACATGTGTTGTGGTTGTGGTGTTTAGTCCAAAGACTGGTTTGAAGCAGCTCTCCATGCTGCTCTATTCTGTGCAAGCCTTTTTATCTCTCAGCAACTACTACAACATACATCCATCTGAATCTGCTAAGTGTCCACATCTCTTGGTCTCCCTCTACTATTTTTACCCACCAAGTTTCCCTCCAGTTCTAAATGGTGATTCCTTGATGCCCTAGAACGTGTCCTACCAACCGATTCCTTCTTCTAGTCAAGTTGTACCACCAATACTCTTCTCACCAATTCTGTTCAGTACCTCCTCATTAATTATGTAATCTACCCATCTAACCTTCAGCTTTCTTCCGTAACACCACATTTCAAAAGCTTCTATTCTCGTCTCGTCTAAACTGTTTATCGTCCATGTTTTAGTTCCATACATGGCTACACTCCAAACAAATACTTTCAGAAAATACTTCCTGACACTTAAATCTACACTCAACGTTAACAAATTTATCTTCTTCAGAAACGCTTTCCTTGCAATCGCCAGTCTACATTTTATATCTTGTTTGTTTCAAGCATCACCAGTTATTTTGCTACCCAAATAGCAAAACTCATCTACTACTTTAAGTGTCTCATTTCCTAATCTAATTCTCACAGTATCACCATATTTAATTCGACTACCTTTCCTGTCTCAGACAGAATTGCAATGTCATCGGCGAACCTCAAGGTTTTTTACTTCTCCCTGTATTTTAATTCCTACTCCAAATTTTTCTTTTGTTTCCTTTACTCCTTGCTCAATATGGAGATTGTATAACATTGGGGATAGGCTACATAAATATATCTTCTTGCCATTAGAACAAACATTGCAGTCATCATTCTTCAAAAGCACAATAGACAAACATTAGTGCACGCAAACATGTAATGTAAGTTGCAGTTATGTTTTAGTACGTTATTAAAAAATATTTCATTAAATCTTCTATACCTGCATATACAAACTGAATTTCCCTCCTCGTCTCTTCTTGTATGTCCGAGCTAGTCCGAGGAACTGCTGTAGAGATTTTGTTGCGGTCTTGATATTCCCAGGGCCAATATCGTACCAGTATGTATTTGGAAAAATAAGAAAAAAATCGTTGATACTATAGATCCCCAGGATGGATGAACTACATATGATTAATTTTTCACGGAACCAACTCGCACTTGATCTGTTTTTCCCCTCTCACAATTAAAACTGTCACCACCAGTTTCAGATTAGCTAGACGTTAATAATATAATAGTAAAGGCAAGAACGATAACAATAGCGGTGATAGGTTTTTTGCTTAGTACTAACATAAACACAGGTCTGTGTACCTTGACTGTGGAAAGGTGTAAATGTGAGTTGCACAGCTACGTCCGGTCGTTTACGTCTGTGTTCGGGAAAGGTCAGTCTCGCTCACTTATTCTTCTTTGTCTTGCGGCTAAAAACAACTTTCTGCACCCCTGAAGACTCCCTCGCTCGCTACCCCCCGTGGCGTTTCCCGTTACGTGGCTGGAATGTTCCTTTCCGCATGCCGAAAGCCCTTCCATGAGCGCTGCATGTGAGTTTCAAATGCAATTCGCAGTTCTCTTGACTCCTGGCCATTTTCCAGAACGCTAATTACAATGCTATTTATCTGGTGGATGGAAGGAAATCCGGGGTATTTGTACACTTAAGCGCCAAAGAAACTGGCATAGGCATCCGTATTCAGAGATATGTAAAAAGGCAGAATACGGCCCTACGGTCGCAACACATATTTAAGACAAGTGTCTGGCGCAGGTGTTAGATCGGTTAATGCTGCTACAGTGGCAGGTTATCAAGATTTAAGTGAGTCTAAACGTGGTGATATAGTCGGCTCACGAGGGATGGGACACAGCATGTCCGAGGAAGCGATGAAGTGGGGATTTTCATGTACGACCATTTGACGACTGTGCGGAGAATATCGGGAATCCGCTAAAACATTAAATCTTTGGCACTGCTGTGGCCGGAAAAAGATCCTGCAAGAACGGGGCCAACGACTACTGAAGAGAATCGTTCAACGAGGCAGAAGCGCAGTTTCAATGCTGGGCCATCAACAAGTGTCAGGGAGTCAGTGTGCGAACCATTCAACGTTCGATATGGGCTTTCGGAGTCGAACGCCCACTCGTGTACCCTTGATCAATGCATGACACAAAGCTTTACGCCTCTCCTGGGCCCTTCAACATCGGCATTGGACTGCTGATGACTGGTCGGACGAGTCTCGTTTCGAATTGTATCGAGCAGACGGATGTGTACGGGTATGGAGGCAGCCTCATGAATCCATGGACCCCGCATGTTAGCAGGGGACTGTTCAAGCTGGTGGAGGCTCTGTAATGGTGTGGAACGTTTTGGAGTGGTATGGGACCCCTGGTACATCCAGATACGACTCTGACAGGTGACATACACGTAAGCATCCTGTCTGATCACCTGCATCCATTCATGTCCATTGCGCATTCCGACGGACTTGCGGAATTCCAACAATACATGCGACACTCCACACGTCCAGAATTGCTACAGAGTGGCTATAGGAACACCCTTTTGAGTTAAACACTTCCGCTGGCCACCAAACTCCCCAGTCAAGAAAATTTTGAGTATATCTGGGATGCCTTGCAGCCTACGGATTTATGGACAGCCGTGCAGGATACACGCTTTCAGTTCCTTCCAGCACTACTTCAGACATTAGTCGAGTCCATGCCACATCGTGCTGTGGCACTTATATGGGCTCGTGAGGGCGCTACACGATATGAGGCAGTTGTACGACTTTCTTTGACTCTTCAGTGTATACGTAAAATGCAAATGTTTTTATTTAATTATTTCTGGTGGTATGGGAGATGCAACATTATCCCTATGCCACTTTTGATACGTAATGGAAGATGAGTGGACGACATAAGGAAACAGACACACCACATTTGTAACTGAACACAGAATACTGCAATCAGTCTGTTGTTTTTCAATATTCCTTTATTCCAGTTTTCAGACTCGTCTTCAGATGGTGCACGTGGAAGCTACGTGCTTATTTCCACCCTGTGATATTGGGTACTGGTTCTGTGACAAGAAGATAGATAAAAAGATTTTAATGGGTCATCTTGAGTGATGTTTATGCAGACTTGTATACAAAGTAACTGTCCATTCATCGACTGTATTATATGCACCCAAAACAGGTAATTGTCTTTCGCGGAAACACGCTATATCTTTCAGTGAATATCGTTGTAACATGCACCACACGTACAGCACATGCTGCATGCTGGTGCTTTATCGTGATAATCGGTATGCATTTAAACTTATAATCAAAAGTGTGTTATCTGTGGCCAGTTGACAATCACAATGGAAGTTTCCAAGTAAATACAAATTTTGTATTCGGTATCCATAAAAGAAGGACATGGAAGAATCCTGGAAATACTAGAAGGTATCAGATTGATTACATAATGGTAAGTCAGAGATTTAGGAACCAGGTTTTAAATTGTAAGACATTTCCAGGGGCAGATGTGAACTCCGACCACAATCTATTGGTTATGAGCTGTAGATTAAAACTGAAGAAACTGCAAAAATGTGGAAATTTAAGGAGATGGAATCTGGACAAACTGATGAAACGAGAGGTTGTACAGAGTTTAAGGGAGACAATAAGGGAATAATTGTCACAAATGGGTAGAAGAAGAATGGGTAGCTCTGAGGGATGAAGTAGTGAAGGCAGCAGAGGATCAAGTAGGTAAAAAGACGAGGGCTAGTAGAAATCCTTGGGTAACACAATAAATATTGAATTTAATTGATGAAAGGAGAAAATATAAAAATGCAGTAAATGAAGCAGGCACAAAGGAATACAAACGTCTCAAAAATGAGATCGACAGGAAATGCAAAATGGCTAAGCAGGGATGGCTAGAGGACAAATGTGAGGATGTAGAAGCTTATCTCACTAGGGGTAAGATAGATACTGCCTACAGGAAAATTAAAGAGACCTTCGGAGAAAAGAGAGCCACTTGTATGAATATCAAGAGCTCAGATGTAAACCCAGTTCTAAGCAAAGAAGGGAAAGCAGAAAGGTGGAAGGAGTATATAGAGGGTCTATACAAGGGCGACACACTTGAGGACAATACTCTGGAAATGTAACAGAATGTAGATGAAGACGAAATGGGAGATACGATACTGCGTGAAGAGTTTGACAGAGCACTGAAAGACCTGAGTCGAAACAAGGCCCCAGGCGTAGACAACATTCCATTAAAACTACTGACAGCCTCGGGAGAGCCAGTCCTGACAAAACTCTACCATCTGGTGAGAAAGATGTTCGAGACAGGTGAAATACCATCAGACTTCAAGAAGAATATAATAATTCCAATCTCAAAGAAAGCAGTTGTTGACAGATGTGAAATTTACCGAACAATCAGTTTAATAAGCCACAGCTGCAAAATACTAACGCGAATTCTTTACAGACGAATGGAAAAACTGGTAGAAGCCGACCTCGGCGAAGATCAGTTTGGATTCCGCAGAAATGATGGAACACGTGAGGCAATACTGACCTTACGACTTATCTTAAAAGAAAGATTAAGGAAAGGCAAACCTACGTTTCTAGCATTTGTAGACTTAGAGAAAACTTTCGACAATGTTGACTGGAATACCCTCTTTCAAATTCTAAAGGTGGCAGGGGTAAAATACAGGGAGCGAAAGACTATTTACAATTTGTACAAAAACCAGATGGCAGTTATAAAAGTCGAAGGACATGAAAGGGAAGCAGCGGTTGGGAAGGGAGTGAGACAGGGTTGTAGCCTCTCCCCGATGTTATTCAATCTGTATATTGAGCAAGCAGTGAAGGAAACAAAAGAAAAATTCGGAGTAGGCAATAAAATCCATGGAAAAGAAATAATAACTTTGAGGTTCGCCGATGACATCGTAATTCTGTCAGAGACAGCAAAGGACTTGAAAGAGCAGTTGAATGGAATGGACAGTGTCTTGAAACGAGGATACAAGATGAACATCAACAAAAGCAAAACGAGGATAATGGAATGCAGTCGAATTAAGTCTGGTGATGCTGAGGGAATTAGATTAGGAAATGAGACACTTAAAGTAGTAAATGAGTTTTGCTATTTGGGGAGCAAAATAACTGATGATGGGCGAAGTAGAGAGGATATGAAATGTAGACTGGCAATGGCAAGAAAAGCGTTTCTGAAAAAGAGAAATTTGTTAACATCGAGTATAGATTTAAGTGTCAGCAAGTCGTTTCTGAAAGTATTTGTATTTAGTGTAGCCATGTATGGAAGTGAAACATGGACGATAAATAGTTTGGACAAGAAGAGAATAGAAGCTTTAGAAATGTGGTGCTACAGAAGAATGCTGAAGATTATATGGGTAGATCACATAACTAATGAGGAGGTATTGAATAGAATTGGGGAGAAGAGGAGTTTGTGGCACAACTTGACAAGAAGAACGGACCGGTTGGTAGGACATGTTCTGAGGCATCAAGGGATCACAAATTTAGCAATGGAGGGCAGTGTGGAGGGTAAAAATCATAGAGGGAGACCAAGAGATGAATACACTAAGCAGATTCAGAAGGACGTAGGTTGCAGTAAGTTCTGGGAGATGAAGAAGCTTGCACAGGATAGAGTAGCATGGAGAGCTGCATCAAACCAGTCTCAGAACTGAAGACCACAACAACAACAATCCACGCTGTCGCAATAAGAAAATCATTTTTCGATACAACTCGCCGTATAAAGATTACCCGTGACGATCCATTAAAGTCTTACTATCTTCTTGTCACGGAGCCAGCACCCAGCACCACGCTGTGGAAGTAAACAAGTGACTCCAGTTTCCACACGATCTATCTGAAGGTAAGTCTGAAAGCTTCGAAAACTAAATAATGGAATAAACGAACTCTTTTTTAAAAAGTGACTGGTCATAGTTTCCTGTATGTCTGCTTAGTAAACAGTCAGGAGTTCTAAAGCATCCATAATGGATAAGCTAAATATTTACATTCTCTAAAGCTGAAGGTTATGTTGGCACGATGAAATGGGAGGAACACGTAACAGCAGTAGACTTTGGAACAGTTCTGGGAGAGCGCAGTGTTGTGTAAAGGAATTTTCATAGAAGATGCCAGTGTGACCAAATCTAGAGTATTGTCATAGCGTTTGAAGTCCTTATGAAGAAAGCATGACGAGGCTTGGGACGAATTCAGCGACAAGCTTCTAGGCGCGGAACAGCACACTGCTATATACCCTATACGAAAGTATAACATTATGTTTAAACAGGAATCTTCCGTAGACTACGACGGTGTTGTTGTGTAACCCAGTTCAGTATATTTGGAGAATTACGCAGTCACCATCGTACATTTCGTGTGGGGATGATGAGAAAAGGCAAGAGTTATTAGGGCGATTATAGGTGCATATACGAGTACAGAGTATTAATTTTGTCTCGCGGCTCCAGTTCGGGAAAAAATCCTCTAATGCTGTCGGGAAGCACCTTTCTCTTAGCGCTTCACAATGACCTGCCGAGCATAGAGTAAACGTAGATGTAGCTGCAGGAGTCACAGAGAACCTCTTACCGGCAGTGGATGTGAGGTGGCTCACCAGTAAGCTGCTGGTAATGAAGTACAGAAATCGTTTACCCTCCATAGCCTCGATCGCCACTACTCTTTTCCGCAATTACAGCCAGGGACGTCGCGACACTACTGACATGAGTAAGTGTCAATATTTTCGCAGCTAGTTAAATGAGAACTACTCCCCACATGTCGCTGTTCTCGTCAGCTGAAGACACGGCCCAGAGACCGCGCTGAGCACAAGTGAATTCGGTTTTTGTTCAGTGCACATGGCCAGCTTCTGTGTCAATTCACGTTTCACAACTTCCCGCACTAAGAGATATATAAACTTCAACATTCACGGGTTAAGTTATAATGAGTATCAGCTTGGAATGACATCGGGAGTTCGCATGAAAGTGTGCTTACTTGTACATTATCTACTACACTGAAGAAAAATAGAAACTGGTGCACCTGCCTAATATCGAGTAGGATCCCCGCGAACACGCACAACTGCCGCAATACAACGTGGCATGGACTCAACTAATGTCTGGAGTAGAGCTGGAGGGAAATGGCATCATGAATCCTGCAAGGATGTTCATAAATCCGTAAGAGTGCGAGGGAGTGGAGATCTCTTCTACATCTACATCTACATCCATACTCCGTGGCGGAGGGTACCTTGAGTACCTCTATCGGTTCTCCCCTTTATTCCAGTCTCGTATTGTTCGTGGAAAGAAGGATTGTCGGTATGCTTCTGTGTGGGCTCTAATCTCTCTGATTTTATCCTCATGGTCTCTTCGTGAGATATACGTAGGAGGGAGCAATATACTGCTTGACTCTTCGGTGAAGGTATGTTCTCGAAACTTCAACAAAAGCCCGTACCGAGCTACTGAGCGTCCCTCTTGCAGAGTCGTCCGCGGAGTTTATCTATCATCTCCGTAACGCTTTAGCGATTACTAAATGATCCTGTAACGAAGCGCGCTGCTCTCCGTTGGATCTTCTCTATCTCTTCAATCAACCCTATCTGGTATGGATCCCACACTGCTGAGCAGTACTCAAGCAGTGGGCGAACAAGCGTACTGTAACCTACCTCCTTTGTTTTCGGGTTGCATTTCCTTAGGATTCTTCCAATGGATCTCAGTGTGGCATCTGCTTTACCAACGATCAACTTCATATGATCATTCCATTTTAAATCACTCCTAATGCCTACTCCCAGATAATTTATGGAATTAACTGCTTCCAGTTGCTGACCTGCTATTTTGTAGCTAAATGATAAGGGATCTATCTTTCTATGTATTCGCAGCACTTTACACTTGTATACATTGAGATTCAATTGCCATTCCCTGCACCTTGCGTCAATTCGCTCCAGATCCTCTTGCATTTCAGTACAATTTTCCAATGTTATAACGTCTCGATATACCACAGCATCATTCGCAAAAAGCCTCAGTGAACATCCGATGTCATCCACAAGGTCATTTATGTATATTGTGAATAGCAACGGTCCTACGACACTCCCCTGCGGCACACCTGAAATCACTCCTACTTCGGAAGACTTCTCTCCATTGAGAATGACATGTTGCGTTCTGTTATCTAGGAACTCTTCAATCCAATCACTCTTCCGAACAGCACGTTACAAGGCATCCCAGAAAAGCTCAATAATGTTCATGTCTGTGTAGTTTGGTGGCCAGTGGAAGTGTTTAAGCTCAGAAAAGTGTTCCTGGAGCCACTCTGTAGCGATTCTGGACGTTTGGCGTGCCGCATTGTGGTGCTGAAATTGCCCAAGCCCATCGGAATGCACAATGGACATGAATGGATGCAGGTGATCAGACAGGATGCTTACGTACGTGTCACCTGTCAGTGTCGTCTATAGAAGTATCAGGGGTCCCATACCACTCCAGCTGCTCACACGTCACACCATTACTGAGCCTCCACCAGCTTGGGCAGTATCCTGCTGACATGAAGGGTCCATAAATTGATGAGGCTGTCTCCATACCCGTACACGTCCATCTGTTAGATACAATTTGAAACGAGACTCGTCCAACTAGGAAACATGTTTTCAGTCATCAACCGTCCAATGTCGGTGTTAAAGGACCCAGGAGAGCGTAAAGCTTTGTGTCGTGCAGTCATCAAGGGTACACTAGTAGACCTTCGGCTCCGAAAGCCCATATAGATTATGTTTCGTTGAATGGTTCACACGCTTTGTTGATGGTCCAGCATTGAAATCTGCAGGAATTTGCGGATGGATTGCATTTCTATCACGCTGAACGATTCTCTTCAGTCGTCGTTAGTCCCGTTCATGCATGATCTCTTTCCAGCCGCAGCGATGTCGGAGATTTGATGTTTCACCGGATTCCTGCTATTCTCCGTACACTCGTCAGAATGATCGTACGAGAAAATCACGTCATCGCTACCTCGGAGATGCTGTGTCCCACAGCTCGTGCGCAACACCAGTTTCAAACTCTCTTAAATCTTGAAAACCTGCAGTTGTAGCAGCAGTGGTCGATCTAACAACTGGGCCAGACACTTGTTGTCTCATATAGGCGTTGCAGACCGCAGTGCCATATTCTGCCTGTTTATCTATCTCTGTATTTGAATATTCTTGCCAATACCAGTTCCTTTGGCGCTTCAGTCGTGCAGGACTGGTTTTATGAGCGGGTAGGAGAACTGTAGCAATTGCCCTGCCACCAAAGCCACCAGATCTCAATACTGAGCCTCTGTGGTCTAGTTTGGAGAGAAGAGCGCTTTATCGCTATCCATCTCCGTTACCTGAACTTGCCACTATCCTGCAGGAAGAAAGGTATAAGATTCCCTTGCGAGCCCTGCAGGACCTGCACTTGTCCATTTCGACAGCTGTTTTGAATTTCAGCGGTTTTCCTACACCGTATTAAACATGATAGTGTGTTGTGATTTTGATGTTTCCCTTTTTGTTCATCCTCTACACTTGTGCTTATCGAAGTACCCTTAGAGTTAACGACTTCACATTTTACGTCACAAGAACATCCTTTTTCTCTTATTTTACCAGTGCAGCAAGTATCGGAAATGGAGCAGGCACAGGAAGGAAAGATCTCAAACAAAAGTCGTAACTGGAGCAGTAATTCCGTGAGCAGGCGCAATCTGTTTCTCGAGTCGATCGCATCAGGAACGAATGTGGACGGATAGCGAACGACGTTTGCGTGCCGTGCTGTGCTGTGCTGTGCTGGCTTATCGCGGCCGCGCTCGGGAGAAATGTTAGCCAGCCGACGAGGTCCGTCCCGTGTCGCATAAACAACCACTCTAGCGGCGGCAGGCACAAAAACCAGGGTGACTGAACTGTCGTGCCGCCATGCGAGCGGCCTGTGCCACTGCGGGCCTCACACCGAGCTAGCCAAAGGCATGGTGAATCGTAATTAACCTCTTCGTGAACCACGGGCTTCGCTGTCAACTACAGGGCGTTTTGCTACTATAGGCACAGCGGCGAGAAGACTAGAATGAAATAAGCAAATAATCCCAGCAAACACAGGTCCGGAATACAACGGTTTGACCGATATGGTGTACGTAGGGGTTCAGTCATGTCACTGTTACAGCACTGTTAATGTCTAAGGCTACGTTTATTTTGAAACACCGCAGATGAGGCGTAAATTACAAAGTGATAAACTGTCCATTATTGAGTAAATACTGATACGTAGCGGCTGCAACAACAAATGTGTTTGTGCTTGAAGTGTTGAGTGCTTATGAGAAGACTGATCCCGTATTTCTGGATTTCCGGAATGCTTTTGGCACTGTACCCCACAAGCGGCTTGTAATGAAATCAAATGGTTCAAATGGCTCTGAGCACTATGGGACTTAGATTCTGAGGTCATCAGTCCCCTAGAACTTAGAACTACTTAAACCTAACTAACATAAGGAGCCGGCCGGGTGGCCGAGTGGTTCTAGGCGCTACAGGCTGGAACCGCCCGACCGCTCCGGTCGCAGGTTCGAATCCTGCCTCGGGCATGGATGTGTGTGATGTCCTTAGGTTAGTTAGGTTTAAGTAGTTCTCAGTTCTAGGGGAATGATGACCTCCGAAGTTAAGTCCCATAGTGCTCACAGCCACTTTTATAACCTAAGGCCATCACACACATCCATACCCGAAGCAGGATTCGACCTTGTGATCGTAGCGGTCGCGTGGCTTCAGACTGTAGCGCCTAGAAACGCTAGGCCACTTGTAATGAAAATGCGTGCTTATGGAATATCGTCTCAGTTATGTGACTGGATTCGTGATTTCCTGTCACAGAGGTGACACAGTTCGTGGTAACTGACGGAAAGTCATCGAGTAAAATACAAGTGATTTCTGGCGTTCTCCAAGTTAGTGTTACACGCCCTTTGCTGTTCCTTGCCTATTTAAACGAATTTGGAGAAATCTGAGCAGCCGTCTTACATTGTTTGCACATGACGCTGTCGTTTATCGACTAATAAAGTTATCAAAGATCAAAACAAATTGCAAAACGATTTAGAAAAGATATCTATATGGTGCGAAAACTTGCAATTGACTCTAAATAACGAAAAGTGCGAGGTCTTCCACATGAGTGCTAAAAGGAATCAGTCAAACTCCAGTTATACGATAAATCAGTCTAATCTAAAGGCCGTAAATTCAACTAAATACCTAGGAATTACAATGGCGAATAACTTAAATTGGAAGGAACACATCGAAAATGCAGTCGGAAAGGCTAACCAAAGAATGCCTTTTATTGGCAGGACACTTAGAAAATGTAACAGATCTTCTAAGGAGGCTGCCTACACTACGCTTCTCCGTCCTCGTTTAGAATACTGCTGGGCGGTGTGGGATCCTTACCAGATAGGATTGACGGAGCACATCGAAAAGGTTCAAAGACGGGCAGCACGTTTTGTATTGTCGCGAAATAGGGGAGAGGGCGTCACTGAAATGGTACAGGATTTGGGGTGGACATCATTAAAACAAAGGCATTTTGCGTTGCGGGGGAATCCTCTCACGAAATTCCAATCACCAACTTTCTCCTCCGAATTCGAAAATATTTTGTTGACACCGACCTACATAGGAATAAAATAATGGACATCAGAGCTCGTACGGAAAGATAAACGTGTTCGTTCTTTCCGCGCGATATACGAGATTGGAATAATAGAGAATTGATAACATGGATCGATGAACCATTGCCAGGCACTTAAATGCAGATTTACATGTAGATAGGTGTAATGGCTGGCCAGAACCATGGCCTGGCAGCTCCCCCGACGTAAACTCGTCCTTTGACCACCAAACAGACCCCTGTAGGGCGACATGGTAATAAGTACCCCCGGTGTAGGGATTAGGGATATCGGTCTGTAATTTTGCGGTACCGTTCTTTGACTCCAGTATACAAGAATGGTAAAAGAAGGGTCCCGCAAAATTACAGACCAATATGCCTAACTTTTCTGTTTTCTACAGATTTCTTGAACACATTCTGAATTCAAATACAATAAACTTTCTTGAGACTGAGAAGCTT
Source organism: Schistocerca gregaria (assembly GCF_023897955.1). NCBI lineage: Eukaryota > Metazoa > Arthropoda > Insecta > Orthoptera > Acrididae > Schistocerca > Schistocerca gregaria. Next base: position 792,976,850 of record NC_064921.1, read on the forward strand.
AAGTCCACGAATCAACATGGTTCTAGGATGCTGTTCATTTTTGGAACACAACCTACGACCAGCTTAGAGACAGAAGTGATGACACTTTTTGCAGGACCTGACCATCATTTTGCAGGACAATGCTCAAGCACGTACAGTGCATGCTGTTACTGATTTGACTGATGGGTCTGCTAAGTGCTATACCACCTACTGCACTCCCCTGATTTAAGCCCTCGTAAGTTCAACTCGATTTCTAAACTGAAGGAAACACTTCAGGGCATTCGCTTCAGAACTGCTACAAATTCGTCGGGCGATTGACCGCGCCGCTCGAACTGTCAACACAACTGGCACTGCTAAGAATATCCTACGACTTCCACGTCGCTGGCAACGGGTTATACACAATGCTGGTGACTACTTTGAAGGTCAGTAAAACTTTAAAACACGTATCTATTCTGTACAAGCTGTACATAAACAGTTGCCTCTATTAAAGATCCAACCCTCATATGTATACTGGTCACGTCATTTAAATATCTGGGCGTACCGTTACAAAGCGACATGAACGAGAACAGGAGGATTGTGTTATGGAAGACGAATGGTCGACTTCAGTTTATTGGAAGAATTTTGGGAAAGCGTCGTTAGTCTGTAAAGGAAATCGCATATACAATGCTGCGCTGGTGTGACCTATTTTAGAATACTGTTCTAGTGTTTTGGAACCGTACCAGGTAGGATTGAAGTAGGATGCCAAAGCAATTCAGAGGTGGGTTGCTAGATTCGCTGCGCAAGTGTTACGGAGATGCTTAGCGAACTCAAATGAGGTCCTCTGGAGGGAAGGCGACGTTCTCTTCAAGAAACACTGTTGAGAAAATATAGAGAACCGGCATTTGAAGCTGCCTACATACATCGCTGTAAGGACCACCATGACAAGATTCAAGAAAGCAGGGCTCATACAGAAGCATACACACAGTCCCTTTTCCCTCTCTCTATTAGCGAGTGAAACAGAAAGGAAATGACTAGCAGTGGTAAAGGGTACCCTCCACCACTCATCGTACGGTGCCTTACAAAGTATCTCCTTAGGTGTAGAAGTAGATATATGACGCTGTACCTACAGTAAACTTTGTCAGTACTTCCTGCACTTGCGTGTATTTCGTTCAAAGACAGTGAACCAGAATCGGCGGTCTGTGTGTACGGGATGCTGTGCCTGGCGTGCGTACGCAGCCTGTGGGAAATCTCGCGAGCTGTGCTGTGGTGTACTTGTCTGATGTTGGGCGGATGTACCGTGCGACTGCGGGCGTCCGCGGCTCCCACGGTTTCGCTCACGGGGAACGCCTGCGGAATCGCGGTGAGGCAACCCGCACGGCCCTCCAACAGCTGTCGCCCTTCCCTCGCCGCTTGACAAACAAGGCACAAGACAAAGCACCCCCTGCCCTACAGTAGGATTGGGGAGGAGGGTGTGCCTGTCGGAGGCACCGTACTATTTAACACGCTGACTGCCTCAGCAAAGCGCAAGGAGTTGCATTTCATTTGCACACCAACGCCTGTTGTTTCAACATTATTTTGTTCACTCCGACTTTTCACAGGTCCCCAGGTAAGTACAGGGTGACCATTATTGAACTATATGAAATAAAATCGTCATAACATCTGAACGATTTGAGTTAGGACGTTCAAACTGCACATTTGGCCGCGAGGCACGATGGGAATTAGTAGGCGCATGCATGGGTTGGTTTAGCGACGAAGCCCTTCATTTGGATGCTTCCTCAAAAAGTAAAACTGGCGCGTTTGGGGAACTGAGAATCCGCATTTGGTGATCGAGAAGTCTCTTCACCCTCAACGGGCGACGGTGTGGTGTGCAATGTCCAGTCTGCGATGCGATATTCCTTGATGGCACGGTGACTACGGAAAGTGTGTGTGTGTGTGTGTGATATCTTATGGGACTTAACTGCTAAGGTCATCAGTCCCTAAGCTTACACACTACTTAACCTAAATTATCCTAAGGATAAACACACACACCCAAGCCCGAGAGAGGACTCGAACGTCCGCCAGGACCACTACTGAAAGGTAAGTGAAGGTTTTGCAAGACGATTTCATCCCTATTTTCCAAAGTGACCCTGATTTCGACAAGATGTTTATCCAAGACGGAGATCGACACCATCGAAGCAGGAGAGTGATGTCCTGGAAGAGCACTTCGGGGAGAGCACTCTGGCTCTGGGGTACCCAGAGGCCACTGGCATGGGCCTCGGTTGGCTGCCATAGTATCCGGATCTGAACACATGCGACTCCTTTTTGTGGAGCTATATTAAAGACAAGTTTACAGCAATAACCCCAAAACCATTTCTCATCTGAAAACAGCCATTACGGAGGTCATTGACAGCATGGTGTTCAGACATTTCAGTGGGTGCAGAATTTCACTATTCGTCTGCGCCCACATCAAATGTCAAATGTGTGTGAAATCTTATGGGTCTTTCTTAACTGCTAAGGTCATCAGTCCCTAAGCTTACACATTACTTAACCTAAATTATCCTAAAGACAGACACTCACAACCATGCCCGAGGGAGGACTCGAACCTCCGCCGGGACCAGAAGCACAGTCCATGACTGCAGCGCCCCAGACCGCTCGGCTAATCCCGCGCAGCTGCGCCACATCATGGCCAATGATGGCAGCCATGTCGAACATGTCATAACCTAAATTTGAATATCTGTAGAGACGTTTACATGACGAATAAAAAGGGTACACGCCGTAGTTTGTAACTAATTTACGTTTCTTTTCTGATATAGTTCAATAATTGTCACACTTTACATGACAAGCACATTTCTACGCCTACGTCAGCACTCTGTTCCACTTTGCGCCATTGCGAATTGCATGAGTATTTCCCATTGAACCATGTATTAGCAAATCTTACCGTTGTATTCGCGTCTGGAGAGCGGAAAGAATGATTTTACATCTACATTTACGACACTACCGCGATAAGCACTGTGAAACATATGGCAGGCGCTGCGTCCCTAATAACAGTTGTTTTATTTTTTTCCACATCCGTTCACGTATGGAGAGTGGGAAGAATGGTAGTTTAAACCGCAGCGTGCGCGTTGTAATTAATTTAATATTGTCCTCACGTGATACGCTGGGGGTTTTCGTACATTCCTAGAATCATCCATGAAAGATGCTTTTTGAAACTCTGTAAGTAGGCTGTCTCGGCATAGTTACCGCCTATCTTCAGGTGCCTTCTAGTTCAGTTCTTTCAACGTCTTTGTGACACTCTCCCGCAGGTCAAACAAAATTGTGACCATTCGTACTGCCTTCTCTGTACACGTCCAGTATCCCTCTGTCAATCCTATATGACATGGGACCCCACACACTTGAACAGTGATCTAGAATGGGTCACACGAGTGATTTGTAAGCAATCTCCTTTGTAGGCTGACTGGATTTCCCTACTATTGTACCAATAACCCGAAGTCTGCCAGCTGCTTTATCTGCATCTCTGCATCTGAGCCTATGTAATCTTTCTATTTCATATCCCTGCAAAGTGCTAGAACTAGGTACTTGTACGGGTTGACCGATTCCGATTGCGACTCACTGTAATCATAGGACACTACTTTCTTTTTAGATTTATGAAGTGCACAGTTTTACATCTCAGAACTTTTACAGTAACCTGCCAATCTTTGCACCAGTTTGAATTCTCATCAAGGTCTGCGTGGATAATTGTGCAGCCTTTTTTTCCTGTTTCTCGTAGTGGGGCAATTGTCGTATTCATACATCCCACGTTACTATTTTAATGTCTTGGATCTTTTATTCTGAAAGTGACGCAAATCAATTCTTTTTTAAAAAAAAGAAAAACGAGAGCTCACATACAATAATGTACACTAGATTAATCACAAATTATGTGATATCTCATTTGTTCACAAAGATTTTTCGTTGAAGGGTCACACAAAATTGTGTTCACTGCTGTTCGTTGTGCCTGATTGAAAGGTAACACATCATAGATTAGTGAAATGCCGGTAGCATAATTGGAAGCGTCGAAGGTGAGCCACCAGTGTTTAAACAAAGGCTATCGATAAGTGAGGTAACACTGGAGGCAAATAGTACAATTCGAGATCCGTACGCCCTTTACAGTCGATCCGTCGCTGACGCTGGAGTCTTGGAGAAAATATCGCCCCAGAATTATAACTGAACATCGCCTTTTTAGACAGAGAGCGCAAAACGCCTTCAGTTGCTGCCTTATCGCCATGTCGACTCGACGCACACCGTGCAGTCAACGGGCGAACGAGCACGCTGGCTGCACCAGGTAGAACATTACTGGAAACCACATGAACCGGCGAACTGCAGATTGGCAACAAGGCAAACTTTTAGTTTCGACAACTAAGCAAGTTTCTACATTCATTCAAGTGGAAGATGTAGTGTTGTGATATTGGATGAATTTTGTTTGATACAACCGGGAATACTACAACAGGTGTTATTTCATCGTTTTCGCTTGTATCGGGCACCAACGTTCGTCTTCAGAAGGTATCATAGGTTTTACTACATTATCAAATGACTTCAGCAACAGGGCCTTTGTTTCTGTAATGTGCTCCGGTGATATGTGTTTCATTCGTCCTTTGAAGGTATGAAATTTTGCGAGAAACGCAAAGCACCTAAAGTCAACTATCGTATACGCTCTCTCTATTCGAATATAATGAACCAACAGCTAATAGTATTTCTCTCATCAGTTACAGCGTCAGACATATACTTCACAAACAATATTTTCGTTGACTTATTTATTTCGTGTACAAGGTGGATACATAATCAGTGACAGGACTCTTCCATAGACTCTTATAAAGCTCCAACGTGTCCCATTCTTCTTTAACACCGGACAGGGATTTAGGTCCCAGTAGAGCGAAAATATTTTGTCTTTGAACATGTCGTAAATGTACATCTTCTACGACGTGCTGCAAGACTACGACACATCTGACACTTGTTAATGCTTCCCTTCTACGAAATTGCTCTTTCAGACAACTGCTACTTACGGGGAAGCAGTTTAGGTCATGGAAACCAGCCAAGAATGTTCTATTCTTTGTTTTTATTCTTTTCTGTTTGTACTTCTTTGCTCTAACTTCTTTTTTTGCAAGTAAGATATTTATTGAGCCACCAAGTCACAAATGAATTATTAGAAAGAAGAGACGATATAGCCATCATAACAAATAACAGAAAAGAAGTCAAGGAAACTCTAGAGACACAACACGAAATCTCAGCCAGAACAGGATTATAAATTTCGTATGAAAAAACCCAATACATGGATACAGAATCCGCAGACAGACACCCACTGGCAACAAAGTGTGGAAAAATAACACAAGTAGATAGTTTCCAGTATCTGGGAGAGATTATATCGAAAACAGGATTGAACGCAACGACCAGTGAAGAGAGGATCACGAAACTACATAAAGCATATAAACTTACATGGAACCGTTACAATAAAAGAAGTATTTCCATCAATGTCAAATTAAGACACTACCGAACATCAGTCTTATCAGAGGCCTTGTATGCCTCAGAAACAACGGTAATCAAGGGAAGAACGATAGTTAAAGAGAAGGAAAACCAAGACAGAAAAAATGCTGAGAAAGATCTATGGGCCAGTTTGGGAAGAGGGGATCACGATAAAGAGTCCGGCAAGCAGAGAGACATGATTACAAACAACATCAGGAAAGTTCTACGACACATACATAGGATGAAGGAAAACTCAGGGTGATCAAAGAGTCAGTATAAATTTGAAAACTGAATAAATCACGGAATAATGTGGATAGAGAGGTACAAATTGACACTCATGCTTGGAATGACATGAGGTTCAAAAAATGTCCGACAGATGGCGCTTCATCTGATCAGAATAGCAATAATTAGCATAAGATAAAGCAAAGATGATGTTCTTTACAGGAAATGCTCATTATGTCCACCATAATTCCTGAACAATAGCTGTAGTCGAGGAATAATGTTGTGAACAGCACTGTAAAGCATGTCCGGAGTTGTGGTGAGGCATTTGCGGCGGATGTTGTCTTTCAGCATCCCTAGAGATGTCGGTCGATCACGATACACTTGCGACTTCAGGTAACCCCAAAGCCAATAATCGCACGGACTGAGGTCTGGGGACCTGGGAGGCCAAACATGACGAAAGTGGCGGCTGAGCACACGATCATCACCAAACGACGCGCGCAAGAGATCTTTCACGCGTCTAACAATACCTTGTTTTTTTTTGTTCTAATGAAACCTCATGTCATTCCAAGCATGTATGTCAATTTTTACCTCTCTATCTACATTATTCCGTGGTTTATTAAGTTTTCAAATTTATACTGACTTTTTGATCACCCGGCATATTGAGCAAGAAGATTTTCAACTTAGTGTCAACTAATACTGTGAAAACCAGCTGGGTAAAGAAAACCATGGAAGACCTCAATAAACTGAACATTCAATAAACTGAACATCTCTACAGAAGACGTAACACAGGGAAAATCACAGAGAAAAAAATCAGAAACAGAAATTTCAGCAAACGTCCAAAGAGAAGAAAACAGGAAAGAGGTGGACAGAAGAGAGGAAGAAGAAACACAGTAAATATATGAGAGGTTTTTGGGAAGAAAAAAAGAGACAGAAAAATGCCATGAAAACTGATTGTGTGTTAGCGCTCTCCTAAACGGGGAATTCACGTTAATAATAATAATACAGAGACGGCGAAAGATGTCTATAGAAGACCCTTACCCTATAAAGACGCCGAGGAAGTTATCTTGGCGCTGCAAGGGCCGGTAGAGGGAAAATAGAAGAGGTAACAAAAACTAGAGCATACAAAACACATTATATAGGATGCAGAGGTTTAACAGCAACACAGAGTGACCAGAGACTACTTGCTTGTCTGGAGATTCAAACAGTCGGGCCGTTTCGATCCCCTCGCTTCTGCTGGGATGTCCGACTCATCGCTACAAGTACTGATAGAGGGGAATATTGGACACTTTCCCTCCGCGGTTTCCACTCTCTTTAGAGACTCTGATGAGTAGTCAGGCAACTGTCGTCCTTATTGTGGCATTAGAAGTTAGCTCCGCTGCTGAGAGAAAGCCGTGCAATTTACTTCAGCGCTGAGGCAGAGCTGGAGCATCCACATACGTACAGGTTGTTTGCTTCCAGCGATGCCACGAGCCAGTTGATCTCTATGAAACCGAAACCGCTGCGCGACAGTTGTCGGAATATTTCAGTGGCAGCAGTCGTGTAACTATGATCATTGCAGTAGGCGTCTCTTATTCGGGAGGACAGTGGGGGCAAAACTGTAGCCAGTTTTCAAAAATGAGCAAGTTTTAGGAACTGGTGTGATGGTTCATTACATTTCCGAAAGTGAGAGCCCTGAGATTCCGGAAAAGGTTTAGAATAGCAAAGGAATTCTAGAGCTGCTGCCAAGTTATCTTCCATTAGGAATATGGAATGCACTCAGTGACTGTGATACGACTTTCAAAATGCTGGAGCACAGCAATCAGTCGTCCTTTCCTTTCAGGCTTTATTAAAGCAAATCTAGATTTCAGCTATTAACTAGCCACTACCAATGCACTATTTCACAGCTTCAGTACGTGTTCTAGTACGTCAGTCTCCTGCTGTTCAGGCTTCTGTCACAGTTCATTCAAGTGCTGCTGTCTAAAGAGTGTAGTATGTTCCACAAAACGGGATAGTCCAGAAAACGACCGCTATTTTTCTGTGCGGTCGACGGTGGAGCGTCTTTCATTTTTGTGTCTAATGATGGCATCTGCACTGAACAGGCATATTTATAAGTAATTGGATTGGATTGGATTCGACTGATTTGGGGGAAGAGACTAAACAGCGAGGTCATCGGTCTCATTGGATTAGGGAATGATGGGGAAGGAAGTCGGCCGTGCCCTGTCAAAGGAACCATCACGGTATTTGCCAGAAGCGATTCAGGGAAATCACGGAAAACCTAAATCAGGATGACCGGACGCAGGATTGAACCATCGTCCTCCCGAATGCGTATAAGTAACTCACCAGTGTTGTATATAGAACACTGAAAAATAAATGGTATAGTGATGCACAGATAAGGTTGAAATTTCAGTCAACTAAAAAAATAGCCATTCATTGGATTTATTATGCTGTAGCAGTAGCCGTGGTTTCAGAACAAATTACAAGGCATGTATGCAGATCGTTACGTTATTTCTCTGAGACAAAGATGTTTCGGCACATTTATCCCATCACCAATAGGTTCTCGTTTCATTTAAATCACAGGAATGATCTTGGATCTAAAAGATGATAAATACTGTAGCAGATTTATACTACTGGAATGCTGATACTTGGTAGAAGGAAACGTTGCAGGTTTTCCCCTGTGCCCAGTCACGCATCTTGTGCTCGAAGACTTTCCTCTGTGCATCCATAACTCCCACAAAGCACATATAGGTAATTACGTGCGCAATTATCTGTGTAGCTGTAACATCAATGCAGTATATGACTAAGTAGCTCAGATTTTTTGACATACGTTCCTTATTATGCTAGTTTAGTATGTTGATGTTATCATCAGTCACGTCTGTCTACACACACCTGAAACTGCTTACGGTAGTCAAGCCGTCCTCTTCCTCTACAGTTTCTGGGATGTGTCATTGAGCGATGTCTTCTTTTAATCCTATAGTGCAATTAAAGCTCTTTCTCCCATCTAATCTGCAGCTCTCTTCTGTAGCACCACATTTCAAAAACCTTTACCGTCATCTTTTCCGTACTGTATATCGTGGACGTCTTACTCCCTTATAAGACTACAGTCCAGACATATTTTCAGAAAAGACTTCGCAAAACTTGAATTTCCTGCTGTTCCCAGTCTGCATATTACATCCTTTCTACTGATGCCTTTGTTAGTTTATTTCCTGTCCAACTCGTCTACAAATTTTGGAACCTCATTTGCTGTTCTAACTACCTTAGCATCGTCTCACGTAACTGGACTAAATCCCATTAGACATGTTTCAGTTTTATTAACATTCGTCTTATAACTTGTCTTCAAGGCACTGACTATTCCGCTCGATTCACTTTCCAAATCCGTTGCTATCTCTGACAAAATTACAATGTTATCAGCATACTTTAGTTTTTTTCTCTCTGACTTCCAATCTGTTTCTAAATTTAATCTTGATTCCCTCTAGAATTTTAACCCACCCCACATTTCCCTCCACTATAAAATTGGCATTTCTCTTTTCAAGCTAATCGATCTTTTCCTTGTTTAATGTTACAACGCAATTTTGGATAGAGAGCCTCATCCACATGATCTTCAGCGGTTTTATCTGTCACTCCTTTTCAGCAGCTTGGCCGGCCATTGTGGCCGAGCGTTTCTAGGAACTTCAGTCCGGAACCGCGGTGCTGTTACGGTCGCAGGTTCGAATCCTGCCTCGAGCATGGATGTGTGTGCTGTCCTTAGGTTAGTTAGGTTTAAGTAGTTCTGAGTTCTAGGGGACTGATGACCTCAGATGTTAAGTCCCATAGTGCTCAGAGCCATTTGAACCATTTTTCAACAGCTTGTATTCTCTTCCCGCTTGAACTTCTTATTGTGCACGTTTCCCTTCTATACAAGGCCACACGCCATGGCAAGACTTCCACAACTGACTTCCTACCAGTTAAATTTATGTTCTATATTAATATTTTCCTTTCCTTCAGGAGAGCTTTCCTTGCCATTACAAGTCTATATTTTGTATGTTCTTTAATTCTGGAGTCGTCAGTTGCTTTGCTGCTAAAATACCAAAAGGTACTAGAATATATTTAAAACATACATGCTTCAATACCTCGGGAGTTGAAAAACCTATGATAGTAGAGTGAACTATCGTAAAGTTAAAAAGTCGCCCCTCTCCATACCATTGTCTCTCGAAAATCTTGTTTCAATAGGCAGCGCAGTACCTAATTAGAACAGAAATTTCAGTGAGAGATGCTAAATATAACGCACTCCTGGAGTGGCAGTTTCGTTAACGAGAAAGGACGCGGTATCAGTATGTGAGTGAATTGGAACGATGCTGGATATGATCAGCGGAAATGGGTGAGTGGTACTCAGAAACGAGAGTTATTCGGAAAGTGAGGAACGATCGGTCGCGAAATGGAAAATACAGTGAAAATCTAATGAAGCTTTGCACAGATGCGTAGGGCATTGTGCTACTACGCCCATCGATCGCATCATGTCGTTCTTTTCAGTTCTGAGCTCACAGTGAGAACGTAAAGATGGCTAGAAATTAGCATCTCCAGCCAAGCATGAGGGCCTGGCGAAAGTTTTCGCCTGACGCTACGCAATCCACATAACATAACTGTCACGCGGTTCGTTCTACACGACAATTCTCGGCCGCACTCTGCAGGGGAAATGAAGATGCTCCTGGAACGTTTTGGATGGGAAGTGTTTGATAACCCACAATACAGTCCGTAATTGGCTACCCCTGAGGTTCATCTCTGCTCAAATGAACCTTGGCTATGAATGCAATATTTACCACAGCAACGAGCTGCAGTCCAGAGTAGAAAATTGCCGAAAAGTACTGGCGGCTGTCTTCTATAACGAGGGAACTGAAAAGTTGGTACAACGCTACGACAGATGTCTACGTCTGAGCGGCGACTGTGTAGAGAAGTAGCTGGAAGGTGTAACTAACCGTTGCAAATAAAACAGTTTTTATTTTCACTGTGGTTTCCATTTCGCCCTCGTATTTCGGCTGTAAAGGGGCGCGTTGCTGCGACAGCCACGCGTGTGGGGAACGGATGCAGGGAAGATGATCGTACAAAGTGGGCAGCAAGAAGCGGGCAAGACACCAGAGCGTGGTCACAACATCGCACACAGGGCCGTGAAGCTTCGTAAACAGCGACGGTTGGACGGGAGCCCCGTTGGTGGTCCTAAGCGAGCTGCTGTGGGTATGGACTGGAGGCGTACGTTGCCACCGGGGTGTCTTCCATTGTCCAGAACCCACAAGTGCCTCTCTCTGCACCGACAAAGTGGACGCTACGGCTGGTGTGCTGAGGGTGGCGATCTAGCATTTTTCAAAACTGCCGCTTCAGGCTGTCTTACGAGACTGCTAAGGCGGACGCACAGCTAACAGTAAGCTCACAAATACGTCTCATCAAGCGTTTTCTGCGACCGTCCACCAATCGGCATCGTCTCCACACGTTCTACGCAATATTGATTGTTAATTGACCGTGACAGTTTCAAAAATATGGAACGGTTCTTCGGAGTGCGTGACCACTAACACATTTTTATTCGCGTGTATAGTCCGCCAGCTCAGCTGGAAAATAACGTGCTTACCTCCCATCTCCCATGCTGCGGCCCCGGGTTCCATTCCCGGCCGGGTTGGAGATTTTCTCCGCTCGTAGGCTCAGTGTAGTGTCCTCCTCATCACCGGCACGCGAATCGCCCAGTATGGCGTCGACTGAAATAAGATTCGCACTCGGCGGCCCAACTTCCCCGGATGAGGACTCCCGGCCAGAAATGCCATACGATCATTTCATTTCATTCACGTGCTTAAATTATTTAATGAAGCAACATGTTTCAGGTACAAATTTTCAGGTGACAGTGGTAATATAATAAACATTTAACAAAAGTACGCATAAGTATTAAAGCTGCTTTTTAGTTTGGCATGTGCTGTGACCGTCCTGCGGAGGAAGAGAATGATAACCATTATGGGGGAGTCTTCACTTGCAAGAGGGCTACCACCGATTTCGGCCAGATGCAAGACTTGGCCAGAAATGAATGTGGCAAAAGGGGGAACTCCAGATGGCCAAGTGTTTCGAGGAAATGGCATTTTTGGCGCGGATAGGGTCAGGCACGAGAAATTTGTGTTAGCGTTGGCGTAACTGGAAGCGTACAGAATGGTAATCTGATGGTCGTGCGGTCGAGTCCTTATGGGGAAACATGATTTTACTTTCAGTTTGTACGTTACTTACAGTGCAAATATACCGATTAATATTTCAAAGTGTTAAACATGGCTACGATTCAGCAACTGTACAAATTTGAGCGGTTGAAAAAATTAGCCAACCAGTTTGTAATACTACCCTCCCTCAGATCATCAGTTGACTTTCACTCTTATAATAACTGACTCGTTCATAAGCTTCGAGAGAAGTAAGATATCCAAATAATGTTTTTACTTATCTTCATTTTCTCGTACTTGGCTCCAGTTCGTCACGTCCAGATGACGTGACAACTATTGAGTAGGCCTGCTGCATAATTTCTGTTTCTGTACTTTTTTTTATATTTTATCACATTTTTCGATATCACACTGTCTTTACCATTTCCACTTCCATGACAACAAAAATTACATTTTTATTGCCAAAATTAAAAACACCTCCGATTCCATCAGAGGCATGCCCACTAGTAACTCATTCTGTGGTACTATCAATACTCCAAAGAGTTTAAAAAATAAAACGAGTTTATAAACTTTCTTGACAAAAGAAGAATCGCTGCCAAGTTATATCGATATTTTATAAATGATTCCAGAAATAAATTAAATAATTAGCATTAGATGGTGCAATTGATAATATGAATTTTAAGTATGCCGAATATTTCGTAATTTCAAATGTTTCTAAAAGAAAAGTAATTTAAGTGTACATACAGAGTTAATACATATCGACTGTAATAATTTATTTTTATAAATTTTAGCCTGAAATATAATACATCGTATACAGAATCATATGAAATTCCTTTAGGAAAACAGCTGAGATAATATTAACCTGCACAAGATTCGATAATATTTTTGGTAAAGGTTTTATTAGAGGAGGGTGTCCTTTTACAAGTTGCAAACTAAACGTTTATTTAGCCCTTGACCTAGGTTTCGATATTTCAAAAATATCTTCTTCAGCAGGAGTGGACCCTACGCAACAAAATATTAATAACAGAAAATATTTGTGAGGTAAGCGTACTCACTTGTTACATCAGATGGTGGTACATTAGATTAAATGAAGCCGAGCGGCTCTTGTCATACATAAAATTGATATAAACACCAGAAACATCCCATGCTATGGCTTAAGACATCAGCCAGATTACATTCAGCGTAAGTCAGAATAAATGCTCAAATGTATTCACCTAGTGGTAAAGGCTCATGTCTACATAAAATTATAACAGGAGTCCAAATAATAAAATATCTGTATAACATAAGTACTCACTTTGACAGAGACAAAGGCCATGTGTTCAAAGGTACAGGTCCAAGCGATAAGGAAAAATTGGGATGCAGAGGGCGCTACATACATGAGCTTGAGAACTACGACACGCTTTTGTTAAGTAACAGCATTTTACATTAAAGTGTGAATGAAAATTTCTTCTGCAAGGCTGCTAATAACGCAACAAATTTACAGGTATGCATTACCCATAATATCTCTAGTACATTTACTGACAGAGCAATACCGTTCGTAAATTCAACGTGCAGAAGCTAGAGTTCTATTTACGAAGGACCACTGTTACAAATGTAAAGTGGAAAAACAGCAAATATGAACTAAAACAACGTCACTAAAAAGGGAAACTTCCGTAGTGTTAAGCAGAAGTTTCGCTTTTTAGTGAACACTTATGTTATGCAGATATTTCATTCTCTGCGCTCCTATTATAATTTTATGTAGACATGAACCTTTATCAGTGGACGAATACATTTGTGCATGTGTTCTGGCGTACGCTGAATGTAAACTGTCTGCTGTCTTAAGTCAAGGCATGTGATGTTCCTGGTCTTTATGTCAATTTATTGCGTGACAAGAGCCACTCGGCTTCAGCTAATGTAATTTATCACCATGTGATGTAACAAGTGAGTACCCTTAACTCACAAATATTTTTCTGTTGTTCATATTTTGTTGTGTATGTAAGAAATGTTTGTAACCGTTTATATAAATGTTTAGGGTCCACTCCTGAAAAAGATATTTTAAAAAATATCGAAACCTAGGTAAAGTACTAAATAAACTTTTCGTTTGTAACTGGTTCCTCTTCAAATTTATTAATGTTTTTAACAGGCATGAAAAGGAAAGGCTAAGGAAAATTCGGGATTGTAAATAAATTTCCAGGAAAAAATTTAAGGCATACACGAGAACATGGTATATTAAATTAGATACGTTTATTGTTCCACAGTTGATGATTTACATATTTTAGTGTGATATTCATTGTAAAAATAGAGAAATTAGTAATTTTCTCGTCATTTTACACACGCTATTCACGTCACGTTTTTACAATTAATGGTGTTCTAAAGTTTTTATAGAAAAACAGACTTGGTTTACGTTAATAAAAGGTTCTCTCTCATCACACAGTTTGGCAGCAAACCATCCGTAACGCATCATTACACCAAAAATTGGCTAGGATAGCTGTTGATGTACAGAGGAATGTACTTTGAAGCAGTCAGATCGGAATGTGATTTCATTTTCTTTCTTGTTGTGATAAGAGCAGTTTTCAAGCTTTACATTAAATTCTATACCTGACAATAAACAAAGACATCGCAAGCTTGGATTAGCTGCCGAATGCCACTCGAAAATCAAAATGAAACTAACGGAATACGAAGTCCTGGCCGCTTTAATAACAATCACTTCTTCGAAAGTTATTAGCAGAGCCCCTGTGGACGTTGTCAGCAGAATCCTTTTTTGGAAATTTATTTGCAATCCCAAATTTTCTTTTGACTTTCCATTACCACCATTTATGAAAGTATTAATAAACAAAATATCTTGACCATATTTTCTATTTATTTGCATGTATGTAACAAAAAAACTGAAAATTAAAATGGTTTCTGCATAGGGAATCGACAGCACGACCCTCGGAGTACTGTTCTGTACTTTTATCACTTCACAAACTGCAGCCTGGAACTATGCTAACATTTAAAGGCTCACGACTGGAAAATGCTGCTTTCTTATTTATTTAGTTATTTATTTAACGACTGGGAATCTGGAGTTTCCACTTCTCTCAGTTTCGTTCCAGGTCAAGTCCTGGATATACCACGAATTTGGGCGAAATCGATGATAACTAGTAGACGCTGTGCCATTGTTAGTATGTAAGTCTGCTGTTCACATAATTTTTTGTAAATAAGCACTCACTTTCACCATATGAAATGGCTGTCTTCTTGGGGTGTGTTGAGTTACGTCTGCTGATTTGGCTTCTTGGTTCTTGTTAATCACTGTCTATAAACTTGAAAAGGACACTTAAAACAAGTCGTCACATTGAACTCTACTGCGCAACAGAAACAAGATGGCGGTCAGGACAAAGTCTGTGTCGATTTAACTGGTATTACCTGTCACCTGCAGTGTATTTTGCACACCTTGTTGACGAATCTGTGATATTGGTCGAAGAACAATAATACAGAGACAATTTTATGTTAAAAATGGGACACATTTATTTTATTTGTATTTAGTACGTCAGTGAAAATTACTATTTACAATACGTCACATTACACTCTAATAACCAGGCCACGAAAATAATCTATTGATCCCTCCGTTAACGTCAGGGACATTCCTGAACTGCAAGGTGAACAGTCTGTTTTACAGTGCCACAGTCGCAACTTGGCGCAAGTATTTTCTTCCACTTGAGCAAAGAATCGGCACACTTGCCAGTGTTGGCTCTTATTCGGTTAAGAACAGACCAGACTTTGCTTGGCAATTCAAAGGAAGGGCTTGGTCGATACGCACGGCATCTTAAGTCTCCCCGTCGTAGCATTAATCTGCCATGTGTGTTCCTTGCAGTGATTAGTATTAAAGACGTTGCCAAGTAACAACTATGCAGTTTCGAGGGGTGGATGACGACAGCGAAACCTTCTTTTACTGGTGATTGGAATGCCTGAACAAGGAGGCGAGGACTTTTCTGTGGCTTTTTGTTCTGCCATTTAAGAACAGTTTCCCGTTGCAGAGACGAAGTTGGTACGCGACTAATTATGGGTAGCCAGAAAGTTTGATGTTTGGTTTGTGAGGCGCTCAACTGCGCGGTCATCAGCGCCCAATTTTTACACAGTTCAATTTTCACACAATCCAATCCAGCCACTGTCACGAACCATGATGATGATGATGATGACGATGAAATGATGAGAACAACGTAAACATCCAGACCCCAGGCAAAGAAAATGCCCAACGCGGCAGGGAATCGAACCCGGGAACCCGTGATTCAGAGGCAGCAACGCTAGCCACTAGACCACGAGCTGCGGACAAGGTAGCCAGAAAGTAGGTGTAGGAGTGATTGTACCAGTTATAAGGCACATCGTACGACTGTGCTGTGTGTCGACAAGTGTTGTATGAGCGACTCGGTAAGCTGGTCCTCGAGATCGACTGGTAAATATTATGACACATGCCAAAACTTTAAATAACAGCTTAGTACCTATATGCACAGTTGTTCATATTTTTGTATTGCTATTGCAGCCTGAAAATGAGGTTTTGTACCAAGAAACTAGTTGCTTTTTAAATAATTCAAGCATGTCAACAGGAATTTGTGCCTGGTCGCGCTCACCGTTACCTTTTCAAATTTTATAGGGGCTCGACAAAAATATGGGAACCCCGCGGAAAACTCATGTTTGAACGTAAATGCAGATGCTAGCTAAGCCTGCAGGTTGCGCTTTTGTATTTTACCATTAACAGCATCTGCACAGCGTCCTAAACACGTTGCGAGTATCAGTTTTAGAACACCGTTTGTTCAAAATGGTTCAAATGGCTCTGAGCACTATGAGAGTTAACATCTGAGATCATCAGTCCCCTAGAACTTAGAACTACGTAAACATAACTAACCTAAGGACATCACCACATCCATACCCGAGGCAGGATTCCAACCTGCGACAGTAGCTGTCGCGCGGTTCCAGACTGAAGCGCCTAGAACCGCACGACCACCGCGGCCGGCTCTGGTTGTTTTTTTTTTTTGCTCATAATTAGGACTGCCAAGGATTATGTGACCAGTTTGGTTGATAAGGTTTACTCCAGTGTTGATGCTGCGTACCAAGGGCACCTTTTGACACGGGTGGCATCGGCCAGACTGATTTTGTGACCATGGAGATCAACTTTCACATTTCAGTATTGTTACTGAGCCTTTGTGATCTACTTTCAAGAAATGAATCGGTGATCGCTATCCACCTCCATCATCGTTATCTGAACTTGCCACTACTTTGCAGGAAGAAGGGTATAAGGTTGCCTTGAAAATCGTACAGGACCTGTGTCTATCCATTCCGAGACGGCTGGAAGCTGTTTTGAATGGAAGAGGGTTTCCTGCACCTGATTAGGCATAATGTGTTGTCCTGGTAGAGGTAGACAACCAAGACAAATGCAATGACTAAAAATTATAGCTGGTTGCTAAAAAAATACCGTAGCTGTTCTTGGAGTTTTTTTTTTTTTTTTTTTTATTTCCACACTCACAATGTGTTTCGGGCCCAGGCCATCGTCTGGTGACCTGTCAGCAAATCAGATTTGGGAATACAAAGTCCTGCCATAACACAAAAGTAAGTCAAGTCAATATCAAGGATCACAAACGTACAAAAATAGTAAAACATCGAAGATGTCAAAACAGCCGAAAACATATATCCAGGTACAGAAGCTCAAGACACAATTGTAAATGCCATATATTAAGATAGGCAGATTGTGCAATAACTTTCCACTCGGATGGACAGCAACCAAATGTACCGGAGCCAGAGGCAGCGGTGGACGCGCGCTGTGGCCGATAGAGGGCACCTTGGGCTAACGGAATGCCAGTTGGCGGAGCCGCCCATATCACCAGGAAATTTAATATAAGATGTATATCCAGATTATTAACAGTGAGAAAACCAAAGCTGAAAGACATAAAAACGTGAGAGCGAATATTACATATGTGAAAGTTACAGCATATAAAAATGAACTGAAAACAGGAAACGTCACCGTAAATTTGGTGTGATAAACAGCGACCGCAAAGGGCAATTGAAGACATTATCAAAAAGAAGAAAAGAAACAATCTTTTGTTCCACTGATCTGCTCAGCAAATAATCGATCATGTAAGTGTCGTCCATGTACGAAAATTTCTAGGTCTTTCAAGATATTCAAATAAACACGTTTGTTTTCATAATGAAAAATCTGTAAATTGTTTTCGATGTCACGAAGCTGATGACTGCACTGATGTAAATCAGCACCTCATGCACTACCACAGCTAAATGGTTCAAATGGCTCTGAGCACTGTGGCACTTAACATCTGAGGTCATCAGTCCCCTAGAACTTAGAACTACTTAAACCTAACTAACCTAAAGACATCACACAACACCCAGTCATCACGAGGCAGAGAAAATCCCTGAACCCGGGAACCCGGGCGTGGGAAGCGAGAACGCTACCGCACGACCACGTGCTGCGGACCATATGAGATACATTGACGCGGTGCGAGGTAATTTACACGCTAGTGCACAGACATTGGGCCTTGCCGGGGTGTTCCATTTCCAGCAAGACAACGACCCAAAACAACCGCCATGAAAACCCGGGAGTGGTTACTGTACAATGCCCCCAGAAGGGTTCTAACACCACCTCAGAGTCCAGAATCGAACCCCATTGACAACTTGGGGGCTCATCTTGACACACAAGTCAGAGAAATTCGTCCGTCCGGTAAAAACGACTTGGCGAAAGTGCTCCTGGAGGAATGGTCGAAAATTACCCCTGATATCACCCGTAATTTAATACAAAACATTCCTAGGCGTTGACGTGCTGTTATAGACGCTAAAGGGATGCACACTGGCTACTAGAAGGTGAACATCAATGAAGAAAACGAACACACTGTCCGATTCATACGCGTGTGCCAATACTTTTTTCGATGCAGAAGAGAGATCGTTATTTTCATAACACTGTTTCATTATGGACAGGTAATTTGTACATATTTGTAACCTATGTAATGTAAGGTGGCCCGTGTCTGGGTTCTGTTCTGAAATATATGTTTCCTTTAACCTACAAGTACTAAAATGTAACTGTTCCAATTCTTTTTGGTGCGGTTGTAGGTTTGATTGTGGGTGCGATGTGGCAGGTAACAGACGCGCGCGCTCGGCCGTCGCACCGGAGGCGCCGACTTCCAGAGGCGGCGCGAGGCGAGAGGTCCGTGCAGACACGGCCTGCGCGCCTGCAGCGAGTTCCGTGCAGCTGTGCAGCCGCCGCGGTCGTCCGGGAGCGTTCACCCGGCAGCCGTCGCGAAAAGGTCAGCCCGCCGCATCTGCCGCCGCTGCAACGTGGCCGCTACTCCCCGAGTCCCCTCTCTGTCACCACCACGACTCACACCCAAATAAACTCTCTGTACGACGTCCAGTCTCTGTGTTCTCCTTGCGGCGTCCGGTAAGAGTCCGCGCAGGATTCGGTGGTCGGTGCGCGGGGGCGAATTTTCGTCCGAAGCGTTGAGCGAGTTCGGTCGTTTGTTCGGAAGCACACGCCGACAAACATTGTTTACCCACTTTCAGCCGCTCAGCGGAGCGTTGCGCTGGCAGAATCGAGAAACGCGCCCTGAAATCTTTCTCGGAACGATTTTGAAGAAACTGTTCGCTAAATAAACATCATTTTTGCGTTCCTTATAGCTTTGTATGGCAGCTTCATGATGATGTATCCGTCACTTCATTAATGGTCAGGTTACTGTGACATTTGCATCTGCATCTACATGGATTCTCTGCATATCGCACTTAAGTGCCTGTCACGGTGTTCATCGAGCAACCTTCGAAACAATTCCCTGTTATTCCACCCTCGAAGAGTGCGCGGAAGAAACAAACATCTACATCTTACCGTGAGAACTCTGATTTCTCTTACCTTATTACGATGATAGTTTCTTCCTATGTCGGTCGATGCAAATAAAATATTTTCGTATTCGGAGGAGAAAGTTGGTGATTGAAATTTCGTGAGAAGATTCCCCCGCAACGAAAACGCCCAAATACTGTATCATGTCCGTGACACTCCCTCCTCTATTTCACGATAATATAAAACGTCCTGCCCTTCTTTGAACTTTCACGATGTGTTCCGCTAATCCTATCTGGTAAGGATCCCAGATCGCGCAGCAGTACTCCAAAAGAGGACGAACAAGTGTAATGTAGGCAGTATCTTTAGTACCGGTATAGTAGCATTTTCTAACTGTTCTGCAAACGCAGTCTTTGGTTCACCCATAACAGTTTCTGTGTGTTCCTTCCAATTCAAATTGTTCCTAATTGTAATTCCTAGGTACTTAGCCAAATTTATGGCCTTTAGAAGTGACTGATTTATCGTGAAACCGAAGTTTAACGGATTTCTTTTAGCACTCATGTAAACGATCTCACACTTTCAATTATTTGGGATCGACTGCCAATTTTCGCGCCATATAAATATTTTTTCTAAATCGTTTTGTAACTTCTTTCGATCTTTTGATGACTCTACTGGACGGTTAACGACAGCATAATCTGCAAACAACCCAAGACGACTGCACATATTGTCTGCTAAACCTTTTATATATATAATGAACAGCAGAGAGCCTATAATACTACCTTGGGGAACGCCAGAAATCACTTCTGTTTTACTCGATGACTTTCCGTCAGTTACTACGAACTGTGAACTCTCTGACAGGAAATCACAAATCCAGTCACATACCTGAGAGGAGATTCCATAAGCACACAGTTTCACTGCAAGCCATTTCTGTGGTACAGTGTCAAAAGTCTTTTGAAAATATAGAAATACGGAATCAATTTGAAATCCCTTATGAATAGCACTCAACACTTCATGTGTGTAAAGAGCTAGGTGTAAGGCACTCTCCGAAATTGGAAAAAGTTTGAAATGGAAAATAAGGGTCACTTCGATTTTATGTCTAGCGCATATTACATAACATGTCGTGCGTAATGAAATTTAGCTAACATATTGTAAAACGTCGCTGCGTATGAAATTTAGCTGAAATATTGAATATTTCTATAAGCTTGGGTGGAGGTCTCTCTCTGTCACCAATCTTAGAAAACTGATCTTATGTAGCACACTCATTTGCACTTGCGGGCGCCAGCAATAAAATCAGAATTAAATATCCATACCATTCCTCAAATCTGTTAACTGTTTGAAACATCGAAACGAGATTTTCTCAAATGATGGCACGCAAAGAGGAGAGTATTTAGCCATACGGTTATCATGAATGACTTTATTGTCTGCCATGTTATTCCACTAACTACAGACTTTTCGATGAAAGAATGTAATTTTTAGGAGCCATCATTGCTGGTGAAACGAGAAATGCTGTCAGTTTTAGAGCAACGTAAGTGAAGAAATTACAAATGGTTCAAATGGGTCTAAGCACTGTGGGACTTAACATCTGAGGTCATCAGTCCCCTAGACTTAGAACTACTTAAACCTATCTTACCTAAGGACGTCACACACAGCCATGTCCAAGGCACGTTTCGAAACTGCGACCATAGCAGCAATGCGTTTCCGGACTGAAGCGCCTAGAGCCGCTCGGCCACAGCGGCCGGCGAAGACATTACACGTTTATTTTTGTACCGAGGATGTGCTTTCTCATAAGATACTGACCTTATTTCTCCTCAGTTCCTTACTCAATAAACCACAGTTTCAGAAATCTCTCGCAATTGCGTCTGCACAAGATGTTAGTGAGGTGACACTGCATAAACTCCGTTGTGCTTTATCAAAGGAAGCAAATTTTAATGTGGCAATCAGAGAACATAGGTTTTACTCGAAATTCGCCACTCATGACGCTTCTCTGAGAGTTTCAAGTCAGGAGAAAATAAATCACTGCTTATTTTGCATTTTCAGCCGATTTTTATTTTTTTAGACACTAACCGAAGCACAGGTAACAGCATATTTTTTATGGACACCAAGCAGGTGTGAGGGTGAAGAGACTCCACTTAATATTTACAAAAAATAAGAGCGCAGGAGCAGCGCGCTGAGCGTCCACCTGCAACCCCCACCTCTATCACTCTCCATATGCTCACCCTGCCGACTGCGCCATGTGCCGACCACGTTATACTTCGCGCACTCTGCACTATTTTTCGCTATCACCTGTCTGTCTCTATCAAGCAGGACCATTTTCTGTCTCTTCCCAGCAGAGGCAACCGAGAAGATACGGTATTTATTGCTGCCTTAAATTTCGAGTATACAACCGAATAAATTCCACTTGTAATATTTCGGCCTTATACAGTTAGGATATCTTCAAAGCGAGCCAAAACACTGACGCTCCAGCATTCGCTCCGACCTTTTAAACTCGCAGAGTGCACAACCACAGATAGAGCACAGGCATCAGAGGCGTTGCTCAGCGGCAAAGAAGCGTGAATTAGATCTGTGGCTACACGATCGATCGGCACTGGGAACTTGATGTATCACTGAGAACTGCAGCGCAGCGACGTCTTTGCAAATTTATTAAAGAAAGTATCGGCTTCCATGACTTATCCAAGCTGAAACCATTATCTCTATTAACTAATTTCGTTATCAAACGAATTTCAACTATTACTTCCACTACCGAGTCCCCAAAAGATGAAGTCGACGCTAGAACTTCGACGTTTCCGTGCAGCATTGAGTGACCAATTTCCACACAGTACTCTGAAACAGCCGGCTGCTTTGGCTGTAATTTCAGGCAGCGTCCTTTCTTCACCTGTTGTCGCTATCCAACATGGTGTGTGATTTTCGCAGCTAATACATCATTGTGGATTATCACGTTTGTAATCTTCCGGTTTGAGTTCTCATGTACTGACTGACGGGAAGCAAGTCGGTCGGTCCGTGGCTGTCCCCTGGTTGGGTTCCGACGGATCAAGTATAGCTGGGCTCACACACCTATCTCGCTTATGTGAACGAGGGCAGACCGACCTTCCTGGAGGTTTCTGAGTGCCACCAGTGTTTAGTTATCTGTTGTCAGCAACTTTAAATTTAAGGCTTATGGTTATTTTTTATTTTCTTAAAAATTTTTCCAAAATTAACTTTTAAATTTGTCTTTCTAGCTTAAACATTGCGGCCTTCTGCCTTTAAAAGATTATGGTAAGATTTTTTTAAATTTGGAAACTTAGTTGTGGTCTTCAGCCATTGGTATTGCACCTTGCATATGTCTCTTCTATCTGCTTAGCCTTAGGGCTTTCCACGTAGCTGTGATAGTTTTTTAATTTATTTGATTTGCCTTTTTAATTGCATTATAATCTTGTTGATTTTTAATGTTTATGGTTGTTAAACATTCTGGCCTTCTAACTTTAAAAGTCTATGGTAATGTATGCTAAAATTTTGAAATTTAACTGTGGCCTTCAGCCATTGGTATTGCACATTGCATATGTTTGTTCTATCCATCTTGCTGTGATTTTTTTTTTAAATTATCTTATTGCTATCTTAACTGGATTTTATCTTGTTCATTTGTTAAGATTTCTTGCTTGGAGGCCTTCAGCCGTTAAAGAGTTGCATTCCGTAAAGATCCCGTTACGTGCCGCTTTGGTTGTAAAAGTTATTAAATTACAATAAATTACAATTAGAACGAGAAACTGACCGCAACCTGGCCCTTTCCACAGTCCTATTACCTGTTCTGCCCAGCCGGTTCAGCGGGCGTGTCAAATATGTTTTAAAATTTGAAACTTAATTGTTTGCTTCAGCCATTTGTATTGCACCTTGTGTATGTTTGTTCTATTCACTTTTGCCTTGAGGCTTTCGGCCTAGCTGTGATATATTATTTTTAATTTTTAACTGCATGTATTCAGTCACTTGAAATTTATCTTGTTGCTATTAAGGTTTCTTGTTTGGAACCCTTCAGCGGTAAAGGAATTGCATTTTGAAACTCGTAGTTGCTCAGGTTCGGCTATGTGCCGTTTTGATTTAATGGTGTTATTAAATTACAATAAATTACAATTTTGAAGTGAAACCGACCGGCACCTTATTTGGCCCTTTCCACAATCCTAATCACCTGTTCTGACCAGCGGGTTAAGCGGGCGTTTCAATAGGCTTCCTACATATAGCAAGGAAGCAATGGATTTAATCTTTCTGTGTTTAGCATGATTAATAAAACCGCTTCAGCTGTATGAAAACCTTTATTTATAATCCAACTTGTTTCGCAGAGTTGGAACCACATCTTCAGGGACACACATTGACTTCGTAAATTATTCCACATGATAACCAGTAAACGATCCAAGATTTTTTGTCGAATTGTTATAGAATGTTTAACCGTCAAGAGGTCGGTAGTGCAATTTAAAATGGAACAGAATGCAGAGAAAATAGGAACCGACGACATTTTTTTTCTGTTTATCTGGTTGTTCAAATGGCTCTGAGCACTATGGGACTCAACATCTGCGGTCATAAGTCCCCTAGAACTTAGACTTACTTAAACCTAACTAACCTAAGGACATCACACACATCCATGCCCGAGGCAGGATTTGAACCTGCGACCGTAGCAGTCCCGCGGTTCCGGACTGGAGCGCCTAGAACCGCACGACCACCGCGGCCGGCTCTGGTTGTTTTTTTTTTTGCTCATAATTAGGAGAGCATATTACTTGGTGTTAATCCGTAGTGTATTTTACATCCTTACTGAATACAAATTGCGTTTAATAAGCAGTTAATAATAGTTGATCGTGTAACTTCTGCGTTTTTGTGTAAACGGAGATATTACGCATGTATGTTTTACTTGCACAAACATAAAAGACATATATACTCATTGTCATTTTGTACTCAGTAAAACATTCTTCATCATGATCAAAGGTAAGAGTTCCCTGCCATTATTGATAAATGTGAAAGCTGTTTATGAATAACAGAAACCAGTTTTATGTAAGTTTGTGAGGTAAATCTCAATGAAGTGTTGATGCGATGTTTGATATATTTCTCATTTATCTTTGTGTAGATGAAACTGCTATATGAAAAATCTCTATTGTTTACTTTATTTTTTACTACGACATACCTATGTTTCTCGTTACAAATCAACAATTTTCGAATAAAACACATTGACAACATCAGATTTTCCGTAAACAATTTATTCTTAAGTAACACACTGGAGGATAACCATGTAGAACAAAAATGTTCCGTATGTTACCCGGCCCTTTATACATCCTGGCTCAGTTTCTAGACGGTTCACCGCTTCCTGTTTTTAGGGGAACCTAGTAAGCCACTGACCGCAGCCGCAAAGAAAGCGATCGTTATGAGGTAACGCCCGACAGGTATGCAACACATCCAATGTAGGTCACGCGGATACGACATCACTGACCAAAGCTACTAGGAAAACTACCGCAGTCTGCACTTATTTCTACTAGTCTGGGGAAGCCTACGGTACTTTTACAACTCTTGTCACGATCTTAAGGCGTAGCTGTCTGAAAAAAGGTGTGTGGATGGGCTGCGGGCTGTAGTGCCAAAATATCTTAAAGTCTGCCATTTTAGGTTTACACAACCGACCTGCCAAATATAAGCCAAATCGGACCGAGATTCGAACTCGGGACCTTTGCCTTTCGCGGGCAAGTGCTCTACCAACTGAGCTACCCAAGCACGTCTCACACCCCGTCCTCACAGCTTTACTTCTGCCAGCACCTCGTCTCCTACCTTTCAAACTTTACAGAAGCTCTCCTGCGAACCTTGCAGAACTAGCACTCCTGAAAGAAAAGATATTGCGGAGACATGGCTTAGCCACAGCCTGGGGGATGTTTCCAGAATGAGATTTTCACTCTGTTGCGGAGTGTGCGCTGATATGAAACTTCCTGGCAGATTAAAACTGTGTGCCAGACCGAGACTCCGCAATATCCTTTCTTTCAGGAGGCTAGTCCTGCAAGGTTCGACGGAGAGCTTCTGTAAAGTTTGGAAGGTAGGAGACGAGGTGCTGGCTGAAGTAAAGCTGTGAGGATGGGGCGTGAGTCGTGCTTGGGTAGCTCAGTTGGTAGAGCACTTGCCCGCGAAAGGCAAAGGTCCCGAGTTCGAGTCTCGGCCCGCGACACATGTATAATCTGCCAGGAAGTTTCATATCAGCGCACATTCCGCTGCAGAGTGAAAATCTCGTTCTATGAGCCCAATCGTTTGGCCTTCCGCTTGTCAGAAAGGCTCATTTCGACTGTCTCGGGCTCTACGGTGCGAAAAATACTAGCAGTTGATAGGAGAATCACACGGAGTGAGTGATGGGAGGGGAGCCGCCGAGAGCCGGGTAAACACAGCTGCGGTACTGTACGTTGACCCAGCTGTGGATAACGGCCCGGCGGCTCGCCGTAATGAGGCGGACGCGGCTCCGGGAGGCGGTGGCGTCTGGAACTCTTCTCGGTGCCGCCTCGTCATCTCCAGCAGTTTCCAGTCCAGGGCCGTGTCTGTTTGGAACATAAGCCTCGCCATCTGGTCCTGTTTTCCCACCACCTTCCTGCATTCACTCTGGTCCAGTCCTTGCCTCCTTTTAAACACACTCCTCTGTACCTTACAGCAATCTGTCTCTTGACGCCCGCATCTCGTGGTCGTGCTGTAGCGTTTTCGCTTTTCACGCCCGGGTTCCCGGGTTCGATTCCCGGCGGGGTCAGGGATTTTCTCTGCCTCGTGATGGCTGGATGTTGTGTGTTGTCCTTAGGTTAGTTAGGTTTACGTAGTTCTCAGTTCTAGGGGACTGATGACCATAGATGTTAAGTCCCATAGTGCTCAGAGCCATCTGAACCATTTTGTCCCTTGGTCTTCCTCTTCCTCCTTCGTATCTCCATTTAGTATATCTTGCTGGGAATCCTCTTGTTTTGCATTCTCTTTATGTGCCTGCACCATCTTAACCTTGATGTTCCTGTCCTGTCCTACAAGGATTCCTCCTATTCTCTTTCACTACTTCCCTAGTTCCGTTACCCTTTCATTCCTTATCTTATCTCTCCTTCTTACTCCTATCCTAGACAGCTGATCTCTCTGCTTTCTTCGTCAGTCGATAGCGAACTGCAGTTACTCGTTCTATATCTATTCCACTGCTTCAGAATGAAGGCTGTTTGTACATCATAACCTACGCTGCCTGACCAAAAAAAGTGAGGCATCCGGAAGAGGAGGAGGAAACAACGTGAGATTTCACGGACTGAGATACCCTGTGATGTTACTGATTAAAATAAATACTCAAATTTACAGAGAACTTGGTGGTATGAGCCCATTTATCACTATGGCGTTGCAGCCACTCTGGTCTGGAAGCATTCACTGACTAAGTTGGGTAGAGTGTCATAAAATGTCGTTGCATCCTCTCCTGAGGCAAGCTGACTCGCATCTCATCTGGGGTATTACATAGCAAACCGCTTCAGCTGTATTTAATCCTGGTATCATCACTACCGGTTTCGTGCCACTAAAAGCCACATTTTCAGGTGAAAATGTGTATAACAATAAATCCAGAAGGGATAACAACCTGAGATATACACTACTATGGTAAATTATTTTATGATTTACAAAAATTAAAACTATTAAAAATTTTTACATGAGAATACCAAAACTTAATACTTACATAACTAAAATATTAAGAGCTGAAAAGCTCGGGACTTTGTACCCAACATTCGTCATCCGTCAGAACGAAACACGCGGCGTTTTCCCCACTTCGTGGCTGCGTATAGACCGGAGAAACGGTAAGTGCGGTTATCAGGTTATGCTTTTCCAGCAATAGCTGTTTACTTGACGAGTTTGGTCCACGCAGAACATGCCTCCATTTTGTGGCAACCACTTCTTGGTTTTTCATTCTGGCCCAAAATTAGGTCTTACAATTTGTCATTTGTTTTCACCTTACCAGTGGATCACTATGGTATGATTTATTTAGAAGCCATCCACTATATTGCAGTTCGGCTGTTTTATTCTATTACATACTGCCATTCAGCAGTGTTTTGTTCTGACGGAGAACGAATGTTGGCTACAAAGTTCCGAGCTTTTCAGTTCTCATGTTTTAGTTGTGTGTGTACTAACATTTTAATATTCTCATGTAACAGATTTTAACAGTTTTAAATTGTTTTTTTAAATCTTAAAATAATTTACTGTACCAATGTATGTCTCAGCGTTGTTATTCCTTCAGTTCATACAGTTGTTGGCCTCAATATGTAGCTTTCACTGCCACGAAACCGCTAGTAATCCAATAATAAAGGACCAAATACAGTTGAAGCGGTTTAGCAATACCCAAGACGACTACTCATAGCAGTGGTACGCAAACCCACTTATCGCGAGCAGTCGCCTTACCGTTAGGGTACCGAGCACGCAACACTGCTAGACTCAAACTTCCATACTCGTACACTGATTATGTGTGTATAAAATCAGTGAAAAAATAGTCTAGATCGCGATGGTTATTTTACTAAAATGACCAGTTTCGGCCTAGTCTTAGGCCATCTTCAGATAAGCACCACCAGCTGAAGTTGACGATATCTAGAACAGTCAGTCGACCTCAGTGCTAAACTGAACATGGCCTAAGACTAGGCCGAAACCCGT
This sequence comes from Schistocerca gregaria, assembly GCF_023897955.1. Lineage (NCBI taxonomy): Eukaryota > Metazoa > Arthropoda > Insecta > Orthoptera > Acrididae > Schistocerca > Schistocerca gregaria. The sequence continues at coordinate 793,005,038 of NC_064921.1, forward strand.
CATTTTAGTAAAATACCCATCGCGATCTAGACTGTATTTTCAAGTAGCTTACAAGATCGCTATTTCTCAAAAATTTTGGGTTATGTGTACACTCATACAGGGGAGACATTTTAATTGAAAGACGCTTGTCAGGTGTTTATGAATAAATACCCTGTTGCAGTGCCCGTCTTGTTTAGAATTACGATGCAGGAACATTGCATGCATGCCTGAAGCAACGTTGCACCGCAATCATGAACAACACAGGCACTGCAGTACCATAGTATTACATGGGTCCTACGATACGTGGTCCAAGGAATGAAAGTACTCTTTTGATCTATAGTGAACGTGGAGATGTCGTGAGTGTTGCGCCGAAAATAGTCGTCCGAAATAAATTTCGTAGATGATACGGCTATGGTGCTTCATTTTCTTAATTTAAATTCTCTCAGAAGCCGCTGTCTCAAGTCCACGAGAACGACGGACATCCACAAACTATGGTGTAACTGTTCCTTGACATCCTCTATAATGGCAGTGGTACAGAGCTGACGTCCGAGATGGTCCCATGCATGTTCTGTAGAGGACGGATTCTGTTATCTTCCCGGCCGCGAGAGTACTTCATCATCATGCGGACACATGCCATGTGTGGACGACCATTGTCTTGCTGAAAAATGGTACCACTACATTGTCGCATTGCAAACGTCCACCAGATCTTATCTGATTAGTTTCATATTTCCATAGAAATAGCTGATATCTGCTGGTATACAGCACTTTCATATCACCCCATTTCTGTCAATTTGAAGTAGCAATACTTACAGCAATCAGTGAACAAGTTTCAAAATCCCCACTTTGCAATGGACGTACGGGCACACTAGATCTTTGGTTTCAAAGTAAGATCACTGACCTGATGCATCACGTGGCTTTTCTTCTGACGGGCAGGCAGGGTTGACAGCGGCCACACGTCTTACGGTGACCGTTGAGAAACTGGTGCGGTAAATGCGGAGGTGCAGGTTGGGGAGAGGAACAACAGGCAGTCTCTCTCTTCCTTCAGGTTTGGCTGAGGCCGGACCGAGCGGGTAAGAAAGAACAACTGGAGATTAGGCCTTAACGTCCCGTCAACATCGAGTCCATTAGAGATGCAGCACAAGCTTGTGGGGAAGCAAATCGGCAATGCCCTTTCAGAGGAACCATAACACCACTGCAGAATTTAAAAAAAATCATTTTGTTTTATTGGGCTAAAAGATGGTTTCAACCTTCTAATATATGAGGCAAGAAGTCTAATCTCTGAATAAAAAAATTATTGTATCAAATTTCGAGCTCTTCCTCTAGCGCGTCGGATGACCCGAAATGGGCTACCCGCACCAGCTCGATAGCCTACTGTAGTGTCTGGGTATAGCTGAAGAACGTCAAAACAATAATACGTCAGCTTGGCGTTAGCAAGCGTCAGTACGTGTACGAAAAAGACAATTCTTTCGCTTCGAATATTGAATTTTGTCTGCAGTATTGACTTTTGATAGTTTGTGACCTTATACTGTTTTGTCTCTCAAATAAAAATGAGTGGTAAGAAAGTGTGTTTAAGCAAAAAAGGTACGAAAACATCGTATCCAACGCGGCGTCGAAACAGTATGACATCAAAGCGTTCAAATAATGGATATGAGGCTGAGAGCAATTCGAAAGGAGTCAGTGCCTCCGCTAAGAAATAGCATTTTGATGTCAATTGCGCACTGGTTTTTTTTTTTTTTTTTGCTGTATTTTCCGTTATTTCTCAATCTGTGAAATACAAAACGCGTAATGCAGACACCACCACACACCACGTTGCAAGAACGAAGTCCTCAAATCTTAGGCTTCACAATAACAGTTTCTTGTCCAAGCTGCCCAGAAGTTGGTATACCAAGTAGTAACTCTATGCGGAAAGCGTAAGAAATCAGTCGTCGAATCGTCCTAACAATGCGCCTGCTGAGGCTATGTCTAAACGGAGCTGTAACGTTTTGTGCGTTCCTGGGATTGCCACGACCGAAATTTGAATCGTTGTATGGTATCCACTAGCTTATGATTTTGATCGCAAAGGCAACAGTACGACAGCCAGTTCTGGGGTAGCAGGCTAATGGTAAGAGTTTTTGAAAGTAGAAGTTTTTCATTTTTCACGTCTACAATACATTTCAAAACTTCAAATTTGTTTCTCTCGGAGTATGTTTTTTTTTTTTTTTTCAAAACGGCACGCAGCATTAACTCCAAACAGTTTCAATGTTTTTATTTGAAAATTTAACCACAATGTTGAAATAACAGTTCAAAGTGAACCAAAAAAGGGATTTTCGATTAATTAATTTAAACGGTATTTATCAACAAATGAGTCTCCCTTTTTGGTGAAAATTGAACGACTTTATTCAAACACTCGCCAGCTGCACAAAAATCAATACTTCTAAAATCTATGTGTTTTACTAGCGCCAGCCGGTGAGGCCGTGCGGTTCTAGGCGCTTCAATCTGGAACCGCGTGACCGCTACGGTCGCAGGTTCGAATCCTGCCTCAGGCATGGATGTGTGTGTGTCCTTAGGTTAGTTAGGTTTAAGTAGTTCTAAGTTCTAGGGGACTGATGACCACAGATGTTAAGTCCCATAGTGCTCAGAGCCATTTGAACCATTTTGTTTTACTAGCTACACTCGTGAAGATACATAGATTTTTTTCTCTTTTTTCCAGATTCACATGGGCACCAGTTGTAGTGCCTCGTGAGAATTGCTGCAGTGTCTCCATTTTGTAATATTTTTCGACAAAATTTTTTTGTTATATACTTCAATATACGTTCAACAACTACCAAAAGTATTCTTCCTCTCTTTCCTTCCACACAGAAAAAATTGTCAAGAAAAACGTTTTCTTTAGACCGTTACAATGATGTTACCCCTTAAGGTAATTAGGGAAATCATGGAATATCTGAATATTGGTAGCCTGACGCGGATACGAACCGCCGGCCTACCGAATGCGAGTTCAGTGTGCTGACAACTGTCCCACCTCGTGTATTATATAATGTATAATAGATTTTATCATAGCACTTGTGAGCTTTACCATGAAACTATATGTTACTTTTGCAGTAGAGGAATAGATACACATTACGGTCGCCAATGTGTACTACAAGAGCAGAGCAAAGAGACTTTTCTGCCCTAACACAAATTGTTTGACACAACTTAGCTGTTCTCCTTGGTTTACTTACATTTTGTAAAGCATAAGGAACGTGTTATTTGTGGCAAAGTGTGTGAAGTGCAGTCAAATTAAGGTCGCTGGATTACATTCATTGTTTTCCAGAACACTGTGTTTATCAACAACCAACGGATGCCAGTAACAATAAGTAATGCAACGAAATCGATTCCAATATGTGAATAATTCTCGCTACACTGAGTACTTACATGTTTCGTTTATACGTCTTGCCACAGCTACGCGACTGCTGAAAGCAATCAATAAGAATGTATCATCTGATGATGAATCGCTAGGCGGTTCGAAACCAGTGAAGGGATAATAAAATTGAAGACCAAAACAAAAGGCGACTGGTTGCAGTAATTTCAAGTAACTTTTATCTCATTGGTGCTTTCTAACAACAAAGCACAAGAATCAATACTGGGAGGTCAAAGAAAGAAAAAGGATGTGATGTCATAAATCAGTTGTCATTGGCCAAATATGTATAATAATAGTAATTATTCACAAAACATTACAGCAGTTACGTTATTCATTACAGAACTTTGTTCCAGAACGAAAACTGAGTACCTTATTCTGAGCACTACGCCAAAGATAAGCACTTGGAAAGTTGTTACGCCACATAAAAGAAACATTGTTTGGTTCTATCCGATTATTTTGCAAATCTTTCATTACTCATCCACCTCCCGACGGCCTCTTTACCGGGAAACCTCTTTTGTCTTTACTGTAGCCCGTAGTGGTGATTATAAGCAAGTTTGTTTGGCCATTCTTGTCACTGTATACATCCTTTGTCTTTGTTGCTTATTTCCTCATATCGAATCATGCGCAAAGCAACTGCTCATCCAATTTAATAGTTCAATGTGCGACAGATATCACGTGGGTCTAGAAACTGCACAACTCTGCTGTGGTGTCTTGAAATTATACAGAGTAAGGTATGTTTTGAACAAATATATATGCTAAATTATAAAATACAGTGCTCTTTTGTAATGATTTTGAGACTAAACTGTGTATGTAAGATAATTTCTCTGGTTTCCCATTAGTCAAAGAACGAGCCACCATATTTTTGTCACAATCGAAAATGACGCTTATGGAATGAACTCAACTTGGATAAGATCTGTATTAGTTTAACATGTAGAGATCGTTGTGCTGTCTTATTGAAAACTGACTTGCCCTTCCCATCTGCGATTGATTCAGAACATTCTAAGACAGTAGTTGAAAACGACCCATAACATTTTGAGAGTGAAAGGAAATCAGTGTTAAGATTCGCTGATGACATCGCTACCATCAATGAAAGCGAGGAAAAAATTCCAGAGCCTGTATATGGAATGAACAGCCTAAAGAACACGCGCTATGGATTAAGCGTAAAACAGAGGAATGTAGAAGAGTAGCACAAAAGAAATTAGAGATAAATTTAACACCAGAGTGTGGGGGACCACGAAGGAGACGAAGTTAGGGACTTTTGCTCTTTTGGAGACAAAATATCACATAACAGTCGAACTAAGGAGGACATGAGAAGCAGACTATCACAAGCAAAGAGTGCATTTCTGGTCAAAAGGGGTATAGTGGTGTTGCCCTTGATTTGAGGAAGAAATTTCTGAGAAACTACGTCTGGGGGACAGCGTGTATGAAAGTAGATCACGGTCTGAGGAAAATCATGAAAACAAAGAGAACTAAAGCGTTTGAGATATGTTGCTACAGGAGAATGTTGAAAAATAGGTGGACTGATAATAAATGAGGAGGTTTCCCTAGAATCGGTGAGGAGAGAAACGTGTGGTAAACAATAACAAGGAGAGAGGACAGGATGATAAGAGATCAAGGAAAAACCTCCTTGGTATTTGAGGGAGCTGTAGAGGGTGAAAACCGTAGAGGAGGACAGAGATTGGAATACATCCAGCAGATAATTGAGGATGCTGTGCGCTAGTGCTACTCTGAGATGAAGAGGTTGATGCAGCAGAGGAATTCGTAGCTCGCATCAAACATCAGAAGACTGATGGCTCAAAAAAATTCGTTTTACTGAAGCAGTTGTGCACAGAAGAACAATTCCAAGCGAGTACGGAAATAACGCAGTCTGGCCGATACCACAGTAGCCAATGTCCTTCGCAAGACAGTAGAGAACCAGGGCACGGATGCAGCAGGCGGCCCGGGAAGACGTGTGTCTGCCCGCAATGGTTCGCAGATGTTACTCGACTTGTCAGGAATCGGTGCGTTGTGTACAGATGGGAACTTATCGGCCCGATATCTGGCGATTAGACTGTCTGTCCGCAGCCGCACCTACGGCAGCGTGTGGGGACTTCTGCAAGTCTATTAAAACTGACGTCATCGGTGCTGTTTCTGCGTCCCTAGTAAACGTGCAGCATCAGGCCGCACCCTTCCGGCTTCGTTCGCGGATGTTACACGGAAAGAATGATTATCGGTAGCTCTTCAGTATTACGCCCAATGTCGTCAATTTTTTCGTCATTATACGAGGGTTGCCCAGAAAGTAATGCACCGCATTTTCTTTTCTTCAACAATTCTTTATTGAACATAATAAGAATTAAAAGGGTTCAAATGGCTCTGAGCACTATGGGACGTAACATCTGTGGTCATCAGTCCCCTAGAGCTTAGAACTAGTTAAACTTAACTAACCTAAGGACATCACACACATCCATGCCCGAGGCAGGATCCGAACCTGCGACCATAGCAATAATAATTACCCACAAGAAAGAATGGTCTACACACCCTATTTTTCCATGCAATCTCTATCCGATTCTATGACCTTCCTCCGGCGCGAACCAAGGGCCTTTTTGCCCTGTCGGTACCAATTCTTTTCCTGGTGGAGGAGCCAGTGCTTCACTATGTGAGTCACTTTCTCATCGTCCTCAAAATGTGTTCCACGAATAGCATCCTGTAGTGGTCCAAATAAGTGGAAGTCCCAGGGGGATAGGTCGGGGGTGTGGAGTGGATGGGGTAACACTTACCAACCCTGTTTCGCGATGTGTTCAGCAGTCCTTAGACTCGTTTGTGGCCGTACATTATCGTGTTGCAGCAAAACGTCTCCTGGGTTGCAGCGGCGCAAAAGTCTCCGAAACCGCGTCATGAGTTTCGTTAATGTGTTGACATATGCTTCTGAATTAACGGTACTGCCTCTTGGCATCACGATCACGTCAATGAGACTCACACCTCACAGTCCCACAACACGATGGTCATCACCTTACCGAAGAAAGAAGACGCTTTGAATTTTTGCTTTCTGTGGGGAGTGGGAATGGGGCCATTTCATCGACTGTCGTTTTGCTTCGGGCTCAAAATGGTGAAACCAGGTTTCATCACCTGTCACAATCCGGGACAAGAAGGCCAGTGGCAGAAGTGTCTGTTAGAGATATAACAGGATGTTCATAATTGTTGTGAAGCAGAGTTTGCGACTTGGGGTCGATAATAACAGAAAGGTTTTTTCTGTGCGATTTCCGATTCACCGTTAGACACCGCGGCACACATCTTGCACACACTTTTGAATATCCAAGAGTGCGCATAATTGCATCCACATTTTCTTTGCTGTTTGACAGATGCAGCGCCAACTGCCGAGTCGTAATGCGTCTGTCTTCGCGAATGACATCAACTTGCTGCAACACATCAGGTGTGACAGCCGTGGACGGTCTCCCGACAGCTGCAAATCGTGGAGCTCCGCCGAACCGCCTTATGATGACCTCACCTTCCGTGCCCAGCGACTAACTGTAATTCTGTCGACCTCAGGTGCTCCATAGACTTTGCACAAGCATTTGTGAATGCCCCCACAGTTTCTTTCTCTGCAGTGAGAAATTCCATGAAGGCACATTGCTTGTAACGTACGTCACCTACAGACGTCATTTTGAAACTGTCCTGCAGCCACGCTATCTGTCGGAAATGACGTAAAACTTGCCGCCCTCACTGAGGAGACTTCTAATAATACACATACACTACTGGTCATTAAAATTGCTACACCAAGAAGAAATTCAGATGATAAACGGGTATTCATTGGAGAAATATATTATACTAGAACTAACATGTGATTACATTTTCACGCAATTTGGGTGCATAGATCCTGAGAAATCAGTACCCAGAACAACCACCTCTGACCGTAATAACGGCCTTGATACGCCTGAGCATTGAATCAAATGGCGTCTACAGATACAGCTGCCCATGTAGCTTCAACACGACACCACAGTTCATCAAGAGTAGTGAGTGGCGTATTGTAACGACCCAGTTGGTCGGCCACCATTGACCAGATATTTTCAATTGGTGAGAGATCTGGAGAATGTGCTGGCCAGAGCAGCAGTCGAACATTTTCTGTATCCAGAAAGCCCCATACAGGACCATCAACATGCGGTCGCGCATTATCCTGCTGAAATGTAGGGTTTTGCAGGGATCGAATGAAGGGTAGAGCCACGGGTCGTAACACATCTGAAATGTAACGTCCACTGTTCAAAGTGCCATCAATGCGAACAAGAGGTGACCGAGACGTGTAACCAATGGCACCCCATACCGTCCCGCTGGGTGACGAATACACACTTCTAATGTGCGTTCACCAAACACGGATGCGACCATCGTGATACTGTAAACAGTACCTTGATTAATACGAAAAAAATGAGGTTTGGCCATTCGTGCACCCAGGTTCGTCCTTGAGTACACCATCGCATGCGCTCCTGTCTGTGATGCAGCGTTAAGGGTAACCGCAGCCATGGTCTCCGAGCTGATAGTCCATGCTGCTGCAAACGTCGTCGAACTGTTCGTGGAGATGTTTGTTGTCTTGCAAACGTCCCCATGTGTTGACTCAGGGATTGACACGTGGCTGCACGATCCGTTACAGCCATGCGGATAAAATGCCTGTCATCTCGACTGTTAGTGATACGAGGCCGTTGGGATGCAGCAGGGCGGTCCGTATTACCCTCCTGAGTCCACCGATTCCATATTCTGCTAACAGTCATTGGATTTCGATCAACGCGAGCAGCAATGTCGCGATACGATAAACCGCAAACGCGATAGGCTACAATCCGACCTTTATCAAAGTCGGAAACGTGATGGTACGAATTTCTGCTCCTTATACGACGCATCACAACAACGGTTGTTTATGAGAAATCAGTAGGAAACTTTCCTCATGTCAGCACGTTGTAGGTGTCGCCACCGGCGCCTACCTTGTGTGAATGCTGTGAAAAGCTAATCATTTGCATTTCACAGCATCTTCTTCTTGTCGGTTAAATTTCGCGTCTGTAGCACGTCATCTTCGTGGTGGAGCAATTTTAATAGCCAGTAGTGCATAATGTTTCGCATTCGTAGCATTGTTTTCGGCCGAGAATGCGGTGCATTACCTTCTGGGCAACCCTTGTTCGTATGTGATATGTAGCATGTTCCTTTTGACTATTTTTGTGACTTCAGTTCCTAGAATGTTACCACCAAATGTTTACGTAAAGCACAGCTTGTTGCAAGTCGCTTCGTCCACACAGATGATTCTGCACCCATGTGTCCCCATCGCGCCCACTGAATATACTGCACATTTATCTCCTCGCGCTTCTCTTTCTCCCGTCTCTTAATCCACCGTCGTGCATGTTCAGGACTGCTGACCAACGCTGCAGTACCGCCTGAACAGTAGTTTTGTAGACAACTTCCCACGCGAATGAAGATCACTTAATCCAGTCTAGTTCTTACAGACAGGCGAACTGGCTGATGGAGAACTTGCTAGATTTAAAATTGTGAAACTGAGCTCATATACTGATTATTGTGTAAAGTATGTGTACGTTATTTTGTTGAAAACATAGCGAGACAGTAGATGTGACAAGGAGTAAGTTAATACTTACAAAAGCTTCAAAAAAAAGTTATAAACACAATTAATAATGCAATTAAATAATAGAAATAGCGTCGTTACCGGTTTCGAACCGACAGGTCCTTCATCAGTTGGAAGTTTGCATTTACTGTTTCATATGAAATACGTAAGTTCCAAGGCGTTGGTTGTTGTTGGTTGTGTCGAAAGTTTCGTAGTGTCGTGACGTGGTAGTGCAAGATTCAGTATTAGGATAAAACTGTTTTCGTTTAATCTGGTGAGTTAAAGCAACGTAAACAACTTTCTAATGTAAAATCTGTATTGGTTAGGTACCACCGTATTGTTTTGTGGCGCAGTGGACAGTTTTACGCGTAGTAATACGTAAAATTGAACACTTTCTTGAACTCGGTGACGCATGCAGTATAGTGAAAACACGCACACAGACATCCTAAGTCAATGATCTGGATTTTTGTGTATAAAAGACGGCGACTTATAAAGACAAAACAGTGACAGAAGTATCTGTTGGAGATATTACATTATGTTCATAATTGTTGTGAAGGAAAGTTGGCGACTTAGTATCGGTATTAATATACCTCACAGTAGGTGGAAAACACGCCACAAAAAAAGAGTATTATGGTAATAGATATCTTCACTTTACATGGCCTCCGCTATTTTGTTTTGGCTTCTCCAGGTGTGTGCGGTACTATGGCGCCAGTGTTTCGATCCGTACTAAACCAGCAGCAGACAAGTACCTGAAAACCGAACAGAAATTTAACTAAGTAATTTAATTTATTCGAGGTGACTGGAAGTAAGAGAGGAAATTCACCCTAAATGGAGCAGTGTTACTTTGGTGAAACCACAACATGTTTTCACTGATGCTGTACGTTTGTTGCGTTTAGTTCGTACAATTGTTTTGTTTATTTTGTTTTATATACTGATCTGCTATAAACTGTAGAGTGTATATGTACTGTAATGAAAACCTTCTGTCTTCTCAACAACGCAAGTGATGTGTTACGTAAACGCATTCTGGTGAATAGAGTCACCATATCCACCTGAAACAGTGCAACTTTATTCCAATTAACTTTCACTAAAAACATTAGAAAACTTAAACCAGTATACTAAAGAAGCTATCCTGTGCAGTACAGTGAACTCTTGCAATACTTACGCACAGAAGTAAAAGGGTAAAAAATGTGCATAAAATCACAAACCGAACTTTGAAAGAATAAAGGCCCAAAATGCTCCTGTTAAAATGGCCTGAAAATTTACACACCAAAACTGATCAACTAAAATTCCGAACATTAAATGACACACGCATGAAGATGTAACACTGCACTGTAAGAATAACGATGTCTGACAAAAGAATTGAAATCTGAACTAAACATTAGCTGAACTGACCCTGACGATAACCTTGAAATGCAATGCTTGACTGTAAATAATTTTACTGTGTCCTAAGGGTGATGTTAACCCGGTCGTAACAAATTTTGGTAACTTACATTGTGGCAACGGAAACTCGGTACTGCTCGGAAGTGGTGAACGTTTGAATGCAGTTCAGCAGCAGAACAGCTAAAAAAAAAAAAAAAAAAAAATAAAACGTCGCCCAAGTGCAATGAAAGAAAAAGCAACTATGGTAAACACATTACACTGAATGATAATAATTGAAACCCTCAGTTGCCGACAGGTGTTGTTGATATACCTCGATGGGTTTGATATATCTCTAGGATTTCAATTAATTATCATTTATTCTAGAGAAGCTGCACAGTCATTAATGATGTCTGTTCTTTCGAGAGCAGTTACTATTTTCATATATAACATTACACTGAGATGGAAAGTGTCATGGGATAGCGATATGCACATATACAGATGGCTTTAGCATCGCGTACACAAGGTATTAAAGGGCATAGCACTGGCGAAGCTGCCATTTCTGCTCAGGTGATTCACGTGAAAAGGTTTCAGACGCGACTATGGCCGCACAGCGGGAACTAACAGACTTGGAACGCGGAATGGTAGTTGGAGCTAGACGCATGAAACAGCCCATTTCGGAAATCATTTGGGAATTCAGTACTACGAGAGCCACAGTTTCAAGACAGTGCCAAGAATACCAAGTTTCAGACATTACTTCTCACCACAGGCCACGCAGAGAGCGACAGCTTTCAGTTAACGACCGACAGCAGCGGCGTTTGCATAAGAGTCGTCAGTGATAACAGACAAGCAACAACGCGTGAGGTAACCACAGCAATAACTGTGAGATGTACGACGAACGTATGCGTCAGGGCAGTGTGGCGAAATTTGGTGTTAATGGGCTACGGCAGCAGACGCCGACGCGACTGCCTCTGCTAACAGCACGACATCGCCTGCGGCGCCTCTCATGGGCTCGTGACCACATCGGTTGGATCCTAGACGATTGGAAAACCGTGGCCAAGTCTGATTTCAGTTGGTAAGAGCTGGTGCTAGGGTACCAATGTGATTTAGACCCCAGGCAGCCATGGACCCAAGTTGTCAACAAGGCCCTGTGCAAGCTGGTGGTGGTTCGATAATGGTGTGGGCTGCGTATACATGGAATGGACTGGGTCCTCTGGTCCAAATGAACCGTTCATTGACTGGAAATGGTTATGTTCCGCTACTTGGAGACCATTTGCAGCCGTTCATGGATTTCTGGTTCCCAGACAACGATGGAATTTTTATGGATGAAATGCGCCACATCACTGAGTCACAGTTGTTCGCGACTAATTTGAAGAAAATTCTGGATAATGTAAGTGAATGATTTGGCCATCCAGATCGCCCGTCATGAATCCCATCAAACATTTATGAGACATAATCGAGGTGTCAGTTCGTCCGCCAAATCCTGCGCCGGCAACACTTTCGCAATGATGGACGGCTGTAGAGGCAGCACGACTCAATATTTCTGCAGGGGACTTCCATCGATTTGTTGAGTCCATGCCACGTCGCATTGCTGCACTTTGCCGGGAAAAAAGAGGTCCGACAGTTTATTAGGAGGTATCCCATGACTTTTGTCACCTCAGTGTATACGCGAAAGTTTAAGTAACTGTATTCTGCCAAGTGCAGATTACAAAATAAAAGTTTTGTATGAGGTTGGTGAAAGAAACAACCTACTGAATGTTATAAAAGACACTAGCATATAAAAACTGTATTGTGAAACTCGCTTTTGTCTATTACAACAGCCTTAATAAAATTCACCTCTTATGAAAAAATATATATATAAACCTGCCGTGTAATTGGACAATGAAATGGTAAAGGAGTGGGGAATCTATGACACTTGATTCCAAGCCATGTGAGCACATCTCTTCATCTACATCTTCGTGACTACTCTGCAGTTCATAATTAAGTACCTGGCAGAGATTCACCGAACCGCCTTCGAGCTACTTATCCACGTTTCCAGTCTCTAACGGCGCGCGGGAAAAAAACGATCCCTTAAACCTTTCTGTGAGAGCTCTGATTTCTCTTAATTTATCATTATGACCATTTCTCTCTATGTAAGTGTGAGCCAACAGGATATTTTCACAATCGGAGGAGAAAGTTGCTGATTGAAATTTCACGAGAAGATCTTAGCGCAACGAAAAACGTCTTTGTTTTAATGACTACCACCCTACTTCACGTACCGTCTCCGTATTACTCATAATTTTTTTTCATCTCGTCTCGAAAACCAAGCTAACTGATCCGAGTCAATAAAGGAGAAACATACTGAGAATTTGCCTCTCAGAAACTCAACTTGCACGAGCAAGCAATTCAGCGACAGCATTAGCTGAATACCTTCACATTCCTAAAAATCAATATTTACAAAACCCTATTTCCAAAGATCAACACCCTTTGCATTTGCATCTCTGCGTCTTGCTAGTTATTCCTAGATCGCTCAGCAGTGTGACCAACACCAGACTCTCTAACTTAGTATTCTCGAATGCTAAACAGTCAACGACAATGTACTAATGACCACCAAAAACCACTTCTATAATTGAATGGATTTTAGAAAAGCTGAGTATTAACATGCAAACAGGTAGTAGTTGTTTTTTGGTGCATTCATTCCAAATGACATGTTTCGGGCTCTGTCCGTCATCAGATTTCCTGGTGTCAATAATATAAGAAATGATTAGTTACACATTTTTTTTATAAAAAGCCAAACGTTAATAAGAGATCACAAAATCTAACTAAGTGTCAGAACCAATACATACTATTTCATAGCTAACATGACTTGGACAGCTTGTTCCCTACTCATACATAACCAAAAGGTGTTACATATAATTTAAACTTAGAGAATGGGAATGTTAGTCGTGAGAAAGACTACGAAAAACTGCTACTTCAGTGTCCTCGCCCTTGCTAGGTAGACCACGCAGTGCAAGAGGGCTAGACCTTACAGCAATGCGGCTGTGCAGATGCCGGTATGTTTACTAAAAACTAAAATAGTAAACAATAAAAACTAAACGTACATGCTGTGTGCCTGCAAGTAGACACATTAAAACACACATTACAGTACCAGAAAATAGAAGAAGGTACATAACAAAATTGTAGAAAATATATTTTGTCGTAGAAAGACATGACTCCTAAAAGATTTCGAAAGGATTTGTTTAGATATGTAAATACATTTCCTGACTGTTCGTCAAACATAAAATCTTAGGACATTTGTCTCATCCTGTGGTTTATTGTTGTGGCTATCCACGTGCTAAAATGTTTACTGCCCGTCAAAACAGCGAAATACAACAGTAAAAGTACATGTAGGGTACCAGCGCGTAAGAACAAATCACAGGCACATATTGTTTACAGCTGGAAATCTGATAATGGGCAGAGCCCGAAACATATCATTTGGAATAAATGCACCAAAAAACAACTAGTACTTGTTTGTTTGCAACTACTTGGCTTTTCTAAAATAAAGTCAATTATATTAGCAATAATGGTCTCATACACCTTATAACAACCCTACCACAACAAAGGTCAAAGTTTAATAATGATTGTGGCGTTGCTCACGCTGCTAAATACTGCATTTTTGGGCAACAACAAAGTTATTGTGTGGCAGGTGTCATTAGAGCACAGTTAATAAAGTCATTTCATGTAACAATGAATAAACTAGGCACTCATCTTTTCGTGTGTCACGTTGTAAAATCATGGCTCAAACGTCGAAAATCTAGATGGTGATGATTCCAAGCTCGGATGCAAAGAAGCCTAGGTTTTATTCTGCTATATCCAAAAGTTTTATAGATGTGTTTCACAAACCATTCTTGAAGATTTAAACATTTGAAAGTTAGCACAATGGTGATGTAAAAAAATAATCAGCACTCCGAATTTAAGTTACACTTCTTTTTTATTGCTTTTGTTGCAATATCACGTAACACACAAAACATCACTTCACAATACAAAACATACTTGAAAACATCTTCCTCACTGTTAAAGTTCACATTTTATAAACCGACTGCAATATGTGTCTTTCCAACATGACGTCCAAGACTTGACCTTCTCAAGGGCCGACTCTCTAACTGCTTATGCGCCCAAAAATCAAGAGTTACAAGTACGTCAAAGATCATAGCGACAAAAGAAAGAGTACACATAAGAATAATATCATTGCAATATAAACATATCGATGCATCAAAATACCTCTGCGTTAATTAAATCAAATCTGAATGTTGTCTCCGAAAGATGTTAACTACTTTACAGAAATACAGCAGAATATTGCTGGTATCGAGAGGTCGAGTTGAGGTGCCGTAATGGTTACATAATTCAAGTACCATTGCAAGCTATCGGCAGTTTCAGGCCGACGTAGGTAAAAATCACTTCGCTTGTACTCAGAACCTCTGTGACGTAACGAATCGTTAAAAAACTATCCAGTGTTCAAGTATGAAGTACGACTCTTGGGATGCAAAAAGAACTGACGTCTCACATCACTCCCATCGAATACCAAAAATAACACAAAAAACCTTACTTTCGCTCCGAAATACGCGTAGATTACAATAAACTTATGTTCCAGACGTGGACTGTATTTACTCGTAAAATTTTTCACTATCTCCGTTTTCTAAGTGAAACCACTACGGATTGAAGGAAAGGAATGTATCTTCTACAAACACAAAAATGGCGTTTCTTACTTTTTCCCCTGCGAGACCCACGTGCAGTGAAAGTTTCAGTCACGGTCCGAAGTACACAGTATTTTTAAACACATACTCGTGCTCCGCTTTAACGCGCAAGGGACCACGGTAATAGAGGTCATTATGCACACGGGGAGTGGTTTAAAAGTGGGATGACAGGTGGTTTAATGAGGTGCCTGAGGCAGTCCTCTCCTGCTCTCTCATACGTAATGCATGGCAGCGGGCGCAGCCAGCGTAACGTGTGGTTTGCGGGTGGCGCGGTGACACTGACCCACATGTGGGCGCCGTGTGACGTCTGCTGGCTGCGACCTTGGGCCGATTACGCCGACACCGGCATATAGCGTGTGTCTGGGAGGCCCTCTGCCGTGTTCTAGGCCGCAGCGAGCGCTTCCGTCGAGTCACTCTCACAGGACTAGAGAAGTAGCATACCCGCCGCGGACCAAGTTCTTTGGAAGACGAACATTCGTTGGGCACTGCAGTGCTGACAATACAGGGCTTACTACCGGTTGGTTATAATTAAAGTGCAGGTATTGTCAGATGCCCAGTGTGGGGTGTAATTAACGCATGGCAGCGAAACTTGGTCGATACGTTAGTGGGGTGATGTGGAACCGATTTATGCTGGGAAAAAAGTTAGTTCAAATTTTGGCCACCAGGTGCAAATCTGGCTCTGTGAACAGAAATGTTTCTACATATAATGAATTAGGAACAGGTTGTGTGCAGAAAAGGTCAAACAAGTGAAAAAAAGCTTAGGTTTATTTCGTTTTTAACCGCCGCTTAAACAATTTGTTCAGTATGAGCAACTGGGATACCGAAGACATGCTGTACAGCGCCAGATTTGCACCTGATGGCCAAAATTGGTATTTGCTGAACTCAAAGCGCGCGTGCATTGATTGTTCTAGTCGTTTATGGCCAGCTTCCACTGGCTCGGGTTTACTTCCGAGAACAAATTTACATTCCAAAGTTGTATTTCGAATCTTCCATTAGCTCCTTTAGTTTGTGTGCAACGTTTTGAACCATCCTGTGTAGATCAAACTGGACGCAACTTCAATATGAGATTTAAAGAACACATCAGTCCATTGCAAAACGATGCTCCTGTACCGATGGAACAGCAATAGCGATAATCTTCTTGGGGATGAAGCTCTTTTCTTCCGTGTTTGCTTCAATAATATGTATGTTTTTGGATAGGGTCCGCCTTTAGCAAAACACTTTTTTTGTTTTTTAATCCAAACATGTGACCACGACAACATGAAGATACTGCGTAAATTAAAGAAAAGCTGTACCATGGATCTACTCCAAGATAAAATTGGACAAAAACTACTAAATGAAAAAGCTAAATGAAACTCGACAAACTTCTTTAAAAGTTTTTCAAATACACCAATGCGTTCCACGAGAAAACCGGTAGCAGACGTTCTTTCCAAATTCCGAACTCTTTATAACGATCATTCACTAACTAAAAATTACGCGTGTTTTTGCAGTAAGGACAACAGAACAATGCAGCACCTCTAGATCAAAAACCGCACAACGCACGAAAAACACATTTGAAAATGAGAATAATTTCCCGAAACACGTGATGAAGATGATTAAGAGGAAAATGTAAGTGAAACATTATGTAAATAGACACACACATAGAATTAAAAATTTCAGACATAGAAATAACAAGTTTTCAAATCGTAATTTTGGCTTAAGCAATTTGTTTACTTTAAGGTATAAGTGGTTGCAGATGACAAACTGTGCAAAAAAAAAAAAAAAAAATACGGTCAGTGTAGAAACATAACGCATCAGAAAAACCACACCATGTGGTAAAAAGGTACGAATTCATAATTTATGTGGTTTTTCAAATATCTGTAATTACGATTTAAAAACTTATAGCTACATGTATACAAACAGCAAAGAACACTCTTTAGCTTTAACAGATGGAAAGTAGTCCACTGAAAACGCTGCAACTGCAGTGAAACATGTTTGGGTTAAAAAAACAAAAAATGTGTTATGCTAAAGGCGGACCCTATCCAAAAACATACATAGCAATAACGATACTTACCAAAGACTCAGGAAATAATTTGAAAATGCAACTGAACCGAATCGAGTACAAAATGCATCTATGACACAATTTGACTGAAAGATAGGAGTGGCTGATAGGAAGCATTCTGAAGCATTACGGAGTTGTTGATTTCATAATGGAAGGAAGCATGTGTGTCGGGGGTTGGGGGCGTACAAATTGTAGAATGCTTGACTACAGCAGTAAACAGGCTCGAATAGATGTCGTTTGCAGTAGTTATACAGAGATGAAGGGACTATAGGCCGGTGTTGAGAGCTACATCACGCCAGTGTGCGGACTAAAGACCACGACAACATGAAGATACTGCATAAATTAAAGAAAAGCTATACCATGGATCTACTCCAAGATGAAATTGGACAAAAACTACTAAATGAAAAACTGAATGCAACTTGACAAAATTCTTTAAAAGTTTTTCAAATACACCAACGCGTTCCATGATAAAACCGGTAGCAGTCGTTCTTTCCAAATTCCGAACTCTTTATAACGATCATTCACTAACTAAAAATTACGCGTATTTTTGCAGTAAGGACAACAGAACAATGCAGCACCTCATAGATCAAAAACGGCACAGCGCACGAAAACACATTTGAAAATGAGAGTGATTTCCCGAAACACGTCGTGCAAAATATAAAATGAAAAGAAATCGTGACTGGTGGTAGAAGCAGTTATGTTATTTAAAAAAAAAAAAAAAAAAAAAAAAAAAAAAAAAAAAAACCGTATTTCTATTGTCTGATAAAACTGACTTTTCTGCACACCTATTGCATCCGTCATTCTTGGTAATCACTTATATGCATTATGCTGATCGTCAGCTGTTGCAGGTAACGCTTTCAGTGTATCCCTGAATTCTTCCTCAGACGCTCCACTAATCTCCCACTTCCAGTTAGAGCTTCACACAAGCCTCTTTTCTCGCCAACCGTTTCTAGTTCATGTCTACTTCGCGCGTTAACCATCCACTTAATGCGAAACTTCTGTAGCGCCGTGTTTCCAACCCTTCCGGTGTTGAGACAGTACTTTCTCAATTCCCTCTCCGCTTAGTTTGCGCGAGGGAGATATCGGACTGATCCGACCTCGGAGTGGTATTCTAATCCCTTACCGGACATCCATATTAAGATTTTCCGCGATCTCCCTAAACCGCTTAAGGCGAAAGCCACTATGATCGCTTTGAAATTGCACGGTCACTATCATTCCTCTGTCCTCAATGACACCATCGTCGACACGGGACGTTAAACCATGCATTAATTAAAAATGCATTATTCTTTTTTGTTTCAAGTGTCACCGATAGGATAAGGCTGACTTGGAATCTAGATCGTTCTAGAAACCTATCGACTTTCAGTTTAACATATTATTTCCCATTTCGTCTGGAAGCGAAATCTATTTGTTTCCTGGAATCAGGAAAAGTGACAGCGGGCTTAAATTGCTTTATCAAATTTTTTTAAAAAAATTTAATAAATGTCTTTGCTGCCTACATTAGGCAATTCAAACATGATGACGAGTTTCGATTGTGTATAGAAACCATATTAAGATCGTTCAAATCGTAAATCCAGATGAATATGCACTGGATAGTATCAACAGTGGACATCATACAAAACATGCATTCATATTGAGAAAACAATCGGGCTAAGACAATACTAATGTTAAAAGCATCATCAAGGATGAGCCTGGCCGTAACCTATAATCGTACGAGACGCAGGTAAAAAAGGGAGGGATTGGGTAGCTAAATAAGTAAAACTGCATCAATCATAGATTGTACGCCTTTGTAAAACAGATAGCTTAGAAACCTTTATGCAGAATGCAAGGATTAAAAAAGTGTTTCACACCGTGGCTGACATGAGAGCGATCCATCATAACATATACAATAGCCATCCTTGCATTACAAGTACTTATGGTTGACAGATTGAACATGTGTGATATCAACACGGGCAAGCCAGTGTAACACGGTTTGAAGTAATTTTAATTTTTTTGTGCCCAAAAGCACGTCCAGCGTACCAGTTATTTCAAAATGTTGTGTCCAGAGCTAATAAACATTAAATGAAGCTTACGGTTCTGGGTGATTATCAAAAGATTGCCTCCAGAATAGCGGTAGCGCGATTCCAGACTGAAGCGCCAAGAACCGCTCGACCACGCCGGCCGGCTTCAATTACGTAGTTCAAGTTTTCGAAGAATATTGGTACAGGACTTACCAACCACACAAGTTGCAAATCGAACAGGATCGGAATCCCAATGATGGCCTATCGCGACGACACTTTTGTGAACGAATGCTTGAAATCATAAACGACGACAAAGAGTTTGAGAATCTGTGGCAGTCGGATGAAGCGCACTTCCATCTTAATGTATTTGTTAATAAACAAAATTTTCGTTATTGGGTACAATAAAATCCCATTCAGCTAACTTTAAATGCAAACGTTTTTCGTTAGGCTTTACCGAGACTGTTCAAAATGTTCAAACGTGTGTGAAATCTTATGGGACGTAACTGCTAAGGTCATCAGTCCCGAAGCTTACACACTATTTAACCTAAATTATCCTAAGGACAAACACACACACCCATGCCCGAGGGAGGACTCGAACCTTCGCCGCGACAAGCCGCACAGTCAATGACTGCAGCGCCTTAGACCGCTCGGCTAATCCCGTGCGGCACCGTGACTGTTATTGATATTAAATGAAACAACAAGTTTACTGTTACCAGTCACTCTTTATGTAATTCCACGACGCGTTTCAAAGGTTTAAACCTCCATCATCAGGTGGATTTCTATTTGTTAGTATGACATGTGTCTGTGTGATCTGTTACGATTTTTTGGTCGAACTTGTGGCACTGTCTAGTGGGAGAAACAAAAAACTATTTCAGAATTTTACATATTTTGTTTTTACCGTTAGATATACGTTTAGTTTTTGTCAAATGAAACCGAAAACCATGTTCTGAAATAGTTTTTTGTTTCTCCCACTAGACGCTCATAACACAACACACATACTCATGACATACTAACAAATGTAAATCCACCTGTTGACGGAGGTTTAAATCTTTGAAATGCGTCGTAGAGATAAATAAACAGTGACTGGTAATAGTGAACTTGTTGTTTTTTTAACTACTGAGCTAAACCAACGTTGCCGGCCGGTGTGGCCGTGCGGTTCTAGGCGCTTCAGTCTGGACCGCATGACCGCTACGATCGCAGGTTCGAATCCTGCCTCGGGCATGGATGTGTGTGATGTCCTTAGGTTAGTTAGGTTTAAGTAATTCTACGTTCTAGGGGACCGATGACCACAGATGTTAAGTCCGATAGTGCTCAGAGACATTTGAACCGATTTTTAAACCAACTTCCATTGCGCTGCAACAAAGATATCGTGTGGGTGCTGTGTCATCATACGGAAAACAGACCGCTATTTTTCTGAAGGAAAGAGTTGCCTTGCAATTACAGTCACGTTGGATCGGTACGTCGCCTTACTCGAAACCCTCGTTGCGCAGAAACTACCGACATTTCCACATATTACTGGCGACCGTATAATTTCGAGAAACATTGTCGTACCTGCTCTGTCAGTGTGTGATTTCTTCTTGTGAGGTCGTCTTACAAGTAAAGTGTTTCGTAGTCTGCCTGCTACAACAACTGAATTTAAAAATAAGATCGGAGAGGCGGCAATCGAAATTCTTGTTTAAATGTTACTTCGCACCACACACGATTTATTCATCTAAGAGGCTGGAGGAATGTTTGCGCAAAAAAAAAAAAAGAGCTCTCCTCCTAGACGCCATCTTCCAGAAATAAAGTAACTATAGGCTATGTACAATTTAATGGCCCAAATAAATTTATTTACAAACATTTTTTCATAAGAGTATTTAATATTTTCAGGTTGATGTTTCTCTGAATCAGCAAGTACTAGGAGCATACTCCTAGTGCACCATTAATAGACGTACAGTAGTAAATAAATAATCAAAGCAATAGATAAGTGCTATTGTGAGCATGGTATGGTCACGCCAGGCATCTACACCTACATATTCTTCCACAAGTGAGTACAATTTGTATGGTAGAGGGAAGTACGTGCCATTGCTAGTCATTGCCTTTCCTGTTCCATCCACAACTGGAGGGAGAGCAGTGATATGCTCTTGTAATCTTAACAAGTATCACAGCAGCCATATTAATTCGGCTGTCGACCATAGAGGTACCTCAGCTGGGTATGGGATTCAGTTGTGTTGCTGTTGTGACGGTTGCTGTATCGCTAGGAAAGTCATTCACGGCGTTGTCTGTAAACATTTACACACTGTTACCATGAGCGCTACTTACTGGCAGACAGCCGCACTACATTCATGCTCATAAATTAAGGATAATGCTGATACATGGTGAAACAACGCTCTGGTTGGCGGTTTGCGGGTTTAAATCACCTCGGGGTATGACCATGCGGTGCATTTGACTTGCGCCCGTCGCACGGTGGCGCTGGCAGCAGTCCACATATGCAGAGGTGTGTTGGTGCATGTCAGAGTACGGTGCAGCGAGTTAAGTGTGCAGACGTTTTCAGACGTGCTAACGGTGACTGTGTGTTGAAAATGGCTCAAACATCCTGATGACGCTTTGAGGGGTGGAATTCTAGGGCTACTGGAGGCTGGTCAACACAGCTAGTCGTTGCACGGGCCCTCCGTGTGCTGCAAAGTGTGATCTCACGGTTGTGGCAACGATTCCACCAGACAGGAAACGTGTCCAGGCGCTACTGTACGGGACGTCCACATTGTACAACACCACAAGAAGACAGATACCTCACCATCAGTGCCCGCAGACGGCCCCGGAGTATTGGAGGTAGCCTTGCTCGGGACCTTACTGCAGCCACTGGAACAGTTGTCTCCAGACACACAGTCTACAGACGGCTGAACAGACATGGTTTATTCGCCCGGAGACCGGCAAGGTGCATTCCATTGACCCCTGCTCACAGGAGAGCCCTTAAAGCCTGGTGTCAAGAATACAGTACAATGTCATTGGAACAGTGGTCCCAAGTTATATTCACGGACGAGTCCAGGTATAGTCTGAACAGTGATCCTCGCCGGGGTTTCATCTGGCGTGAACCAGGAACCAGATACCAACCCCTTGATATCCTTGAGAGGGACCTGTATTGAGGTCGTGGTTTGATGGTGTGGGGTGGGATTATGATTGGAGCACGTAACCCCTGCATGTCTTTGACAGAGTAACTGTAACAGGTCAGATGTATTGGGAAGTCATTTTGCACCAGTGCAGGGGGTCCCACCTTCCTCCTGATGGATGATAACGGACTGCCCCATCAAGCTGCCATCGTGGAGCAGTACCTCGAAAGAGAAGGTATCAGGCGAATGGAGTGGCCTGCCTGTTCTCCAGACCTAAACCCCATCGAGCACCTCTGGTATGCTCTTGGTCGACGTATCACTGCCCTACGACACTTCAGGAGCTCCGACAGGCACTGTTGCAAGAATGGGAGGCTACACCCCAGCAGCTGCTCGACCACCTGATCGAGAGTATGCCAACCTGTTGTTCGGCCTGTGTACGTGTGCACGGTGATCATATCCCATATTGATGTCGGAGTACATGCGTAGGAAACAGTGGCGTTTTGTAGCACATGTGTTTCGGGACGGTTTTCTCAACTTATCACCAGTAGCGTGGACTTGCAGATCTGTGTCGTGAGTGTTCCCTATGTGCCTTTGCTATTAGCGCCAGGTTTGTGTAGTGCCACGTTGTGTGGCACCACATTCCGCAATTATCCTTAATTTATGAGCATGAGTGTAGAATGATTGCAGATTTTCAGCTGAAAGTAAAGCTCCAGTAGGACCGCATTAGAGAAGTCTGTGGCACTGTAGACTGGACGTCCATTATGATATAATGGACAATCGTGACCAATGATAGGGTCCATACGATAACGTTACGTGCACCGGGGTCAAAGTGATGTGGCTCGGACGTGGTACCGGCTCCAAATGACAGGGTAGTGTTGAGGACTTAGACCACAAAGGCCGTCTGCGACCGAGAGGATGATGGATATCTACGACTTTTGGCTGTGTACTCCACAACTGAATTCGGCATTCGAAGACACTATAGGCTGCTACGTATCGCATCAAACTGTAAGGAGACGGCTTCACGATGCGAATCTCCAATCCCAATGGCCACGAAGAGCACCATGCCTTACACCACCAACACCATGGACTCTGTAACAGATGGACAAGAAATCATGCAGAATGAACGCCCCATTGTTGGCGTCGGATGTGTTGTTTTCGTACGAATCTCGGGTCTGTTTGTACTTCGATAATAGCGGATAACACGTTTCGAGACAACCCGGTAATATATTGAACACCTTCAACACTGTTTTCCACATGCATAACAAGGTGGTGGTGGAGTGATGTTCTGGGATGACATTACATGGGGACGCCGTCCACCTCTCGTGGTTGTTGAGGGCAGCCTTACTGCCCTACAGTACAGAGAAGCCTTTATTCAGCTTCTCCAAGGGCGTACCCAGGATCTCAACTAGGTGGGGGGGGGGGGGGGTCAAATGGGAGGGGGCCAGATCTACTAGTCTCAGGAAACAAGGACTTGAGACAACATACAGTACTTCTTATTAAATAAAACAGCAAACCAGTGAAAACTGCTTTTAATAAACATTTTAAATACAAGAATGCACCTGTACAACAAAACAAAAACATCACTGTATACTAAACAAGCCACAGTTACAGAACACATGTAAAATTTTTACACCATTCTTCAATCTGTTTTCGAGATGAGTTTGTATATTTATACTCTTAGCACACTGCAGACATGATTCGGAAAAAGAAACTAAGGAACTGTGCAGCTTAGAAAAGCATACACGAACTCACTCATTTTAAAGCCAACCGCAGAATGGCTTCTCGGAACATGACAGCCAATAGCACAGTGTGACATCGCAGGGAGCTTTTGACAATTGCAGTACGCATTACTCTAACGATTTTTATTATTGCTTTCTAGAAACTTTTAAGTGAAGCATGCTTTGACACAAGAAAATAATGACTTCAGACAGAAAGATCTGTAATCTTCAGGGAACAGATAATTACTTGTTTTAAATCATAACTTCAGTTTATAATAGGAACCATTTATAAGCAAAGTATTAAGTGCAAATTACTTCGCAGAGCAATCTTGGTATGCATTTATACATGCATAGTCAGTTTCCCAAGTCTGAATCAACTACAGGCAGTCCGCCTCCATAGCTGAGGTGGTGCCGACGTGGTAGCTCAGCGTGTTCCGTCCAAGGTTTACACGAAAAAAAAAAAAAAACTGGGTTGTTGGCTCAACGATGAAGTTGAACTGGTGTCATGGGGCGTCCACCCGAAAAAAAAAAAAAAAAAAAAAAAAAATCAACAAAAGTGGTCAAGGTGGCGGAATCCCATGCGAGGGCCCGAGTTCGATTCGTGACTGGATCGGAGACTTTTCTCGCTTTGGTTACAAGATGTTGTGTTGTCTTCATCATCATTTCATCCTCATAGACACGCTAGTCGCCACAGTGGCGCCAACTAAAAAGTCTTGCACCAGGCGACCGGTCTACTAGACGGGAGGCCCTTTCCACGGAACATTTCATTTCAGCTGCAGATACTTCAGTATTTTAAATTGTAACTTGAGATAATCGCGTAAATAAACTAAAATGCGCAAAATATAAACCAATCTGATGCGGAATCTTTGAAATCGAAATTTAGAGGCATATTGATGTGGCAAAAGTGAAAAGTGTTATTTTCGACGCAGCCCCCCCCCCCCCCCCCCCCCCCTCCTGGTTGCGGTGACAGACTGATCTGTAGCATAGCCTAGTGTTTACTCTCGCCCTTTATTTAACCACACTTTGTCTTATTTAACACACTTTTCATCATAAAAACTAAAACTGCAAGATGAATTCTGAAACGGCATATTAGCTAATCGGCAAGTCTCCAATGCTTTCATGAATCTTATGTACACGTATCGTAAATAAAGTACTAAAAAAGCAAGGGGCGATCCATTACGAAGCTTTTCAAAATTTAGCTGTATCATTATGAAAGCTGAGTAATCTGATTGATGAAAAAAACGAGGCACCGTACTGGCTATTATTTTAATAAAGTTTAGGTCAACCAAAAACTTCACTGCACATTCGACTGCCTGGGTGGCTTGGATCGTAGTATAACTGGTGTAAGGGATAGTATTTCCTTGCTCAGTGCATTATAGTTGTTATTTTGAATGTGAAACGAACGGTACATACTATCGAAATTAAGCCAATACTTCTGTAGAACTTACGGCTCTGAAACTTTTGTCATTCTTCGTAAGTTTTCTGTGGAAAAGGGCGTAGTAAAACATGAAAGAAGGATATAAAAGGATATAAGATGAACATCAACAAAAGAAAAACGAGGATAATTAAATCGGGGGATGCTGAGGGAATTAGATTAGGAAATGAGACGCTTAAAGTACTGAAGGAGTTTTGCTCTTTGGCGACAAAAATAACTGATGATGGTCGAAGTAGAGAGGATATAAAATGTAGACTGGCAATGGCAAGGAAAGCGTTTCTGAAGAAGAGAAATTTGTTAACTTCGAGTATAGGTTTAAGCGTCAGGAAGTAGTTTCTGAAAGTATTTGTCTGGAGTGTAGCCATGTATGGAAGCGAAACGTGGACGATAAATAGTTTAGACAAGAAGAGAATAGAAGCTTTTGAAATGTGGTGCTACAGAAAAATGCTGAAGATGTAGATTACACTAGGTACTGGGAGATGAAGAAGCATGCACAGGATAGAGTGGCATGGAGAGCTGCATCAAACCAGTCTCTGGACTGCAGACCACAACAAAAGCAACATCTTTTACTTGCAAATTCTCTGCTACTGACCGTCTAGGGTTACAGTATTTACTGACACAGTTAAGAGACGACGTATATAGAATGTTAGTGCGTTGTACTCAGAAGTGATATTGATTCTGGTTATAACTGCAATTGTTACAATTCCTTACTTTCCTTGGGCACTGTCACATACCACGCCCCATTCTATCGACTTCCTAAAACGTGGACGAGTGCGGTTCGGTTTGCTTCACGCCGGTCGCGGCGTTGCCTCCCTGTGGTAGCTCTTTGATACTTACCGTGTGACCCTGCGTGTTGTTGACAGGCGCCTGCAGCAGCCCAGCGCCACCCCGCTGCGTCTGCTGTGTTCGCCAGCTGTCAGACGGCCTACTCCGATCTGCTCGGCGCTGCTCTACTCCAGTTGCCATCTGTTCCAGCCGCGTCCCAGCTGCTACAAAGAGGCTTTCCCCTCGGTCCCACACAAGTTGCGGACTAAGTACGTTGTTGTCTGTTGTTTGCTTTAGGCCGAAGCCTAGGTCGCCTCTGTCCTGCGCAAACCTACAACTTTCGTCCATTTGAACCTGCTACTCTAGTCAAGCTTTCCTCTCCGTCTACAAATTTATACCCTCTCACACATTCCCATCCATTACGAAATTAACTGTTCCTTGGTTCCGCAGATTGTGTATTAGCAGCGTATGGCTTGCTTCATTGAAGTTGTATCATACACTACTGATCATTAAAATTGCTACACTAAGAAGATGGTGTGCTACAGACGCGAAATTTAACCAACAGGAAGAAAATGCTGTGATATGCAAATGATTAGCTTTCCAGAGCATTCACACAAGGCTGGCGCCGGTGGCGACACCTACAACGTGCTGACATGAGGGAAGTTTCCAACCGATTTCTCGTACTCAAAAACAGTTGACCGGCGTTGCCTGGTGAAACGTTGTTGTGATGCCTCGTGTAAGGAGGAGAAATGCGTACAATCATGTCTCCGACTTTGATAAAGGTCGAATTGTAGCCTATCGCGATTGCGGTTTATCGTATCGCGACATTGCTGCTCGCGTTGGTCGAGATCCAATGACTGGTAGCAGAATATGGAATCGGTGGTTTCAGGAGGGTAATACGGAGCGCTGTGCTGGATCCCAACAGCCTCGTATCACTAGCAGTCGACATGGCTGTAACGGATCGTGCAGCCACGTCTCGATCCCTGAGCCAATAGATGGGAACGTTTGCAAGACAACAAAAATCTCCACGAACAGTTCGACGACGTTTGCAGCAGCATGGACTATCAGCTCGGAGACCGTGGCTGCGGTTACCCTTGACGCTGCATCACAGACGGGAGCGTCTGCGATGGTGTACTCAAGGACGAACCTGGTTGCACGAATGGCAAAACGTCATGTTTTCGGATGAATACAGGTTCTGTTTACAGCATCATGATGGTCGCATCCGTGTTTGGCGACATCGCGGTGAACGCACATTGGAAGCGTATATTCGTCATCGGCATACTGGTGTATCACCCGGCGTGATGGTATGGGGTGCCACTGGTTACTCGTCTCGATCAACTCTTGTTCGCATTGACGGCACTTTGAACAGTGGACGTTACATTTCAGATGTGTTAAGACCCGCGGCTCTACCCTTCATTCGATCCCTGCGAAACCCTACATTTCAGCCGAATAATGCGCGACCGCAGGTCCTGTATGGGCCTTTCTGGATACAGTAAATGTTCGACAGCTGCCCTGGCCAGCACATTCTACAGATCTTTCACCAAGTGAAAAGGTCTGGTCAATGGTGGCCGAGCAACTGGCTCGCCACAATCTGCCAGTCACTACTCTTAATGAACTGTGGTATCGTGCTGAAGCTGCATGGGCAGCTGTCTGTTCCTGTACACGCCATCCAAGCTCTGTTTGACGCAATGTCCAGTCGTATCAAGGCCGTTATTGCGGCCAGAGGTGGTTGTTCTGGGTACTGATTTCTCAGGATCTATGCACCCAAATGAAAATGTAATCACATGTCAGTTGTAGTTAATATATTTGTCCAATGAATACCCATTTATCATCCTCATTTCTGACAGAAAATCATGAATCCAGTTGCATTACTGAAACGATACACTATACGTTCGAAGTTTGATTAGAAGTCTCACCTCAGGAACGGTGCCAAAAGTCGAAATGTAGAAATATGGTATCAAATTGAGATCCCTTCTCGGTAGCATGCATTACTTCCAACAGAGAAAGAGGTAGTTTGACAAGAATATTTTCTAAATCCGTGCTGACTGTTTCTTGTCAGTAGATGTTTGGATCCAGCATATTTTCCAGAATACTGCTGCAAATAGATATCAGTGATACGTGTCTGTAAATCAATAGATTACCCCTTTTTCCTTATTTGAGTATCAGTGTGACTGTGCAACTTTCCAGTCTTTAGATGTGGATCTTGAGTGAGTGGTTAAATATGACTGCTAAGTACGGAGGTATTATATTACATACTCTGAGAGTAACCTAACCGGTATACAATCTGTACCGGAGGCCTTGCCTTTATTAAGTGATTTAAGCTGCTTCGCCACACCTATCTACTTAAGATATACTCATGTTGGCAGCTGTTCTTGATTCGAATTCTAAAACAGTTACTTCGTATCTTTCTGTGAAGGGATTGTCTCGTAACTCCGCTTTAGTGGCACTGTAATCGGTAATATTACCGTCACTATTGCGCAGAGAAGGTACTGATTGTGCCTTTCCACTGGTCTACTTTACATACGACCAGAAATCTCTTTGGCCGGCCGGAGTGGACAAGCGGATCTAGGCGCTACAGTCTGGAACCGCGCGACCGCTCCGGTCGCAGGTTCGGATCCTGCCTCGGGCATGGATGTGTGTGACGTCCTTAGGTTAGTTATGTTTAAGTAGTTCTAAGTTATAGGGGACTGATGACCACAGCAGTTAAGTCCCATAGTACTCAGAGCCATTTGAACCAAGAAATCTCTTTGGATTCTCTACCAGATTTTGAGACAAGAGTTCCGTTGTGGAAATAATTATTAAAAGCATCTCGCTAAAATTTCGAAAAAAGAAAGATTAGAGTTTAACGTACTGTCGACAGCGTGGTCATTAGTGACTCGGAGGATTGCGGAAGTCTGGGGTAAGATGAGAGTGCAAGAACCCCCCCACTCATACTAAACCTCCAGAAATGTCTCAGTTGAGCCAGGCCGTCCTTGAACTGACTTAGTGAGCCACCGCGTAGGAATTCCTCCTACCTGTTACGCGGAGATGCTTTCGTGGTTTTATGTCCCCTTGCAGAGCCGTAGCAGAGCCGTCGGATTCTGAAAGTACAATACTGCTGACTACGTTTCACGTAATGAAACAGGAATAAGTTTTTTTTTCTTTTTTTTTTGCAAATAATTTTTACAGGAATGCCGTTATGGTGTGTTTATTTAAGAAACACCGTAAAATGAACTTATTCACACTGATTGTAAGCTAACTATTAACGGTGCGAGAGCATAGTTCGGTTATGCCAAAGTTATTCATTTATTTATTAGTATCAACGTTTCCTGACATTGTAAAGTTACTGAAAGATAGTATTTATGCCGTGCGGGATTAGCCGAACGGTATTGGCGCTGCAGACTGTGCGGCTAGTCCCGGCGGAGGTTCGAGTCCTCCCTCGGGCATGGGTGTGTTTGTGTTTGTCCTTAGGATAATTTAGGTTAAGTAGTGTGTAAGCTTAGGGACAGATGACCTTAGCAGTTAAGTTCCATAAGATTTAACACGCATTTGAACACATAGTATTTATAACATGCAGACTCCTCCTAATGTCTGAGTGGCAAAAGGCAACTTTTGTTAGTTATTATTAATAACAATTACTTGATTCGCGCCAGAATAAATGTACTTTCCCTGTCTATCTCTTT
The DNA here is from genome assembly GCF_023897955.1 of Schistocerca gregaria. Classification (NCBI taxonomy): domain Eukaryota; kingdom Metazoa; phylum Arthropoda; class Insecta; order Orthoptera; family Acrididae; genus Schistocerca; species Schistocerca gregaria. Next base: position 793,034,731 of record NC_064921.1, read on the forward strand.
GTGACGCCACGAACGATTTCTGCATCGGCACCTCATCCCACTGGCTCTGAAAGCGTCAGATGGACAACCGCCTCTGCTGGCCAGCGTGGGAACCTACCGCTCGCTCCTTACTCCTTACATCCTGAAGCGCTGATAACTTTCATTAAAATAGCAAAACTGGAAATAAAGTAAAATGCGTTCTTGTCTCAAAATAAGGGGTACCTTACTATTGGCTGTGCCCTTTTCAAAGGACGCATCCCGGCACTTGCCTTAAAAGATGTATGGAAGCCAAAATTGCAAAACTCAGTTATTACTTTCCACGTCTAATTTCCTAACCTGACTCTCCTGGATTCATCCGGAAAAATGACGTTTTGTCATTCGTACACCCAGGTTCGTCGTTGAGTACATCATTGCAGGCGCTCCTGTCTGTGATGCAGCGTCAAGGGTAACCGCAGCCACGGTCTCCGAGCTGATAGTCCATGCTGCTGCAAACGTCGTCGAACCGTTCGTGCAGATGGTTGTTGTCTTGCAAACGTCCCCATCTATTGACTCAGGGATCGAGACGTGGCTGCCCTATCCGTTACAGCCACGCGGATAAAATGCCTGTCATCTCGACTGCTAGTGATACGAGGTCGTTGGGATGCAGCACGGCGTTCCGTATTACCCTCCTGAAACCACCGATTCCATATTCTGCTAACAGTCATTGGATCTCGACCAACGCGTGCAGCAATGTCGCGATACAATAAACCGCAATCGCGATAGGCTACAATCCGACCTTTATCAAAGTCGGAAACGAGATGGTACGCATTTCACCTCCTTACACGAGGCATCACAACAACGTTTCACCAGGGAACGCCGGTCAACTGTTGTTTGTGTATGAGAAATCGGTTGGAAACTATCCTCATGTCAGCACGTTGTAGGTGTCGCCACCGGCGCCAATCTTGTGTGAATGTCCTGAAAAGCTAATCATTTGCATAGCACAACGTCTTCTTCCTGCTGGTTAAATTTCCGTCTGTAGCACGTCATCTTCATGGTGTACCAATTTTAATGGCCGGTAGTGTAAACACGGATTTAGAAAACATCACTTGTCCGAAATCCGGTTTTCTCTCTTCTCAAGCGATAATTTACAAACATATTCCCAGATTTCTGGAAAGCATTTGACATGGTGGCCCGCGGTAGATTGCTGACGAAGGTCCCTATGGAGTAGGTTCCCTGAAAAGTGAGTGACTCGAAGACTTCTCAAATAATAGAACGCAATAAGTGGTCCTTGATGGTGAGTGTTCATCAGAGACAAGGGTATCGCCAGGAGTGGAAAGTGTGACAGGGCCGGTTTTTGTTATCTATAAACCTAAACGACCTAATCGACATGGCTGTTTGATTGCTGGGATGCATGGCGAGGTGTCATTGTTGAGTGGCGTAGGAATATATAACATGACTTACACAATATTTCTAGTTGGTGTGATGAATAGTAGCTTGCTCTAAATGCAGAAAAATGTGAGTTAATGCGGGTGGGTAGAGAAACAGCCTGCAACTTTGAATACAGTATTAGTTGAGTGCAGCTGGACACAGTCATACTGATTAAATACTTAGGCGTAATGTTGCGAAGCGATGTGACAGAATGAGCACATCAGGTTGGTAGTAGGGAAGGCTCATGCACGATTTTGTTTTATTGGGAGAATTTTGGAAAAGTGTAGCTCATCCATGAAGGAGACAGCATACAGAGCGCTACTCATTCTTGAGTACTGTTTGAGTGTTTGGGATCCCCACCAGGTCAGATAAAAGGAAGACATTAAAGCAGTTCAGAGTCGTGCAGCTAGATTTGTTACTAGTAGGTTCTGTTAGCACGTTAATGTTACGGAGAAGCTTTGTGAACTCAAATGGAAATCCCTGGAGGGAAGACGTTGTTATTTCTGCAAGGTACTATTGCTAAGATTTAGAGCACTGGCATCTGAGGCTGACTGCAGAACGATTCTACTTTCACCAACGTATTGAGGGTGACCTGGTGGAGATAGGTCCAGCAGCGAGACGTACTGATGTTGGGCTTGTACATATTTTGAGGTACTATGACCGGCCTCACTTACACTCTTTTGTTAGGAGAGTTAATTTAGAGGTGAAATGGCTGCTTGGATCAGGTGTGGGGTCTCATATCAGTGTGGTTCTAGTTGAATCTATCAGTAGATGGGATTATACTAGGGATGGCCTTCATCTTAACAGGAAAGGGGAGGGAAATCTGTTTGACTTAATAGGAAGTAACTTATGGGGTGGGGGCACTATCACATGTGGTCAAGTACCGTGGTTACAAGTGACAGAACACCAGTTTTTTGGGGTATGGAAGGCAGAAACAAAAGATGTTTAGTGACAGGTTGAAAATGACATTCACATTGATAAAAGAGCAGCCAGAAAGGAAATTTTAATGCACATAAATCATGCAAACAGCTTCTGGCTGAAACTGAAGGTTTTAAAAATTGACAGGGAAATTAGGTTCATCCTGTTGTAATTCAGCCAGTGCACGAAATCAGTTATCTTTATTGGATCAGAATATCCGAGGACTAAGGGGTATGCTTAATGAGTTGCTTATTTCTGTTGAAGAATTGGAGTTGAGGATACCAGTTGATATAATCCCCCCTCTGAACATCATGTGACCACTGGCATAGATATGTTAAATGCTACAGGATTCAAACTGTCTTCTTACTTCTGTAGAGGAAACATGGAGACAAAAGGAGTTGCCACATTTGTGAGAAACTGTTTTAATTTCAAGACTACTGATATTAATAAACTTTGCTCAGAGCAGCACCTAGGAGCTTGTGCAACAGAAGTCCTTTGTAATATTAAGTATATATAGAGCACCATCAGGAAACTTTAATCTCTTCATAAAAAAACTTGGCAGCTCTGCTGTCCCATCTCACAACAAAAACTGAGGGTATTGTGGTTGTTGGTGATTTTAGAGTGAATTTATTGAAAAGGTCTATCAGTGAACAATTATTGCAACCACTAAAATTGTCATTCAATTTAATTTCTACTGTGAGCTTTGTAGTCAGTCCTCTGAGACTGATATTGGTGATCTCTTCGGAGACAAATCTAGGGAAAAGTCATATCACAAAACAAATAGTAAATGGGCTATCTGATCATGACATGCAGCATCTTATGTTAAATGTTGAAACTTGTTTGGATATATAAAATCTATTAAATCTGAGTACAGGTGGATAATAAATCAGTCAAAAATTGAGAATTTGAGGAGATTGCTCAATGACAAACTGGATAGATGTTTACAATACTTCAGACTCAAATGGAAAATATAAAGCATTCATTACTAAAGTTGCTTCCTCTTCTAAAAATTGTTTTCCCCTAAAGGTAACTCATATCACACAGAAATCTAAAAATAAACCATGGATTAATCAAGAAATTAAGATATCATGTGGGACAAAAAGGAAACTGTATTCACTGTCTAGGAATGTCTCAGATGTTAGCGCTATAATGCATTACAAACAACACTGCAAGATACTGACGCAAGTAGTCCAGAAATCTAAAGTTCCTTTATTCTGAGAAAAAATTAGAGGTTACTGGCAATTTCTGTGACCTGCCAAAAGTATTTGATTGTGTGAATCACAGCATTCTCTTAAGTAAATTAGAATATTATGATGTCACTGGCAGTGCTGCAAAAAGGGTCGAATCTTACCTAACTAACAGGAAACGAAGGGTGTCGTTGCAAAATACCTGTGGAATAAGCAACCAATCTTAATTTGATTGGGAATTAATTACATGTGGTGTTCCTCAAGGTTCCATCTCGAATCTGTTGCGATTTCTTGTGTACATTAATGACCTGTCGTCTGTCACATTGCCAAGTTTTCTTTGTTTGCAGATGACGCAAACGTTCAAATAGTAGCAAGTCAAGTACAGGTTCATAAATGGGAGTTAATCAAATTTCCACTCACATTAATGAATGGTTTAAATCCACTCTCATTAAACTTTGGAAACACCCACTATATGCACTTCAGATCCTATAAAAGATTTCCTTCTAGCATATGTACAACATATGAAGACAAGCAGACCTAAGAGGTTGACAGTGTTAAATTTCTAGGATTACAACTCGATAATAAATTCAGCTGGGAAGGGCATACCGCAGAATTGCTGAAGCGGCTAAACAGGTCTGTACTGTATTTGCAATGCGAATTATGTCAGGTGTAGGAGATTTAAATATAAAAAACGTGCATATTTTGCTTACTTTCATTCTATTATGTCATATGGGATCATATACTGGGGTAATTCGTCAAACCGATCAAAAGTTTCTGGAGTGCAAAAGGGTGCAATAAGACTCATTTGCGGTGTAAATTCAAAAACATCATGTAGAAACCTGTTCAAAGATTCTAAGCACTGACTCTCAGTATATTTACTCCTTAATGAAATTTGTTGCAAGTAATATGTCTCTATTTCTAACCAATAGCCCAATATATAGTATCAGTACTAGGAATAAGAACAATATACATCAAAATCTGGCACAACACACATTTTCAGTAAATTGCCACCAAGCATTAAAACTTTTTTTCATATGAAGCACAGTTCAAAGAGAATTTGAAAGACTTTACGTTAGGCAACTCGTCTACTCTGTAGATGAATATCTTAACACGGACTGTTAGACCATCATAAGTAAAAATGTGTGTTAGATTTCAGTTTTGGCCGCACTTGATCATAACAGTCAAGATAAGATATTTTGTGTATGATAAATTTATTAAAAGTGCATAACTTTGTTCCATTCTGAAAGCGTATTAATTCTGTAAATACTAGCACTCCCAGTTTACTGTGATGTATTCGCATAGTTTGACAATCTCCTGAAAAATGATCAGTGTAGTGAGTATTATATTCAAATGTTTGACTTTTTATTGAAACTTTCTGACTTGTTCCACACCCACGAGAATCATCTCATTTTTGGGTCTATGGAACGAATACTGAAACTAATCTAATCTCACCAGATGCGAGAAATTAGGGCTTGTACGGAGGCTTGTAGACGGTCGTTTTTCCCTCTTTTTTTTGCGAATGGAACAGGAAAGGAAATGGCTAATAGTGCTTCAAGATACGCTCCGCCGTGGGCCGTACGGTGATTTGAGGAGTATGTACGTTGTTGTAATTGACTACACTCCCTTACCCTTGCTTAACGTTTGTTGACATTCAGCTTATAACCTCTTTTCAAGACAGTACCCATTGATGAACTTCCAAGTACTTCTTCTCTCTCAAAATTACAATGATATCGACAAGCCTAAAAGTTTTTCTTTGTTCTCCACGAACTTTCATTCCCTTCACAAATGCACCTTTTGGTTTACTGCTTGTTCTACATTCAGAGTGAATAATACAGGATATAGGCTACAGCTCCATCTCACTTCCTCGTAACCTAGTGTCAGTATTCGATGTCCTGCAAGTCTCTGAACCAGTTTGATTTCTGTACACGTTGAAGATAACTTTTTACTACCTGTAGTAAATCACTCATAACTCCACAATTTCAGTGAATACAGGATGTTTCAAAAAGAATGACTTGATTTCAAAACTCTATATTTATTAATGAAGACATACTACAAACATGGGATGAATTGCAAAACACTTAGAAAATCTTAAGGTTTTAACTGTGCTATTACAAATGCTGTATGTGTACACCAGTAGTAGCACGAACAACATCTAGAAGACAGTCAAATTCGTCATAAACTTTACACAAGTTACGAAAGTTATGGTGGCTACTATTCTATTCTTCAGTTCTTGTATGTCACGAGGTACAGGGGTGATGACAACACTTCACATATCCCCTCAAGAGAAAATCTCATGGGGTCGTGGCTGGCGATCTTGGGGACCAAGAATACAAGGGCAGTATCTCGGGGTTCCGTGAGCCCTACCCAGCGTTGAGAAACTTAACTTACGTTGTTGTGCCAGTGTGATGGAGCTCCACACTGTTGGAAAATGAAGTCATCGGAGTCCTCCTGAAGTTTTCGAAAAAGCCAGTTCTGCAGACTTTGAAAATTTCTCATTCAAGTCACCGTGCTTTCCTCAAAACAGAAGGAATCGTACTCGAGAAACGGTCCAAAAAACGTTCACTTTAGGTGACTCCGTTTTATGCTCACTAATGTCATGAGGTTGAGGGAGATCCAATATGCGCGCGTTATGTCGCCGCCATAAATTCTGTAAAGGCAGGTACACTGTTCAAAATTTACGACGAATTTAGCTATCGTCTAAATGTGGCTGCAGCTGCCGCTGGTGGACGAACAGAGTGTTTGTAATAGCATAGCTAAGACTTTGTTGAAGGTTTTGTGAGTATTTTCAAATAATCCCGTGTTTGTAGTATGATTTTATCAATGAATATGGATCTTTTAAACCAGTTATTCTTTTTGAAACACCTTGTGTATTTATATGAACTTCATCGAAATCCTTTTCTTAATTTTTAATTGCTGTGATGTCGAAAACTGGTAATTAAAGAGGAAAATACGTGACTGTGTCTAGAAGGACGTTAGTAACGCCGGCTCGCACAGCACACTGAAGCCCTATCGCTGTATACGAGGGACGGTCAATAAGTTTCTAGCCCGAGGTACACTATGGGATCAAAAGCATCCGGACACCTGGCTGAAAATGAATTACAAGTTCGTGACGCCCTCCATCGGTAATGCTGGAATTCAGTATGGTGTTGGGCCAACCTTAGCCTTGATAATAGCTTCCACTCTAGTAGCCATACGTTCAATCAGGTGCTGGAAGGTTTCTTCGTGAAGGGCAGTCGTCCATCACAGAGTATTGCACTGAAGACAGGTATCTATGTCGATCTGTGAGGCCTGCCACGAAGTCGGCGTTCCAAAGCATCCCAAAGGTGTCAGGACTATGTGCTGGCCAGCAGACCATTATAGGGATGTTATTGTCATGTAACCATTCCGCCACAGGCCGTGCATTATGAACAAGTGATCGATCGTGTTGAAAAATGAAAACGCTATCCCCGAATTGCTCTTCAACAGTGGGAAGCAAGAAGGTGGTTAAAACAGCAATGTAGGCGTGAACTGTGATATTGCCACGCAAAACAACAAGGGTGCAAGCCCCTTCCATGAAAAACACGTCCACACCATAACAGCACCGCCTCCAAATTTTACTGTTGGCACTACACACACTGGCAGATGACGTTCATCGGACATTTGCGGTACCTACATCCTGCTATCGGATCGCCAGATTGTGTACCGCGATTCGTCACTCCACACAACGTTTTTCCACTATTGAATCGTCCAATGTTTACGCTCCTTATACCAAGCGAGGCGTCGTTTGGCATTTACCGGCGTGACGTGTGGCTTATGAGCAGCCACTCGTCCATGAAATCTAAGTTTTCTCACCCCCCGCCCCACTGTCATAGAATTTTCAGTGAATCGTGATGCAGTTTGGAATTTCTGTTTGATGGTCTGGTAGTCCAGTCAAATAGTAGATATACCTTGCAAAAGGTGGGGTAGAAGAGTTTATTTTTTCAACTTGTTCATATGGTTGGGAAGATTAGAAAACCGAGATTTGCCAACAAAATTTCGCTTGGGAAAAGTTTCTGCAGTCAAAAAACGTGGAAAATTTCGGCCTTTTTCCAGTTTTTTTCCAAAATCTCAGTTTTTTTGCTCCTATCTCTTTAACATCTATTTTCTTTTTTAAAGAGGACAAAATTCTCTACAAATTTGATTCTTGCCATTTTTTTCTACTCCCAATATCTAAGACGCTAGAGCTCCTCAAAAAATACCAATTTTTCTCATTTTGAGCATAGTGGCAAGATACCTTATTTTTGAACACTATTTTCTCAGTTTCTGTTTGTGTAGAATAAATACATTATACATCATGTTATATGTTGGAATTTACCACCTCACTTTCAGGTATTCAGTTTCTCTTTGTGCAACATGAGGATTGCTGGGCACCACACTATTGTGATTCTTACATCACTACCTGTAGTTCACTATGGGCCAGAGACACACACATACACACACACACACACACACACACACACACACACACACACACACACACATACATACATACATACGCACGCACACAAAACAAATTGTCTCAGGAAACTGAACTATTATTAGCTGCAATAGGCGACATAATTAGGTAGGTAATTATTCTTGTTTATAAAAGCCACACAGTTGACATTAAAAATAAGTAGCTTTATTACAATTAAAATGCATTGTCAGTTACTAAAAAAATGTTGACAATTCTAGGTGTGTAATACTTGTAATATCGCACTTTAGCGCACTTGAGACAGATATGAGCATCACTTCTAAGGTTTTGATGGGCCAGGTTCCTCAGTGTCACCAGAAATACCTTGATTCAGGGTCTGTACATGATCCCAGATTGACCTCTTCTTTAAACAGCGAGTTAGCCTCAGCAAGTTCGCTGATTTCGTCAGCAGTTTCCTCAACATCCTCCATAACATCTTCTTCACTGTCTTCATACAAAAATTTTCGCACGTTTTCGCAGTTGACCCCAATACATTTCTGTCAAATTGAAGAACATTTCAAACACTCTTTTCTGCAGGAGCACGCTCCGCCACAGTTCAGCTTGCATGAGCATGAAACAATGTGAAGAAGTTATTCAGGTGCTGGATCTTGGCTGATTATAACGGGTATTGGACTGTGGTCACTGTGATTCCAGCCCCATTTCTCAGGAGGTTTCCAGTTTCCCATCCAACTTTGGACTTGTTGGTAAGTCCGCAACGAATTATGCTGTGCAGCATCTTGTGTAGGTGGCAACCGTGCAAGATTCAGTTTGCTTTCTGCAGCAGACTTGGCGAATAGCTGGTACCGCAAATGGTCTAGTGTGTGGGAACTGCTGACACCTCCACTATACGATGCAATAGTAACCTGTTCTCCTGTTATTATTTCTTCACGGGTAGCATGTGGTTTATTGAACGTGCGAAGCGCTGAGGTTAAGTGCTCATTTTTCGCAACAATATTACAGCACTTAATTTTTCCTTGACCAACAAAAGCGGATGTTGTATCACATCCGCTAAAGGCGTGAGTGGACAGAATATATTCACTGTCAAACTTGTAAGATGCAGTGGAAAACCACTTGTCTTCTGCGTTTCCTCTTCCTGGCTTTAAGAATAATAAGTTCCCAATGCCTGGCCCCAAACCGGTCACGAACACAAGCAGGTCAACATCTTCTCCTACAATGACAACACTTCCAAAATCTTTGGTTCTTGAAATGTCAGATGTTACAATCGTAACGTCAGCATCTTCTTGTGCCTGGTGCACTTCCATGCCACACTCCAGAAATTCCTTTTTAAAAAGTGTGATCAAACGCATCTGTTTCGTTCGTTGTACAAGAACTTGTCCTGAGGGACTTGGTTCACCATCTCTGATTCAACCACAACGTCAACCGAAGAATGTTTTTTGGACCTACGAATCCTTTCAGCACTCTTTGTGCTACATTTGTCTCCCTCACATGGATACCCATCAAATACAACAGCAAATTGAGATCCAAAATGACGTTGCAGGTAAGAAACATAGCTTTGGGCTGTTGACTTGAAGCAAACATTTCGAGTCCATGTCACTTTGTCGATAAGGTATCCTCTATCAAAACAAAAAATTTACTCTGTTCACCTGACTTCACATCTTCCACTGGAACGAAGGCATTGTAGAATGAAGATTTTGTTCCTTTTCGCGTGCCTTTTTCTGAAAATAGGGACGTTGGGTAAGGAGCAAGTTCATATTTCAGAAAGGCTTTTAACTCTTCTTCAGTTTGTTTCATTAAACAAATCCTTTGGAAAAGAGTCATATCTTTTCTGCAGAAGTTTACATCGTGGAAATTGTCACCAACTATTCTTTTCATGCCTTTTTCCCCCTCTTCGTGACACATATGACAATTAACATCCTCCTTTCTGACAACACCACTGCTGATACACATTATAAAATCACTTTCAGGCAAGGGAGGGTGCACTGAAAACCAATCACGCAGCTTACTCAAGTCTATGCCGTTTCGTTCGATGCGACAACTTCTTGCATCTACATGCTGTTCTGATGTTACTGCTCTCACTTCGCAATACGACTCCATTTCTTCACAAATGTTCTACATGTGAATCATACCCAATGTCCATCTGGTTAATACACTATCCGTAATTCCTCGGCCAGAAGTAAGTCCTTCAGAACGCTTCATGGTTCTCATCAATGTTTGTTCTATAGTCACGTCAGAAGGAACTCCTGACCAATACTGTTCTGATCGCAGGATTGTAAAATGTCCTTTCGTTGTGAACTTCTCATATTCTGATAAATCCATTTTTTCTCGAGTCTCAACATATCCTGTAAGTAGAGGTGGCCACTTTTAGCGTACATAAAATGTAAATAAATAAAAATATAGCCCCCATGCCTTCATCTATTTGTGTTGCAGGTCGGTAACCTCGTTTCTGTCCAGTAGCTGAAATACGGTGAAAGAACTTTCTGTAGCAAAATCTGTGGTACCACTCATCTGCAGCAACCAAATTATTTACATTTTGAATCCGCTCTATCACTTGTTGACCAAATTCATCACCACGTCGTTTAGCCTGTTCTAATACTGTCGATTGCACTTCCAATTTCATTACTTTGTAAACAAAATTTCGTTTGGCATGTGGCAATCTTAACTGGTTGGTTAAAAAGTCGTCAGAGTTCTCTTTTGCACATAAGAAGCATTTCTCTTTGAAACTGAACTGACCTTTTTCCTGCGACCGACGTAGCACGCCTGTTGGTTCCTGAGGATGTCGAAGGCTAGCTGCTATCATTCTCTCATTAATGTCCTTCTTGTAGCATGCTTCATGCACCATCACATCACTGAGTGTTTTCAAAAAACGGGTGTGAGCACACTCCCTGCTTTTAGCACTACAATCGATAAGTGTGCTCAGTCCTTTCTTTTTCACATTGCGTCCACCACTCACCACAGTTTTTACGCAAATGAAACACAAATTCATGTCAGACATACTCATTTTCAGCACCACAACATATACTCAACGGAAGCGACTCGAAACTGTAGGACCCTTATTGTTGTGTGCTAATAGCTGTCAGCGCGCTGTGAACAATCACCAGAGATAATCGCCTTCCGCCCGCTGAAGAATAAATACGCTTTTGCCCGCTAAAGAACAATTCCTACATACTTTTTCTTGTAGCTGATCATTAACGTCAATCAACTGAAGAAAATGTACGGCACCTGCATGCAATCGTACTACATATTGTAACACAAATAAACTTTACGCAATCCGACGGGAATGTGTCCGTAGTTACTGAATATGATACTGTTTGTCCTGGCCCTGCAGTAGAGTGAGATGGTAAATTCAAATGAATAACATGATGAGTAATATGTTTATACCACACAAATAGAAACTGAAATAACAGTGTTCAAAAATTAGGTAAATTGCCACTTTGCTCGAAATTTGAAAAATTGGTATTTTTTGACGCGCTGTAGCGCCTTAGATACTGAGAGTAGAAAAAAATGGTAAGAATAAAATTTGTAGAGAATTTTGTGCTCTTTAAAAAACAAATTAGACGTCAAAGCGATAGGAGCAAATGAAACTGAGATATTTTGAAAAAACTGAAAAAAGTCCGAAATTTTCGAAGTTTTTTGACTGCAGAAAGTTTTCCCAAGAGAAATTTTGTTGGCAAAACTTGGTTTTCTAACATTTCCAACAATATGAACGAGTTAAAAAAATAAAATCTTCTACCCCACCTTTTGCTTTTTTTCTGACAGTTTCACCGGACTATGGATAAATGTCTGCTTGTTACACATTACGACCCTCTTCAACTGTCGGCGGTCTCTGCAAGTCAACAGACGAGGACGGCCTGTATGTTTTTGTGCTGTACGTGTCCCTTCATGTTTCTACTTCACTATCACATCGAGAACAGTGAATCTAGGGATGTTTACGAGTGTGGAAATCTCGCGCACAGATGTATGACACAAGTGACACCCAATCGGCTGATCACGTTCGAAGTCCGTGAGTTACGTGGAGCGCACCATTCTGCTCTCTCACGATGTCTAATGACTACTAAGGTCGCTTATGTGAAGTACCTAGCATCACAAAGCACCTAATATGAAAAAGTATGTTTTTGGGGGGGTCCGGATACTTTTGATTACATAATGTAGTTACCGTAATGTCTCGCACAAGCAACACCTTGTTTTATGGCGACCCTTTGTGCGTATGCGAGTCAAATTTCACTGTTCCAGCTTTGTTAATTTGGCCTCGAGGATGCGTTGTAGAACGTGTAAGTGAAATGGCGAATGTGGAGAGAATGGAGAACGGTGCAGTGATTTAATATCTTCATTTGGAGGCAATGACGGACAAGGAAGTGGTGGAGGTCATGCGGTAAACACTTAAAGACAACGCTCCGTGTTATGCAACAGTGAAAAACTAAGTGTCCGATTACAAACGTTCAAAACGAGTGTGGAAGATGTGCCAAGGAGCGGAAGGCCTGTCACCGTTGCCACTGATGAAGCAGTGACTGCAATTCACGATACGGTTTTGCAGGATCCTCGAACAACGTTGCAGCACACTGAAACCACATTTGGAATCTCCCATGGGCGTGCTCATGACAGTGTTGTTGATATTTTGGATATGCGGATGTTTGATCTTGGTGGGTCCAGAATGACTTGAATGCAGATCAGAGACGGGAGCGTGTGCTGTATTGTAAATAAATCATCCGCCAAGCGGATGAAGACGGCTTTCTTGGAAGGTATGTGAAAAAGGAAGAAATATGGGTTCACCACTTTGCTCCTGAGACCGAACAACAGTCACAACGATGGAAACATCCTTCATCTCCTTCCCCAAAAAAAATTCCGGGTGCAAAAATCAGCCTGTAAGGTGATGGCATTGGTCTTCCGCAGCTATCAATGCATCATACTATAGCACCCTCCTGCGCCGTTTGAGAGAAGCGATAAAGACAAAAAGGTTCGGAAATTCGGCGCGCGGAATTCTTTTACATCAGGACAACTCGCAATACTGGAAACTCTGCGTGATTGTGGGTTCGAATCGTTACACCATCGGCCATATCCTCCAGATTTGGCTCCATCAGACTTTTCTTTCCCCAAACGTAAAAATGATCTTAAAGGAAGACAATGAAGATGCAGTGATTGATGATGTGAACACTTGGCTGGACTCAAAATCGAAGACGTTTTATTTGAATGGTTTGCAGAAGTTATCTGAGCGTGCCTGCAACTGTATTAGTTACACGGGTATTATGTTTAAAAATAAATTGTTATTATGAAATTTCTGTGAGTCTTTATTTGTTAGGCTAGAAACTTTTCGACCCCCCCCCCTCCCCAATCCAGAAGTGCGGCGCACAGTCGTCCGCGACCCCAGGGTGGGAAACCTTACAGCGCCGCCTCATAGTAGGCGCCCCGCCGGAGCTCGCAGTTGGCTATCCTGCAGCAGAGCCAGAGCCGGTCTGGCCTAATTGCCGGAAGCTGGAGCGCCTCTCGTCTGGTCTGCGAGCGCTACCACACTAGCACTCGCTCGCTGACCGCATCGCATCGCATCGGCCAGCCGTTCCGCTCTGGTCCCCCTCCGACACGCCCGTTGGCCAGCCGCTCAGCAGTCCGCACTGACCACTCGTGCAGTTTCCGCAACAAGAAGCCCGGGTACACGACGTTCCTTCACAACTGTAAGATATTTGGGATAACCAGCTATGACGTAACTTTTAAGTAGGCGCTGCCCCACAGCTCGTAACTATTTGAAAAGTAAACACCGGCAAGAGCCACTGACAAAGATCTACTTTGCTTTTTCGCCAGTTACCGACCACGACCTTCATCAGATAGCATAAAGCAGATTTTAACATACAAAAAAGACGATGCACCACGAATGAGACGGAAATGGGTAGATGTGATGTACATCTCCAGACGAACAAATGATCAAAATTACAGAAAAACTATACGATTTATTCAAGAGAGAGCTTCACAAACAACTCTTTGCTCCACTTCTGTCTCTTACGGCAGCAATTATTCGGCTTCGCATTGACTGATAGAGTCGCTGGATGTCCTGAGCAATATCGTGCCATATTACGTCCAAATGGCGCGTCAGGTCGTCGAAATCCCGAGGTCGTTAGGAGGACCTGCGCAAAATGCTCCAAACTTTTTCAACTGGAATCTTAAGTATGGCTGCAGCAGCTTCAAATGGTTCAAATGGCTCTGAGCACTATGGGACTTAACATCGGAGGTCATCGGTCCCCTAGAACTTACAACTACTTAAACCTAACTAACCTAAGGACACCACTCACATTCATCCCCGAGGCAGGATTCGAACCTGTGAATGTAGCAGTCGCGCGGTTCCGGGCTGAAGCGCCTAGAAATACTCGGTCACAGCGGCCGGTGGGGAGAGGTCCGGCGACCTTGCTGGCCAAGGTAGGCTAGGCGTTATGTTGCTGAAATGTAAGCCCAAGATAGCTTGCCATGATGGCCAACAAAAGAGGGCGCACATATCGTCGACGTACCGTTGTGCTGTAGCGATGCCGCACTCGCCAACAAAAGGGGTCCTGCGATGAAATGAAATGCCACCCCGCATCACCATCTCTCCTGGTTGTGAGGCCGTGGCGGGCGACAGGCAGGTTGGTATGCCACAGCTAAGTGGGATGTCCCTAGTCGCCTCTTTGCTGGCCATCGGCGCCTGGAATCTCACTGACTGGATTAGAATTGTCGTTAGTCACGAGTCCCGCTTCGAACTGAACCCTGACCACTAGAGAAGACGTGTCTGGAGATAATCACAGGGGGATCTAAACAATCGTTTTTCCATACGTGAATGGCACGAGAAAAAGTCCTAGCAACCGGTACAGTGGAACTATCCTCTGCTATGCACTTCACAGCGGTTCGCCGAGTATAGATGCACATACAGAAACAGGAATGCGTTTTGCGCGTAGGAACTCAATAAGGTGCTTATAGGATTTAATATAATTGTACCGCTTTAATTTTTAAGAAAGGAGATGGTTGCATAGCCGATTTTTTTTAATTTATCCTCTTCAGGATAATATTTTTCTCCTCGAGACTCCTTTTTATTTGAACCAAGACTTCATTTCATTTTACTTGCAATTAGTTAATTTCACTCTCTTGGCAGTTATCAAGCGATGTTGTTGTGGTCTTCAGTCCAGAGACTGGTTTGATGCAGCTCTCCGTGCTACTCTGTCCTCTGCAAGTTTCTTCATCTCCCAGTACCCAATGCAACCCACATCCTGGTATCGAACGAAAAGTGTATGCTCACTGTAGTATCATTGCCACAGATACTACTACAGTGCCGCGCCAACACAAGGTTGGCAGCCTGTCGTCTGCCGAGCACAGCGCACTCTAGCGGGCTGTGCAGCTCGTCGGAATTGGAGTGTGCCTCGTTCACTTCTTAGCTAGATTTCAACCTAGGCAGACGCACTTTCATAATCGGCCCTCAGCCAGTTCAGTAATGTTTGCATTGATTCTCTGAGGAGGGCCCATCAGGCTTAGCCCCTGAGAATATTTTGCATTAGTTCATGGTATTCCATGTTACGAGATTGTCAGTTCATAGCCATAGCTGCAGACCTACAAACTACTGAAGTTAAGTAATTTCATTGTACTATGTGTTTCTTGAATAATAATCCTTTTCTCTAACAGTGTGTCGTACCGCATATTATTGCAACCTTGACTCCTTCAGCTCCTATGAACTCGGCCTCCTACTTATTTGCATTTAGCAAAGAGTTGAAAACACCCACGCGTTTTGTGCCTTTAAACAGTGAGACACAATACTTACAATACGTAATGGTTCACACGGCACAGTGTGTCGTACCGCATATTATTGCAACCTTGACTCCTTCAGCTACTATGAACTCGGCCTCCTACTTATTTGCATTTAGCAACGAGCTGAAAACACCGACGCGTTTTGTTCCTTTAAACAGTGAGACACAATACTTACAATACGTAATGGTTTACATGGCAGTTTGGGAATAACTATCTCAGCATACAGGTTGCACATATTTCGTTTTATGCAGCATACAGTGCATTGTATTTACCTCGACCGCCCCAAATAACGATTTCCCTACAAGCAAAATAAAAACTGCGTCAAGCAAATGTTGTTCAGTTACCAGGGGGACATTAACCAGTATGACTGCCTCACTTATAACTTTGCCCGTTACGATCATATGAACAGCAGCACGTCGTTTTTAAACAGCGTCCTCTATGTTTTATACGGCCAACGGCCTTGCCGCAGTAGTAACAGTAGATCACAGAGGTTAAGCGCTGTCGAGCTTGGCTAGGACTTGGATGGGTCACCGTCTGGGTCTCCCGAGTGCTGTTGGCAACTGGGGTGCACTCAGCCCTTGTGAGGCAAATTGAGGAGCTACTTGATGAGGGTCACGAATCCTGACAACGGCCGGGAAGGCGGTATGCTGACCACATGCCCTCCATATCTACGTCTGGTGATGCCTGTGGGCTGAGAATTACACGGCGGTGGGTCGGTACCGTTGGACCTCCAAGCCCTGTTCGGACGGACTTAAGTTTATATGTTTTATTTGGTAACCCACTTCACCTCCTGAACACCTGCTCAAAAATGTTTCGCAGTGTACCATTTATCAAATAAAAAAGATAGTGTGCTGTTTATAAAAGACTTGATCGATACGGCCCGCCACGAATTCATCGCCTGCGCCAGCCTCTTCACCTCATAGTAGCACTTACAGCCCACAACCTCAATTATTTGTAGAACCTAATCCAATCTCTGTCCCCCCTAACAGTTTTTATCCTTTACAGCTATCTCTGGTATCTACCATGGAAGTCGTTACTTAACACATGTGCTATCATTCTACACATCCTTCTTGTCACTGTTTTGAATATTTTCTTTTCTTCGCCGATTCTGCGGGGAATTTCCTCCTTTCCGAAATGTTTTCTTAGCACCATGTCTCAAACGCTTCGATTCTCTTTTATGTTCCGGTCGTTCCACAATCCGTGTTTCAGCATCATACAACGCTGTGCTCCAAACGTACATTCTCAGAAATTTCTTCCACAAATTAAGGCGTATATTCGATACTAGAAGATTACTTGACGCCACGAAGGCCTTCATCTCCATATACATCTACGTGATTACTCTCCTATTCACAATAAAGTGCCTGGCAGAGGGTTCAATGTACCACCTTCAAGCTGTGTCTCTACCGTTCCAGCCACGAACGGCTAGCGGGAAAAACGAGCACTTAAATTATTCTGTGCGAGCCCTGATTTCTCTTATTTTATCGTTATTATCATTTCTCCCTATGTAGGTGAGTGACAACAGAATGTTTTTGCAATCGGAGGAGAAAACTGGTGATTGAAATTTCATGAGAAGATCCCGTCGCAACGAAAACCGCCTTTGTTTTAATAATTGCTACTCCAATTCACGTATCATGTCTGTGGCACTGTCTCTCCTATTTCGTGATAATGCAACACGAGCCGCCTTCTTTGAACTTTGTCGATGTCATCCGTCAGTCCCACCTTATGCGGATCCCACACAGCACAGGAATACTCCAGAATAGGGCGGACAAGCGTAGTGTAAGCAGTCTCTTTAGTACACCTGTTACACCTTCTAAGTGTTCTGCCAATGAATCGCAGTCTTTGGTTTACTCTACCCACAACAATTTCTATGTGATTATCCCAGTTTCAGTTAACTGAAATTGTAATCCCTAAGAATTTAGTTGAATGACTTATCGCGTAATCGAAACTTAGCGGATTTCTTTTAGCACTCATGTGAAAAACATAACACTTTTCTTTATTCAGGGTCAACTGCCACTTTTCGCACCATACACATATCTATATCATTTTGCAATTCGTTTTGGTCATCTGATGACTTAAAAAGCCTTCTTCGCTTGTTCTACTTTTCTTTTTATGTCTTCTACGCTTCGTCCGTCCTGTGTTATTATCTTTCCTAGGTAGCAGAAGTCCTTAACTCAGCTTATTTCGTGGTCCCAAACTTTGATCTTAAGTTTTTCGCTGTTTTCGTCTCTGCTACTCCTCCTTATTTTCGTCTGTGTTCTCTTTACTCTCGATAATTCTCTGCTCATTAAAGTGTTCATTCACGGAAACAGGTCATATAATTTGTTTTCTCTTTCCTGAGGATAGCAATCTAATCGGCGAATCGTCATTGATATCCTTTCACCTTGAATTTTAATCCCACTCCTGAACCTTTGTTCCATTACTGTCACTGCTTCTTCAATATACATATTGAACTTTACGGGTGAAAGACTACATCCCTGTCTTACACCCTTTTTAACCGGAGCACTTCGTTCTTAGTCTTCAATTCTTATTCGCCCCGTCGAGTCCTCCCTCGCTCATGTGTGTGTGTGTGTGTGTGTGTGTGTGTGTGTGTGTGTGTGTGTTGTCCTTAGCGTAAGTTAGTTTAAGTTAGATTAAGTGGTGTGTAAGCCTAGGGGTCGATGACTCAGCACTTTGGACCCATAGGAACTTATAGTCACCAATTAGTCTTTCCCTAAAGCTCACTCCTTTTTTATTCAAGATTCGAACATTTTGTAGCATTTTACATTGTCCTAAGTCTTTTTCAGATCCTAAGTACACAATTTGATTTTTCTTAAGTCGCACTTCCATTATCACCTGCATTGTCAGAATTGTTTTTCTTGTGCCTTCAACCTTACGAAAGCCAAAGTGATCGTCATCTAAAGTTCCCTCAGATTCTTTTTTCCCATTATTCTGTGTATTGTTCTTGTCAGCAACGTGGATGCATGATTTCAGTTCTCGTAGTTACCTTGCCTTGCTGCCTTCAGCACTGTGTGGGTGACATTTTTTCGGTTGGCTGCTGGTGTGTCGCATGTCTCATAGATTCTACACAATAAACAGAACAGTCGTTTGGGTAGCATTCCCGCGCAACAATTTTGAAATTCCGAAGAAATGTTTTGCATCTCTTCAAAGACGTACTATTGTTCACATCTTTGTAACGAGGGAGGTTACAAGAAAGGCCATCATTCTGGTTAATTTCCGCTTGGTAACTAAACATGATTTGCTTCCTGACAAAAAGTTATATATGGTGTTGGCAAAGTAAATGGGGCTCGCTGTATAGAACTTCACGTCTGTGGTAGTGAAGCCCACACTTTCTATCATTGTGCTGAACAGTTGTTCGAGGCACCGTTACATGTTGCGCTTCCCACACTGCTCTGTGGATCGCGACGTGCAGTAATCACACACAAAAGAGCCAAAGAAACTGGGACACCTGCCTACTATCGTATAGAGGCCCTGCTAGCACGCAGAACTGCCGCAACACGATGTGGCATGGACTCGACTAATGTCTGAAGTAGTGCTCGAAGGAACTGACACCATGAAACTTGCACGGCTGTCTATAAATCCGTGAGAGGACGAGGGGATGAACTTCTCTTCTGAACAGCATGCTACAAGGCATCCCAGATATGCTCAATAATGTTCATGTCTTGGGAGTTTGGTGGCCAGTAGAAGTGTTTAAATTCAGAAGAGTGTTCCAGAAACTATCTGTCAGAATTCTGGACTTGTGGGGTGCCTGCTGGAATTGCCCAAATCCGTCGGAATGCACAATGGACATGAATGAATGCAGGTGATCAGACAGGATGCTTACTTACATGTCACCTGCCAGGGTCATCTGTAGACGTGTCAGGGATCCCATATCAAGGCACGTGCACATGCCCCACACCATTACAGAGCCTCCACCATCTTGAACAGTCCCCTGCTGACATGCAGGGTCCATGGATTCATGAGGTTGTCGCCTCACCCGTACACGTCCATCCGCTCGATACGATTTGAAACGAGACTCGTCCGAGCAGGCAACATGTTTCCAGTCATACACAGTCCAATGTCGATGTTGACGGGCCCAGGCGAGGTGTTAAGTTTTTGTTAAGTTTTGTGTCATGCAGTCATCAAGGGTACACGA
Organism: Schistocerca gregaria; assembly: GCF_023897955.1. Taxonomy (NCBI): domain Eukaryota; kingdom Metazoa; phylum Arthropoda; class Insecta; order Orthoptera; family Acrididae; genus Schistocerca; species Schistocerca gregaria. The sequence continues at coordinate 793,054,538 of NC_064921.1, forward strand.
GTGGGCCTTCGGCTTCGAAAGCCCATATCGATGATGTTTCGTTGAATGGTTCGCATGCTGACACTTGTTGATGGCCCAGCTATGAAATCTGCATCAATTTGTAGAAGGGTTGCCCTTCTGTCACGTTAAACGATTCTCTTCAGTTGTCGTTCGTCCTGTTCTTGCAGGATCTTTTTCCAGTCGCAGCGATATCGGAGATTTGATGTTTTACCGGATTCTTGATATTCTCTGTACACTCGTGAAGCCGGCCAGAGTGGCTGTGCGGTTCTAGGCGCTACAGTCTGGAGCCCAGCGACCGTTACGGTCGCAGGTTCGAATCCTGCCTCGGGCATGAATTTGTGTGATGTCCTTAGGTTAGTTAGGTTTAATTAGTTGTAGGTTCTAGGCGACTGACGACCTCAGAAGTTAAGTCGCATAGTGCTCAGAGCCATTTGAACCATTCGAACACTCGTGAAATGGTCGTACGGGAAAATCCCCAGGTCATCGCTACCTCGGCGATGCTGCGTCCCATTGCTCGTGCGCCGACTATAACACCACGTTCACACTCACTTAAATCCTGATAACTTGTCATTGTAGCAGCAGTAACCGATCAAACAACTGCGCCAGACACTTGTCTTATACAGTCGTTGTCGACCGTAGCGCCGTATTCCGTCTGTTTGCATATCTCTGTGTTTGAATACGCATGCCCATACCAGCTTCCTTGGCGCTTCAGTGTGATGTCGTTTGAAGATGTACAATCGGGCTTAATTATCTAATCGTTAACGAATTGATATAGAGAAACAGCCTCACCCAGGAAAAGAACTTCTTTCGAGAAATTTATAGCGGCTGTGGACTCTAGCGTTTTAATATTAGATTTTTACGTGCTCGCAGCAGAGCGGGAAATGCCGCTTATTGTGCTTAGCTTAGTCACGTATTGAGCGGAGCGCAGATATGCGTGCCTGAGTGAGTCACAGATAGGCGGCGGGGTTTACGGGGCCAGTGAGTTGAGATGAGCTGTTCCGAGCTGGGCTTATCCGTCACTCGGTTGACGTCCAGCTGTGTGCATCAGTGCACCGCCGTCCACTACCACCAACGCTCTACGAGAGTACCGAATCCGCTGAGGTCCAAACGGTTAAAGTGCTTGCGAAAGAGACAGAAAATTTAGAATTGGATTCCGTTGATGACGAGTTGTTCAGAGACGGAAAACGAGCTCCGAGTAGTCAAGGCTGAGGTCAGATACGGACATTCTCAAAGACACCTTCTCGGCCTTCATTTCGAGTGATTCACAAAATTCATGAAAACCGACATGTGGACAGGTAACGAAGCCGATTCCCCCAGAACTCTCGTGCAGTTGAAACATTCCTTTCGTCCATGCCTCGAACCTTACCGTTGCTCTGGGCATAGTTTTAGATCAAGTCATTTCCATTACATTTCAATCAAGCTTAAAAGTCATCATTTGTCAGTTTATCTAGAATGTCATTTTTATTCCCCGCAAAGGTTAAACCAAAAAATGTTGGAGGCTGCAGCGAAAACATATTAAACCACATTGTCGAGGTCAAAATGAAAATCCAAGTATTATTCTTCATTTTACTAACATCCAACTACCAAATCGTTAACGTGGTAGAATCGTACAAACATACCGTCGTTTGACCATCGCACAGACTGCTGTATGGAGGACGCAGTAAAAGGCATCGCTGGTGTAGGAACAACTGAAAGAATTGAAAACGGATAAGTATTGGTTTTACAAAGAATACTCTACTGCGTTGGCCCCTTACTTAGCTTGCATTTATCACGGATCTCTCGACCAGCGCAAAGTGCCAAGCGACGGGAATAAAGAAGAGGTGACTCCTGTATATAGTATAAGAAAGGGAAAAGAACGAACCTGCAAAATTATACACCAATATCCTTAACATCGCTTTGCTGCAGAATTGTTGAACATATTATCAGTTTAAATATATTTAATTTGAATGAGACTGAGAAGCTTATGTCCACGAATCAGCATGGTTTTAGAAAGCATCGCTCGTACGAAACTCAGCTTGAACTATGCATGAAGGGCAACAGTCAAATTGGTTATTGGTAGATTTCCGAAAAGCATTCGACACGGGGCGCGCTGCAGACTGTTACGGAAGGTCGACCATACGGTACAGGTCCCCAGATATGTGAGTGGCTCGAAGACTTCTCAAGTAACAGAAACCAGTACGTTGTGCTCGATGGCGAGTGTTCACCAGAGACAAGTGTATCTTCAGGAGTGTCACAGGGAAGTGTGATAGTACCGCTGTTATTTTCCAGGTACATAATCGATCTAGCGGACGGGGTTAGCAGGAATCTGCGATTGTCTGCTGATGATACTGTGGTGTACCGTAACGTGTCGTCGTTGAGTGACTGTAGGAGTATACAAGATGATTTAAGATGATTTAGTCAAAATTTCTAATTGGTGTAATGAATGGCAGTTAGCTGTAAATGTAGAAAATTTTCAGTTAGTGTAGATGAGTAGCAAAAACAAATCTGTAATGTTGTAATACAGTATTAGTGGTGTGGTGCTTCACACAGTGACATCGATTAAATATCTAGCCGTAATGTTGCAAGGCGATATGAAATGGAACGAGTACGGAAAGACTCTAGTAGGGAAGGCAATTGATCGACTTTGTTTATTGAGAGAATGTTGGGAAAGAGTGGCTCATCTGTAAAGGAGACCCCATGTAAGATGCTATGCGACCCAGTTTTGAGTAACACTCGGGTGCTTGGGATTCGTACGATGTAGAATTAAAGGAAGAAATCGAAGCAATTCGTAGGCGAGCTGCTATATTTACTACCACTACGTTCGAACAACACAAGTTTGACAGATATGCTTCGGGAACTCAAAAGAATCCATGGAGGGAGGATGACGATGTTTTCGAGGAACATTACTGAGAAAATTTAGAGAACCAGCATTTGAAGCTGACCGTACAACGATTCTACTACGTAAGAACTACGAACATCAGAGAATTTAGGGCTCGTATGGAGGCAAAAATACAGTCGTTTTCCCCTCGTTTTATTTCTAGTGGAACAGGAAAGAAAATGGCTGGTAATTGTACAGGGTACCCTCCGCCACGCAAAGTACTGTGGCTTGCGGAGTATGTATGCAGGTTTACCACGTTTAACAAATTTGTGGTACGTCTCTTTCTCATTAATTTAAACAAGTGCCATACAAAATTTTTAAAAGTTGCAAATTTCACTTTAATTTTTACTCGTTATTTTAAAGAAGTACCATATAAAATTTTTAAAAAGTTGCAAATTTCACTTTTTTTATTCACTTGACTAGTTCGAGCTGAGACTGTGTGGAATTAGTATTTAATTTAGGGGCGACTACACACTTCAACAAGAACAACAAACAACAGGATTAGCGTTGCCACAACTTAACCAATAGCCTCTAGACCCCTAATGTTACATCAATGCCCGTTCGCAACTGACCGTGGTTGATTGGCTAATGGAGATGGGTGCCTTCAATAACTGCTTACACAACATTACAGATTTAAGTAATTTATTAATAATAGTTCACTGAGAAACAAGTCTTAAAACACTTCATAGAAAGGCTGGTTAAATAACTGTTCCTGCTATTAATCGGGTAATAAATATCAACCAATAACAGTAGCAAACAACATCACTTCCAAATAAACCCTTACAGAATGGTAATCGTACAAAGGCACCTTACAAACTTCAAAATTCACTTTCATTTAACAAAAAAATGGTGCAAATGGCTCTGAGCACTATGGGACTCAACTGCTGTGGTCATCAGTCCCCTAGAACTTAGAACTACTTAAACCTAACTAACCTAAGGACATCACACACATCCATGCCCGAGGCAGGATTTGAACCTGCGACCGTAGCAGTCGCACGGTTCATTTAACACATAAATATAAAAACATATCCAAAACTCACAGTCAGCATATTTGTCAAAGTCCAGTACTTATAACCCGCTGAGCTACAGCGCAGAACTGACAGTTTCGGATCTGTCCAATGAGTAATCCTGATAACAGATCATTATGTTCACAAATAAGAAATATAATAACTTTATGACAACGCCCATTTGGCATTGGTCACACTTTTACACAATCGCAAATACCGTTGAAAAGTGACATTTACTGCTCAGTCTTCACACAGTTAAGTAAACTAACGCCGCATAAGTCAGTGAAGGTTCAGATTGGGCCCACTCTGTGTTGTTTATCTGCGTGGCAAAAACACCCACAAACGACATCGGCCGCAGGTCGCCGTAAGTTGCGTCCATAAAATTGCAGAGCCCACGGCTTATCGTTCCACAGCAGTGTTGAATTGCCAAACGTCTCGGTTTCACCGTCACTTCATTACCACAGAGTGCCAAAATTATTTACGCACAGTTCGGACCATCCGGACCTCAACACTCTGCCGTTCAGTCCTGCTCGCTCGGTACGCTCCAACCCTCCTCTCCTCGTCGCCAGAGGGCTACTCGCCGCCAACTCGGTGCCCCAGTATCTCCGGGGAGGCCAACACTCGCGGCCGAGACACAATCGTCCCGAAAATCGGCACAAGATCCCTTTTTTTAAATCATCGTAACATAGTCAAAATCGTATTTCCTAAAATGCAAAAACCATGTCAAAAATGTGCAAACGAACAGTTGCAGCGCATAGTCACCGAGTGAACAAAAAAGGGGAATTTGAAACTTTTGCTGATTTTTCGTTGTACTGATTACCAGAAGTTTCTGACCTACAATTATTCCAGCATGCTGTAAGTTCGTAATTGATTTTTCCTGTTCGAGAGGTAGTTGCCCATGTTAAAAAAAATTGTGCTACGACTAATGATCGTGATAAATAGTGGACAGGAGAGCAGAGATTATATCTCAGTGAGAAACAGACGAGGGCCTCAGCTGTGCAGTTCTTTTTCTTTTTTTTTCTCGATTATTTTCTGGATATATCCCAATATCTTTTTCTACAGTTTTTACCCTCTACAGTCCTCTCTAGTATACAGGATGACCCAGGAGGGATGGTCAATACTCAGGGACATAACAGTCAATATAATTCGAAGGAAAGAAGTCTAGTAACCATGAGCTCTTAAACGGGCACCTTAAGAGCTGATACTGTGAAACAAATGTCTCCTACTGCAAACTCCTTGATTACTATATTTTGTGGGGGAGGCAGAATTGATCAAAACAAGAAAATTCGTCTAGTAAATTGGGTTCTTCTATGCATACCTTAAGAGCGATGAGCACTTGTTCAGCAATGGATAAATGTTTCACAGTAGTGAAGCTGAACAAGGGCTCATAGCTCGTGAGGTATGCACATTTTTAAAATTGCTTTGGCCTATACTATCACGTCTCTAAATGTGGAAAGACCTGGCAGTAGCAGTATGGAAGATGAGTAAGTGCTCATAGCTCTTAAGATATGCATTTTAAAGTCCATGTATACTAGAAACATGGACTGTGGGAAAACCGGAACAGAAGAGAATCGAAGCATTTGAGATGTGGTGCTATAGACGAATGTTGAAAATTAGGTGGACTGATGAGGTAAGGAATGAGGAGGTTCTACGCAGAATCGGAGAAGAGAGGAATACGTAGAAAACACTGATAAGGAGAAGGGACAGGATGATAGGACATCTGCTAAGACATGAGGGAATGACTTCCATGGTACTAGAGGGAACTGTAGACGGCAAAAACTGTAGAGGAAAACAGAGATTGGAATACGTCAAGCAAATAATTGAGGAGGTAGGCTGCAAGTGCTACTCTGAGATGAAGAGATTAGCACAGGAAAGGAATTCGTGGCGGGCCGCATCAAACCAGTCAGCAGACTGATGACCAAAAAAAAAGTATACTAGACTTTTTTGCTTAGAATGATATTTCCTGTTATGTCCCTGAGTATTGACCTTTCCTCCTGGAACGCCCTGGATATGTCCTATAATCTAGACCCTTTTTCTTGTCAGTGATTTTATACCGGGTGATCAAAAAGTCAGTATAAATTTGAAAACTAAATAAACCACGGAATAACGTAGATAGAGAGGTAAAAATTGACACACATGCTTGTAATGACATGGGGTTTTATTAGAACAGGATGGCGCTCCACCCCATGTTGCTAGACGCGTGAAAATTCTCTTTCGGACGTCGTTTGGTGATGATCGAGTGCTCAGCCGCCACTTTTGTCATACTTGGCCTCCCAGGTCCCCAGACCTCAGTCCGTGCGATTATTGGCTTTTGGGTTACCTGAAGTCGCAAGTGTATCGTGATCGACCGACATTTCTAGGGATGGTGAAAGACAACTTCCGACGCCAATGCCTCACCATGACTCCGGACAAGCTTTACAGTGCTGTTCACAACATTATTCCTCGACTACAGCTATTGTTGAGGAATGATGGTGGACATATTGAGCATTTCCTGTAATGAACATCATCTTTGCTTTGTCTTACTTTGTTATGCTAATTATTGCTTTTCTGCTCAGATGAAGCGCCATCTGTGGGACATTTTTTGAACTTTTGTATTTTTTCTTTTTTTTTTGGTTCTAATAAAACCCCATGTCATTCCAAGCATGTGTGTCAATTTGTACTTCTCTATCTACATTATTCCGTGATTTATTCAGTTTTCAAATTTATACTGACTTTTTGATCACCCGGTATATTCTTTTCCTCCTTATTTTTTATCAGCTGCAGCTGTTGCGTGTGACAACAAAAGCCCTGTGTAAGACACGGCAACTTTCCGGGCGAGTGCTCGCAGCGCTCCAGTGGCGGGATGAGTCGGCGGCGTTGCGTAAGCGGTGTGTGGCAGAGGCGCCGCCATCCGGCGCTGCAGCGGGCCGGGGCCGCAGCGGCGTTCCGCGAATTCCTGCTCACAGATCGCTGGCGTTCCCATTCATGAGTCACGTGGTGGCGGCGTCCGGCAGACCCCGCTGCCTTACAAGGCACTGGCGCGGCTCCGCCACCCACCCCCCTCCCCCGCATCCCGAGCCAAGGTCGCCGCGGCGGCCACCCGGCCGTGGCTTCCTTCCCCCACGCACCACGCCTCCCGCAACACTGTTGCTGTTGCATGGCGCACGCGTTGCTCGACAAAAAAAAAGTGAAACACCCAGAAGACTTGATCGCTTGTCAGTGTAACTTCACATACGTTCACACCGTGACAGGGTGCGTAAATGACAAGCGGCAAAATGCTCCTATAGGAGCACATAAAAGGCGAATCTTTTCCTGTTTAAAAGACTCCGATTCAGTAATGGCATACCAGCTACCTCGTTCTATCTTCCTCAGCTCCTTTACAATTCTTCCCAAAAAGTTTGGCATCCGAACATATTCCCGGTTTTTTGAAGGTGCATCTTGTAAGTAGGCTGTTTAGGTTTTTATGTTGGTAACGCCATGTAGTGCTCTATATGAAAATCACTGTCTGTGCTGTGTGCAGTCTGTGGCTGGTTGGCATTGGTGTAATATTCGCTACTGTAGTGTTGGGCAGTTGGATGTGAACAGCGCGTAGCGTTGCGCAGTTGGAGGTGAGCCGCCAGCAGTGGTGGATGTGGGGAGAGAGATGGCGGAGTTTTGAGAGCGGATGACCTGGATTTGTGTCCATCAGAGAAAGTAAATTTGTAAGACTGGATGTCATGATATATATACACTCCTGGAAATTGAAATAAGAACACGGTGAATTCATTGTCCCAGGAAGGGGAAACTTTATTGACACATTCCTGGGGTCAGATACATCACATGATCACACTGACAGAACCACAGGCACATAGACACAGGCAACAGAGCATGCACAATGTCGGCACTAGTACAGTGTATATCCACCTTTCGCAGCAATGCAGGCTGCTATTCTCCCATGGAGACGATCGTAGAGATGCTGGATGTAGTCCTGTGGAACGGCTTGCCATGCCATTTCCACCTGGCCCCTCAGTTGGACCAGCGTTCGTGCTGGACGTGCAGACCGCGTGAGACGACGCTTCATCCAGTCCCAAACATGCTCAGTGGGGGACAGATCCGGAGATCTTGCTGGCCAGGGTAGTTGACTTACACCTTCTAGAGCACGTTGGGTGGCACGGGATACATGCGGACGTGCATTGTCCTGTTGGAACAGCAAGTTCCCTTGCCGGTCTAGGAATGGTAGAACGATGGGTTTGATGACGGTTTGGATGTACCGTGCACTATTCAGTGTCCCCTCGACGATCACCAGAGGTGTACGGCCAGTGTAGGAGATCGCTCCCCACACCATGATGCCAGGTGTTGGCCCTGTGTGCCTCGGTCGTATGCAGTCCTGATTGTGGCGCTCATCTGCACGGCGCCAAACACGCATACGACCATCATTGGCACCAAGGCAGAAGCGACTCTCATCGCTGAAGACGGCACGTCTCCATTCGTCCCTCCATTCACGCCTGTCGCGACACCACTGGAGGCGGGCTGCACGATGTTGGGGCGTGAGCGGAAGACGGCCTAACGGTGTGCGGGACCGTAGCCCAGCTTCATGGAGACGGTTGCGAATGGTCCTCGCCGATACCCCAGGAGCAACAGTGTCGCTAATTTGCTGGGAAGTGGCGGTGCGGTCCCCTACGGCACTGCGTAGGATCCTACGGTCTTGGCGTGCATCCTTGCGTCGCTGCGGTCCGCTCCCAGGTCGACGGATACGTGCACCTTCCGCCGACCACTGGCGACAACATCGATGTACTGTGGAGACCTCACGCCCCACGTGTTGAGCAATTCGGCGGTACGTCCACCCGGCCTCCCGCATGCCCACTATACGCCCTCGCTCAAAGTCCGTCAACTGCACATACGGTTCACGTCCACGCTGTCGCGGCATGCTACCAGTGTTAAAGACTGCGATGGAGCTCCGTATGCCACGGCAAACTGGCTGACACTGACGGCGGCGGTGCACAAATGCTGCGCAGCTAGCGCCATTCGACGGCCTACACCGCGGTTCCTGGTGTGTCCGCTGTGCCGTGCGTGTGATCATTGCTTGTACAGCCCTCTAGCAGTGTCCGGAGCAAGTATGGTGGGTCTGACACACCGGTGTCAGTGTGTTCTTTTTTCCATTTCCAGGAGTGTATATCAAAATCTTTCATTTATGCCTATCAGTAGTTAGTGCCTTCAGTAGTTAGAATCCTTTACTTAGCTGGCAGTATTAGCGCTCGATGTATTGCAGTAGTTCGAGTAACGAAAATTTTTGTGAGGTAAGTGATTCATGAAAGCTATAGGTTATTGTCAGTCACGGCCATTCTTTTGTAGCGATTATTGAAAGTCAGATTGCGTTGCGCTAGAAATATTGTGTCAGTTTAGTGATGCTCAGAATAAGTAAAGGGCGAAATGTCTCAGTACGTTCAGTTTTGCTCAGCTGTTTGAAAGTAAAGTAACGTAAGAGGTTTACCAGCACTGTCATTCTTAATTTTCAATGGGGATGTTTCAATCTGACCACAGACGTCCACACTCTCCCCTAACTGTAACTCATTCACACCCACTAGTCCATCTTTGTAAGCCGCTCGTACCCACCGACTCCCAGTTGCCCATTCTCACTCATTCATTCAGCCCAACTCATTGTCATTACCTTTTATGTATCTCTGACTCCCGTATCACAGCCAGTCTACTACTACTGTCTCCTCTCACAGTTACTGTGACCCTCTTGCTCTCTCCTACTGCTACTGTCTCATTCATTCCTTCCCACTGCTGCTGTCTCTTCTCATTGTCGCTGTCTCTCTCTTTCTCGCAGTCATTGTCATTACTCTGTCTCTCACTCTCACTATCACAGGCTATCACACAGTTCCACTTTGTCCTTTTCTTTGTTCCTCTCCCACTAGCACCGTCACTTTCGCTCTTTTCCTGGCACTGTTCTGTCACTGCCAACTATCTTCCACTGCCACTGTGTCCCCTCTTTCTCACTCTCTGCCCTTGTCTCCTTTGATCTTTATATACCGCAATGACTGTCTACTATGTTTCAGTATTTATTAATTTCCCATCTCTTTCCCACTGCCACTGTTCTCCGTCTCTCCCAACATATGCGCCCAAGCCAAAATATTTGGGAAAAATTTTAAAGGTGCTTAGGAAGTGTCATAGGACCGTTGCTATTCACAATATACATAAATGACCTGGTGGATGACATCGGAAGTTCACTGAGGCTTTTTGCAGAT